>NC_090941.1:1031460187-1031769292 GCF_040938575.1 Ambystoma mexicanum | reverse complement strand
TCAGTATGGCTTTAGAGCACCCAGAGGCACGGAAACTGCTCTTCTGAACACCTGTGAAGACCTGCCCTCAAATATTGACACTAACACTACCTATGTCCTCATCCTCATTGACTTCTCCTCTGCCTTTGAAACGGTAAACTACAACGTCCTGATTGCATGTCACAGTGACACCCTGGGAATCACGGGTCAGGCTCTGGCGTGGTTAACCTCCTTTCTCTCGACTATCGCTCTCTTAACCTCCAGCATGCCCCAGTGATCTAACCTATCCCCCTGGTTCTTCAATGTCTATATGGCTACCTTGGCCATATAGACGTGTGATTTCCCCTTTCACCTCTAACTTCCAGTGTTACGCAGATGACATGCAACTATCTTTCAGGCTGCCTCCTCCTCCTCGCTCATATCTGACTGTCTGTCCGCTATTCAGTCATGGTGTGCTGCAAACGAGCTCTGCCTCAACGCAGTAAAACTGAGATTGTTCACATTGGGACCTCTCCTCCCGCTTTTCCACTTTCACTCTGGCTGGCCTCCCTTGGCCCTGTGCCCGCACCCACCTGTGAGGCCAAAAACTTTGTGGTCCTCTTCCACTCAGATCTCTCCTTCCCCTCTCACATTTCGAACATCTCAAAACAATCTAACTATCAGCTACACCTCCTCAAAGGCACTCTATCTTTTCTCACTTTCCCCCAGTGGCTCACTATCTCCAGAACCCTGGTTCTCTCCAGGCTGGACTATTGCAACAGCCTCTTCCTCAACCTCCCTGTTTCTGTACTGCGCCCTTTGCAACTCATCCAGAACAGATCCGTGAGACCTATCTTTGGCCTCAAGCCTAGGGACTGCATCTCTCCGGTGCTGAAACCCCTTCACTGGCTCCGCGTGGCTGCAAGGAACAAGTGCAAGACCCTCTGCATTGTCCACAAGGCTTTCTGGGGCCTGGGGCCTGGGGCCTGGAGCCAACCTACCTGTAACGCTGCCTACCTAAATACTGTGCCTCACAAGCCCTCCGCTCATCTACCTCCAACCTTCTGCGAGTGAGCCGGTTCTCCAGACAGGGATTTGCAGTGAGATCCTTATCCTCAGCAGGCGCCTCCCTCTGGAATAACCTCCCTGCCACATTCCGTCTTGAGCCTGATTTTCTTAAGTTCCGGAAACTCCTCAAGACCTTCCTCTTCTCTGCTTCCTTCTTTCTCCCTCTACCCTGCTAACCTAGCTCTTTGCTCTGTCCCTCTCTCCCTCCCCTTACTAACAGCTTGCTGACTGGCCGCCTGGTGTACCTCAGGGTCTCACAGGTCCCGGACAACCCCGCCAGTCCTCTCTGCACTTGCCTCAAGGCTCCTGACCCCACCCTCCCTCACTGCACTTGAGAAATAACCCAAGAAAGTGGCTCTCTCTGCACTTACCCCAGTCTCCACCGACTGGGTGCACTTGGACCTCCCCCTCCCTGTGACCGTCTGTGCGCTTGCACGATCCGAATGCATCGTTGCCTGAAGATCGTCTGTCTGTTCTCCCTTGTCTTCATCCCTTAAGTGCACTTGGCAAAACTGCAGAATCGCCATCAGGCCTATTTGCAGTTTCTCAACTGTTAAATATATTACATGCACTTACTCTGCCTGTGCCGACTATTATCGTATCAGAATTTCAAGGGATCTGAGCGACTGTTATTTTTCCCCATGTTCCCACCCTGCTTGAGTGCTTTCAAACACTTGCCTGTGTATAGAAGCTTTATAAATAAACATTACCATATCATACAAGACCCCCCGCCTGGGCCTTACAGAGCCTTAAACACTAGCAGTTCAAGTACTGAACCTAAAATCCTATAATGCACTTGCTTTCTAAAATAAGTTCCAGTCCTATCTGAGGACTATGTGTCCCAGAAAGAACCTTTGCGCCTATAAAAACACTGAGTTATAACAGTGTTGTGGGCCTGATCCCGTGGAGGTCCCTAAAGGCCATGCTACTCTGCAGCCTGCCTAAAATGTACACTAATGTGCTATAAACAGTTTTCTTGGCAGTCTTTCTTGTGTGGCTACCTCGGTGGGCGGAGCAGCTGATTCCCCTCGACACTTCAAAAACGCTCAGAACTCTCATGCAGAGTGTTGGCTGAGTGTGAGAGGATACAGTTAGACAGTTGCAATGGAAGAAGCATGCCAAATGTTGGTCGACTCGCAGAGGGCAGGACCGCCACACTTAACACAGCACAGCAAATGCCACTTTGGGGCATGTTATGGTTGGCCTACTGCAACTGAAGAAACCCAGGTGTGTAGGGTGATGCCCAAAGTCTGCTGTGGCCCTTCCACAGAGGCTGCTGACTTTGCTGCTCTTTGCAGCTTATTTCGGAGACATTGGGCCTCATTTCAATTGTGGCGGTCTGGAAATTCCGGATCGCCTCACTACGAGTGTGACTTCAGGGACCGTTGTGACCAGCAAGGTCCAACCTGCCTGGCACATCGGCCCCTGCAGGTAGACCTTTCACAGAAGCACCAGTACCATTAGCAACAGCTCCGGTGTTTCCTTCTCCCCACTCCCACAGAGTCCTATGGGACTCCACGTGAATGGGGAGTTACTGAATCGGCTGCCTGATGAGTCAGGCGGCGGATTCAGTGTTTCAGGATCGTAAGCAACCTGCCGGTTTCACTGGCGGGTTACCATCGACCGCGGAATGAGGCCCATTGTCTCTAGGGTACATCTACCATTATTTGCTACTTTTCCATCAGTGTACAGCGTTGCCCAAATCTTTGCCCTTTATAAACTATTTAAGCTCACGTCAACAATGTTGTACATATCCTTGTTTCTACCCAAAAAATCCGTGACTAAACCAACTTTAGATTTAGATAACTGGTTTAATAAAATACATGGTCTGTGTCGTAATATGGGCCATGACATTTTAGCCTTGGAGACTTGGGGACTTGGAGTCTTCAGAAGCAGCTGGAATTAGAAACGAGGTGCTTAACTCATGATTTTCAAAGAATAATATTTTTAAAGGATCTTCTTAAAATAAAGGCACAGAGATTGTCTTTAAGAACAGTGGAGGCTTTGCACAATTTATTGCATAATTTTGCTTGGATCACTTATTTTAGTTTAGGCTTGACAACACATGTTATAGGTGAAACACAAGCACGTGTACCAGTTGCTTTGTGTCGGTAAGTGTACAAAGTATAGAACATTTTTTTTATTATAAATGTTTTGGAACTATAAATACATTAAAATTTATATTGAACTATTTATTCAGGTATTCACTTTTGTTGTATTTAATATGTGACTCAGCGAATCATTGCTTAATCAATTTGATGTACTAAATAATTAATGTGGCTGTCAGGTGATGGGCAGCCTTTTGTAGATAGTTGTGGTGAGTCATTTGACTTTAGATCACAATCTTTGATGAAGTAGGCGCAATCCTTACACATCACTGTATTGTTTACAACATTGATGTGCTTAAAGTTTTGGTAGATTACGGCACGTCCGAATGGGTCGCAAGAGAATTCGTTGCAATTTTATTGGCGTATTTTGCTGCATATATATGTGGGTCTGGGTTTAGGTATGTAATGAATGTAAAGGGAATAAACGGGACATGCGGGGATCTATATAAATGCAGAAAAATGTGCCTGTCAAAAATAGAATTCGACCAATTCTCCAACAACCAACTTGATTCGATGTGATCAACCCAAACCATGCTTAACCTAGCCTTGGTAGATCTGAATAAAGAACACTTATTGGACCACAGGCCAACAACTGATGTTAATCAGGGCACATGGATGATGGAACAGCTTTCATTATACTGGACCTCTTTGGATCAATAGGTGCAACATTTGAATGCTATTGGACCTAATCCCCCCCAAAGGTGATACAGGGTAAAACATTCATTGAGTTTTTATCTGAAACAGATGTATTTACTACAACAGTACTCTGGGTGTCTATATATGATATAATATGATATGGCATTTATAACGCACCTGTACACAAGTGTTTGTAGGTGCGACAAGACAAGCAGGGAGAAACAGATGGAGGACAAAACAATGATCTTACTAGGCCTTGTATCATTCAAATCATGCAAGCGCACGGAAGGGGAGAAGTGCAAAAAAGGGGTGGCTGTGCAGGTAATCACAAGTGCAGCCAGCGGGGTGGCTAGTGCAGGTAATCAAAAGTGCAGTCAGCGGGTGCCTCATAAGTGCAGGGAGAGTGGACAGTAGGGTTACAGATACAGACCACAAGTGCTTTGGGAGCCAAAGGCAGTGCAGGGTGCAACTGGACAGGCAGTGACCTGGTCCCAAATTCAGAGGGTGGCCAGGTGACCAGTGTGTGGAACACACTGGTCATCAGCAGGGGAGAGGGAGAGAAAGCGGAAGCGAAGAGGAAGGTCTTGATTTGCTTCCAGAACCAGAGGCGGTTCTGCTCGAGTTTAAGAGAGGCAGGGAGGCTGTTCCAGAGGGAGGTCCCAGCCGACGAAAGAGATCTGCCCTCAACTCTCTGCTTGGAAAAGCGACTGACCCTCAGAGAGTTGGAGGTGGATGAGCGGAGAGTTCGATAGGGAAGACACTTAGGTAGAGAGAGTTGGAGGTGTTTAATATTAGAACACCTAGTTCACTTCATGCCAATGGGCTTTGCGATTCTCAGAAATGGTTCAACCTTTGTTTCACAAACCATCGGGCCCAAA
This sequence comes from Ambystoma mexicanum, assembly GCF_040938575.1. Taxonomy (NCBI): domain Eukaryota; kingdom Metazoa; phylum Chordata; class Amphibia; order Caudata; family Ambystomatidae; genus Ambystoma; species Ambystoma mexicanum. The sequence goes on along the minus strand of NC_090941.1, from coordinate 1,031,764,644 downwards.
ATGCATTTTAACAACTTCAAGATACTAACCTTAGAAACTGGAAGAAAAATCTTACCTTCTAGAACAGCAAAGACAAAAGATTGTGGCAGTGATGGGGCCGGCTCTCTTCAGTGCTGCCAATTAAGACTCCGAATAGATCCTAGTCTTGATCCATCACATTTGAAATAACTCTCTTGGAACACTAGAAGGCATGTGCATTTTGTGATCAAGGCAAATGTGGGCTTCATTACAAGGTGAGTGGTGCAACAAAAATTCTGTTACCGCCCCATTACTGAACCGCCCAACTATGGGTTTGGATGTAAGGTGGAGGAAAATCCTCTAGCGAGAAGCTGGAGGTGGATTGTCAGTGATTTCAACCCAGCACTTCACCTAAGTCAATGCCTAGCGTGGGATGCACAATTGAAACCCTTAATTATATATTTTTGTCTATAAGTTCTTTTTATTTCTGAATGATGTACCCTTATATCACGTCCCTCTCTTTGAACCCCCCCCTCCCCGAGTCTCACTGAACCAGGAAGCAGGCTGTTTGCAAAGTTAAAAGATTTATTTTATGGATTTCATAATATATATATATATAACGCTATTTAATATTTATACAAGGATCACCAATGGGGTGATGTTACGAGCAACAATCTCTTTAATCAGAAGGAGCATGGGTAGTTAAAATAATGCAGCATAGAATAATACTTGTGTGGGTGCAGTCAAATGCAAGGTCACTCTTTCCCCCTGCACACTCAATCCCCCCCAATATGCAAAATAAAGAGATGGAAGGAGAAAAAAACGGTTTCTTGAATACAAACTCAACAAATACAGTTTCAATCCCAACTTCCCCCAGCAAACTCAGAGAGAAACAGGAATGATTTCAAACAGGTCAAAATGGTTTAAATGTGGCTTTGAATGAAGGGGAAAAACACTGAAAAATGGATTTAATTCACTAAATTGGATTCAAAACTAGTGGGAGCCGCTTTGTATAGTTTCAGATAAACACTGGCAATGATTATTGAGTCACTAGCAGATTGAACACTTAATTCTGAGGTCGGATGCAAAGGACAGCTGTTTTACACCTGATGAAATTGAGCCAAACGAAATATTTGCGGCAAACCTTTCTGCACGCGAGAAGCGCGATTGCGGAAAAACTAGAAGGGGATACAGGGCGCTCAGGTTCTGCACTCAGCACGGCACTGTGGACACTGCACGGCACTCTGGACTGGATCTGACGGGTAGGTTTTGGGTCACAGCTATCTGGTTACAGCTCTTCTCTACTGGTTTGGATCTCTGGATTCTAGCAAGAGCTCTTAGCAAGAAAGCAGAAACAGCACAGCCAGGCTGTTCTTTTTGGTGTTCCCCTTGGAAGTCGGGGGGTAAAATCTGGTTTCAGGATTCTAAAAGGCCAAGCTGAGAAGGGTTCAGCTTTGGAATTGGGCCTTTCTGCTTTCAAAGTTCTGGAGTCTTGGATCTGGATTTTTCTTGCAAAGTGCTTCACCAGCAATCAGTTGATGGTTGAATGTGTCTGTATCTCTCTAGGTCCTAAGCTGTCTCTATTTATGTATTTCCCAAAGGGGTGGGTAGGCTGAATCATACTAGGCACACCCTCTAGGAATCCTATTGGTTAGGGTCTGTCCTCTCTCCTGATTTGAGAAGAAACTCTGGTATCATGATGATGTTCTATTTTACAACCCAGGGAGAACCTCCCCCTTGTTTCTGCACAGTAAATATATTTTTCATATTAAGCATATTTACAATATTACCAACTTGCTAGCCATAACATATTTACATCACAGATTTAGTGGAGAAAGTATCCGTCCAAGTTGCATCTCGGTAAGAGCTTTAGTTCAGATTTGACCATTTTTCGCACTTTTGGTTGGGTACCCAATGTCAGAATTGTCCACATTTTTAGTCATATATGCACATGACATCTGGGCATAATCTTGTGAAGTTTCATATTTCTAGCATTATCACAATTGCTACAAAATCACCATTTCGGTAGTCATGTTTCTGAACATAGCACAGAGTTCTGAGTAGTTTCAAAATGTGACCAGGATTTTCATGTTAACAACACTATATTTTACAAATTTTTACAATTTTGCACAGTTCTCTGTCAATCTTTTTCAAAAAGATACTTTCTTGTGAGTTAAGGATACACATATCTGTCTGGCCCGCCCCCAAAGTTTTGCTGGGCCAAGAGCAATCCAGGCCTCTCTTCCTGCTGGCAGTGGTTTTTGTTGACACTTGAATTTGCATACCCTCTTAATCCAGGAAGTCTATTGTCTATCCACAGAGCAGCAGAGCAAAATCTCCTCCCCCTTCATTAACATCTGACTGAGAGTTCCTGGGGCAGAGAGCAAAAGGAAGGCACCTTTGTTTGGGGCATTCTGTGGAATTTGCCTTTGAAGTTCTGTGGCTGGCATCAGAGGTTACTTTAACACACTTTGTTTAAAATTGTCTTTGCTAAAATAAACTTTTCATTTTCAAAAACATACACACAGATCTCTAATTCCAGTCTTTTTTAAAACATAGAGATTGAATAGTGGCAACCTATATTGCTTTTGGTGGCAAGTTACTTCTTTTCAACAGTTTTATTTTAATGCACAAGTTTTAAACTGCCAGTGTAATCAAATGACAGCTTTGATACAGGCGGCCAGCGGTACTGCGCCCATATCTGACAGATTTTTCACAGACAGGCACCTTTTTTACTGTGGATATTCTCTGATAGATTCTGCTTTTCCTGACATAGTGTGCTTATGTGGATTCCTTAAATAAGGTGATGGTTAACACCCATCAAGGATGTTGTATCTTTTCTGATGTTTGGGAACCATTATTTTGCCATTTCAACAGCCAAGGAAAAACGGATTTTAGAGCACTTCTGGGTTTCCTTGCAATGAAGCACTGCCTTTTCAGGTAGTTCCATTTCCCTCTGTGGGCAGCCCAATGACAGGTTTTGGCAGTGTGATCTCCTTTTCCCTACTGACACAGGCAAAGGAGATTGGCAGCCAACTTTTCTGGTTTCACTGCGCACTTCTCAGTGGTTTTTAGGGTGCACAGGGCTTTTTGCGGCCATTTTGTTGGTTCTGGTGAAAACAGCACACAGTGATGTCGCAGGGCAGAGCCTAGTGGGTCAATACATCCCACGGGATCCTCCACCCTACTGTCAAATCTCAGCAACAATCAGTGGAATTACCACCAGCGGTAATTCTTCTGGTGGTAGGTCTGCCCAAAATCCACATAGAGTCCTATGGTCTCCCATTAATGAGGACTAAGACCGCCTACCACCACTTGTAATCTGGCAGTAGATCCACCGGACCAATTGGCATTAATGGTCATTCAGTTTGGTGGTATTCTGGCAGATATACCACTGGAATATTGCCAATCTTGTAATGATGAACAAAAGGTTTTGATGTATTTAGTCTCCATAGTAATTTATTTTTACAAGACACCTGGCTTTGCTATCATATTGAGATCGATGGCTATACAGCGTTGTGCAAACCTGCTAACAAAATGCCTCGAGGATGAGCAACAGGCAGCCTGTTAGTTGCAGTTGGCAATACTCATCCTATCAGTGAACACAGCCACACGAGCAATCATCCTTATATGCACGCCCCAATAGTTGCACCTGGATGTCCGCTGTCTTGATTATTGATATATGTAACTCTCCTCGTGGTACATTTATTGATGAAATCATGCGCAATCTTTCTGATTGAGTAAACACCTTTTACATGGAACAAGGTACACCCAGTTATGTCAATTAGGGATGATTTCAACACATGTTGTGCAACAGCAGGCATAGATCATTCCCTATCAGAGGTTTGCAATATCCCTGACTGAGTTATGAGCCAAAAAACTAAGATAATACTCAAAGCAGAAAATTAAAAATCATGGCCTTATTATGCTTAATTGCACAATTCCGGGCGATATCACCGGTTTGCCGACGTGGATAATGCAACATAAGACTACATTTATATCCGACATTTTCAATTAGCTAAATTCTTCAATATAGTTAATAACGCTGATGCTGATAAAAAAGGTTTAAAAAAGAAACATACAAAGTCAGTAATACCAAAAACTGTATTTTTTGGCATGAATCAAACGTAAACAGCCTGTATAGATATGTTAATGAAAAAGTACCGCTACCTTGACCGCTTGCATACATGCATACCTTGCACAGGGACTTCCGAATGGCTAGGTAGCTTATCGGAAAAACAGCAATCCTTCTTAGAAATGGATGCACGCACAACCAAAAGCCTCAGCAAATATTCAACGAGGCAGTTCATTGGACTATAGTGCTAAAGGTTCTCCAAACCAGGGATACAAAGAATGTTTGGCAAATAGGCGGGGACTTCAGGACAGACAATTTGACCATTAAGATGAATCCATTCGCACCCGGGAAGAGTGCTCAGCCAATCAGGTGTTGCTCGCTATTTCCAGCCACTTGAGGCCGCTCCCCGGGAAGCCTCTCCCAGTTGCTTGCCCACCGTCCCTCACCCTCCAAAACAAAACATACCCTTTCCCCCACCTCTCCCTCCCTCCCTTCTTACCTGCTAGACCAGAGCTTTGGGCTCCGGGAACCGGCGCTCCTCCCTCCCGTGGCCACTTACAAAGTAATGAAAATCATGGTAGTGGCCATCATTTATTGACTTTTTCTCTGGCGTTGCGCAATACGCGCAGCCTGTCTCACGAAGAAATAAAATACAATTATTTGCATCCTGGATGAACCCTGGGGTGCGAATGGCTATCACCCCCTTGGCGAGGGGCGGACATGGCTGGTAACAGCCCACAGCCCTCACCGAGGCCTACCTACTCTCGGGCTGGCGGGCTGGCAGGCCATTACTGGCCATGGCCGCACCCTGATGTGGGGGTGATTGCCATAATCTCTGAGTCAAAGTGGAACACCTACATACAATCTTTTTTAGTTGATAATGAACACCATTCTCAAATCATGTCAATAATAAATTTCAATATCAATGTGTGTTGGAGGACATTGTATCGTACTAGGCCTGACAACGTTTCAGATAGTGCTGTCTCCCCCCCCCACCTTCCCTCCAGCACTATCTGAAACGTTGTCAGGCCTAGTACGATAGTCGCTTGTTTTGTTCCTCCCCGTCCCTTTCTGTACCCCTCTCCCTCACCTTTTGTTTTCCTCCGGCTCTACCAGAAATGTCGTCAGGCCTAGTACCGTAGTCGCCTGTCTGTTTCCATTTCCTTCCCACTCTCCCCCTACCTTCCTTATCTATGTCTTAGCTCTTGCACTATCTGAAATGTCATCAGGCCTAGTACGTTGCACTATCTGAAATGTCATCAGGCCTAGTACGTTAGTCGCCTGTCTGTTTCCATTTCCTTCCCACTCTCCCTCTCCCTTCCTTATTTATGTCTTAGCTCTTGCACTATCTGAAATGTCGTCAAGCCGAGTACGATAGTTAATTTCACATCCTTACTGTTCATGGCCTGTAAGAATGTCATTGTATTTTCCCTTGTTCCCTCCCTTGCTTGAAGCGCTTTGAAACACATTGTGTATAGGCGCTAGATAAATAAACTATCATATCATATCATATCATTGATGTATTGTAATTGTCATGTATATAGCGCCCTTTACCATTATTATAGTCAGAGAGCGCTAGTAGTGGGAATGCCCTCGGTGGACCGAAATCCAGAGCCTTGGAGATCACGGAGAAGGATTAGGATGCTTGTGTGCTTTTGACTATGATAAGGTTTATCAGGCTGCCAGGCTCCGATAGATGCAAGCCATGAATATCAGGCAGGTGGATGGGTGTTGAGATAGGTCAGGAGATGGTGTGAGTGCTAGAGACTGGCTGTGTGTCCAGCATGCCCAAATTTGTCATTGGCCTTCGCTGCATTCTGATGTCAAGGGTTTTGAGGCATAGGGCCTCATTACACGGTAGCCGGTAAGGGATTACCTCACCGGTAAGGGCACTGGTGCCGGTAATCCCTTACCACCCTACTACGAGGTCCCTTAGCGGTCCCTTCCCTAACGCCTGGTTTTACCAAGCGTTAGGGATGGGACCCGCTAAGGGACTTCAGAGCTAATAACGGTACCGCAAATTGCGGTACCGTTATTAGCTCCTTCCCCATTCCCATTGAGCCCTATGGGGGCTCAAATGGGAATGGGGAATGGTTCCCGGAATGGGGACTTACCGGGTCCTCCAAGGTCGGAATGACCCGGTAAGTCCCTATTCCGGGAACACGGACACGGAATGCGGTAAGGGGGTAGCCATGGCGCTAATAGCGCCATGGCTACCGCCTACCGTGTAATGAGGCCCATAGTCCTGTGTAAGTAGGCTTCAAGACTTAAGTGTCCAGCTAGCCCATATTTTGTCATAGGTCGTAGCTGCATTCTACTGTGAGTGGATGGATAGCCGTGCCTGCAGCAGAATGTCCACCAAAGTGGTGCATTTATATGTACCAAGAGCACCGATGGAGCTTATCTTTGATATAGCTGTGTGCGAAAGTCTGTGGTAAAAAAGACCAGCTGCCCTCATAAACTCTTCTAGGCATCATGGGGGAGGGCTATCCTCAAGTTTTCTTAGTGCAATACACTGGCTGACCTAGTATATCTACTAGGGGGCTACCATAGGATTTAGGATAGTAGGGTTCTCTAAGCGCCATGGACAGGCTACCTGTATAGTCTTGCTAGATATCTTCCTGGTTCTAGCAACCGTCTACTAACTCCGCTATCAGGATTTCTTGCCTGAGTTAAGATCTTTAAGTGTTATGGAGAGATTACCAGCATAGATCTGGGGTGTAAAGGCGGCTAACTGCATGGGCACAGCACAAATTGTCATTCCCAGATCAATGTAATGCGCACACTGGCCACACGGGTGCCAGCCTAAATTCTTCAAGAGAAATGGGCCTACTAAAACGAAACTGTTTCTTCTAATGCAAGCATGTGCTAAACTTCGCACCTCTTCAAGAGTAACACATTTTCTCCAACAATCAATCTTAGTGTAACTCATTGCTTGTCATTCATAGATAAGTATAACACATTTCCTATCTCAGCAACCTATCCAAGTATCTTAATGTCCAGTCCCATGTTAGTACCAAGGCCCTTGCGATATTTGCATTTACTAAATACTTTATTGGTTTCTCTTTCAAATGAGTCAGGAGAGTTTATGTCATGATCTCTGCTTCCAAAAGGTCAGGGTTTTCCCAACTCCCTTGGAAGCAGATCCATAACCCAGGTTCCGAGTGCCAACCAGTCCCAATTGGGACCTTTTGGACCCAGTCCTGGCGCCAGTGGCACCAGGCTCATAAATATGCCCAGTCCCAGCGCTGGAAGCGCCGGGCTCATAATGCTTGGGTGGACTTACCTGCAGCAGACCATGCTGCTTACTTGCCTGCCAGTTGAGCCTCTGATCCTCTTCTGTTTGGAACTACTTTTCCTGTTGGGTGGGGCAGGAGCCACTCCCTAGGTTCAGAACACTGGAACTCTTCTGGAAAGCAGGAACTCTTTTCTTACCTAGGCGTGGCTGTGGAAGGAGACACCTAAGCAATACAGGAGGCTATTTAAACCACACCCGATGGATGAATCTTGCTTTGCGTTTTTCTGCATCCTCTGCAGCAGAACGCTCATCGTGTCTTCTGCATCTGATCCTGGGCCTAAGGAAAAAAGGCTTACCATCCTGAATCCAGTCTTCAGCAACACCTATAAAGACAAGAAAGAACAGGTTAGCATTACGGTCTTCAGTGACAGCGCTTCACTTACCTGGTCCATCGGCTGTCACCAACGCCTCGCGCTGCATTCCGGCATCTGAAAGACAAAGGCTTACCTACTCTTCGTGCGCTCCGGAGGTCTTCGCACTGCATTCCGGCATCTGAAAGACAAAAGCTTACCAACTCTTCGCACGCTCCGGAGGCCTTCGGCGCTGCATCCCGCATCTGAAAGACAAAACAAGGTGCGTTTAAAGACATTGGGGAACTTTAATACTCACGTGCCATTACTCCTTTCCACATCTAACCCAGTGGGTATTCCGGCACCCTGCAGCCGCTCCGAACTTGTACCTGCAAAATAAAAAGACAGTTAGAGCGCATCGTGAAGCAGGCAACAAGCGCTTACTTACGTGCTTCCAGGCGCTTCTATTCATCACACGGGCTCCATCTTCAACTCACTTCAGCCCGTCATCCGCCATCGCCAGAACCCTGCAAAACAAGAGACATCATTACTAAAGACTTTTAAAGACATTAGAATTACTCGAAACTTACCGTTCGTGCAGTAAACGACAGACAGCAGTCCTCTGAAGTCAAGAGGCCTGCTCCCCTTATCCAGTGAAGAAACTGGTTACAGCACCCTGCCCCGAGGCAGATGGAGAGCACGGCGTTCACTTACCTAAGACATCTTACCCTTCGAGTCAGACATACAGTGCACAGAGGTCCAGCCCAAAGAGCCAGCCGTGTGTTACACATCACCTTTGAAGATACGGTATACGCCCAGTCAAGACCGGCGCCTCTACGGGAATCAGGTGAGCGTTACAGAACGCAAAGCCTACCGCAAAACTCCCGTCCAGGCGCTATGGAAACCTCGGATACCGACCAGCTAGCCCAGTTACTTGGGGAACTAAGGGCAGAAGTGCATGCAGCCCGTCAGGAAACGAACGCTCTAAGAAGGGAACTGATTATTTCCAAGGAGCGAACAGATGATCTCGCTAGACAATTGCTACAGTCACAAGCCGGACAGACCCCTTTACCCGCATCTGGGGGAAATCTTCCTTCTACATCCTCTATGAATCCAGTGCAGATCAACCTACCTGGGAATGTACCTCTGGCTCCGCCCGAACGATTTTCTGGTGACCCAAAGAGGTTTGCAGTATTTATCAATCAGTGCCGGTTGCATTTCTTATGCCGGCCAGCAGCCTTTCCAACTGATCAAGCTAAAGTAGCTTTCGTGCTTTCGTACCTTAGTGGCAATGCGGCAGACTGGTCGATCCCTCTAGTAAATCAAGATGATCCGGTCCTCCATGATTTTCAGGCTTTTCAGCTCAGTTTGGAAAAACTGTTCGCAAGACATTCACAGGGGCAGGCCTTGGACAATGAGCTTCTTTCGTTGCGACAAGGTAATCAAGACCTTTTGGCTTATATTGCGTCTTTCAACAGACTGATAGTGGAAACTCAATGGCCTGAGGACAAAAGGATTACACTGTTTTATAGAGGTCTACGTGGAGAGCTCAAAGATGTGTTAGCCCAAGTAGTGAATCCCCCACAAGATTGTTCGGACTATATAGAATTAGTCGTTCAAATAGATCACAGACTGCAGAACAGGAAGGCCGATCGTTCCAAGTTTGATGCTCGAGTATTTTCCAAACCGCCAACTCCTTCCAAAGGAGTAGACTCCGGGGAACCCATGCAAATAGGGGGCCTGAAAGGTCCTCTAACACAAAAGGAGCGGGAAAGGAGAAAACAGTTGCAATTATGCCTATATTGCGGAAACTCAGGGCACTTTCTTCGAGACTGTCTGGTGAAACCTGCCAAGAAGGCAGTAGGAGCTGCAGTTACCAAAGTTACAAACTCTGAGCAGGGAAACGACCTCGCCCGACAAGAATAGAGGTCCTCTTGCCGAGCGTGAAAACCAGTTCCGTGACCTCGCATTTCGTGATACCTATGGTCCTCATTAGCCCTGATAATCCGGATCGATTACATGCAATTGAAGCTTACGTCGACAGCGGTGCCATCGGCAATTATGTGGATCATGAAATGGTTTTGAGGATGAATCTAACTCTTTGTCCCAAGGCTGTAAAGGACGTCATTCCTACGGTGGATGGAACGGAGATAGCCTCCGGACCAGTAACGCATACCACTCAAGAAGTGACGCTAGTAAGTCAAGATGGACACCATGAGAAGATCGTGTTCGATGTGATCAAGGCTCCTCAGTTTCAGATTATTCTAGGAATACCTTGGTTAGAGAAACACAATCCTCTGATCGATTGGCGAGCAAGAACGGTCCAGTTTCCAGAATGTGTCTCTACTTGTCACCCTCCACCTGGTGTTGCACTGGCAGCAATTTCTTCAGAGACTCCCCAGTTACCTCCCGAATACCTAGAATACCAAGATGTTTTCCGGAAGGATCAGGCTAACTCTCTACCTCCTCATAGGTCTTATGACTGCCAGATAGACCTGATACCTGGATCTACTCCTCCTTGTAGTAGAATTTATGCCCTCACCGAGCCTGAGAACCTTCACCTTCGACAATACCTGGATCAATACCTGGCAAATGGGTTTATTCGTCCTTCCAAGTCCCCTGCTTCTTCAGCTTTGTTCTTCGTTCCAAAAAAGGAAGGAGACCTTAGAACTTGTATAGATTATCGCTCCCTGAACCAGATCACCGTCAAGAATAGATATCCGTTACCTTTGATCCCTGAACTCCTGGACCAAGTCAGAAAAGCATGCATATATACAAAGCTGGATCTTAGAGGAGCCTACCACTTGGTACGAGTAAAAGAGGGCGATGAATGGAAGACGGCCTTCCGCACCAAATATGGGCTATTTGAATATCAGGTCATGCCCTTCGGACTTTGCAATGCCCCGGCCGCCTTTCAATATTTTATGAACGATGTCCTCAGAGAGCTCATAGATGTGTGTGTTGTTGTTTACATTGACGACATCCTCGTTTATTCTTCATCGGAATCTGAACATCGGAAACACGTCAAAATGGTCCTCGAAAGATTGCGTCAACACAAACTTTTCGCTAAGTTGGAAAAATGTGTTTTCAACGTGACTGAAGTTGAATTCTTGGGATTCATATTATCACCTAGCGGAGTGCGTATGGATTCAAAGAAGGTCGATGCAGTTCTCAAATGGCCATCACCATCCTCCATAAAAGGTGTGCAAAGCATGTTAGGCTTCGCTAACTTTTACCGCAGGTTTATCCCCGAATTTTCTCGAATAGTCCAGCCCATCACTGCCTTGTTAAAGAAAAACAAACGTTTTGAATGGTCTACCGAGGCGGAACAAGCTTTCCAGGATTTGAAGACTAAATTTATCTCTGCACCAATCTTAAAACACCCTCGCCCCGAACTCCCCTACATCGTGGAAACTGATGCTTCAAGCCTTGCCATGGGGGCAGTTCTATCACAAAAGGACCCGGTAACCAATCAGTTGCATCCCGTGGCATTTTGGTCCCGCAAATTCTCGCCTCCTGAAATCAATTACACGATTACTGACAAGGAACTTCTGGCTATCAAGTCTGCCTTTAAGGCTTGGCGGCATTATCTGCTGGGGGCCCGACACACCGTTACTGTGATTACGGATCACCGAAACCTGCAATATTTGAAAACCGCAAAAGCCCAATCCTCTAGACAACTGCGTTGGGCATTATTCTTTGCCGAGTTTGACTTCATAATTACCTATCGACCTGGTACAAAAAACGGTAAAGCTGATGCCCTTTCTCGGATGGGAGTGGAAGAACACTTGATCAACCCTAAACCTGTACCAATCATTCCCGAACAAAGAATTCTGGGTGTAATCGCCACACAATCCATAGAGGAAGCTAAGGATCAAGCCAGGCTACTTGTAACTCCAGCAGACATACAGAATTGGCATCTGCAGGGAAAGGACTTTGCAGTAAAGGACAACTTATTGTATTTCCAAGAACGATTATACCTGCCCAGCACAGATTTACAGAAAAAAGTAATCTCTTGTTATCACGATTCTTTAATGGAAGGACATCCCGGTATGGCCAAGACCTCAGAAAAGATCAAGCGCTACTTCTGGTGGCCGTCTTGGAAAAAAGATATCAGAGACTTTATAATGTCCTGTGGAGTATGCGCCCAAAACAAGAGTCAAAAGGAAAGACCAGCAGGCCTCTTACGCCCTATTGACATCCCACCTCGCCCTTGGCATACGCTTTCTATGGACTTCATCACTGATCTACCTCCATGCTCCGGATACAATACGATTCTAGTAATCGTGGACTTATTCTCCAAGATGGCGCATTTCATTCCGCTCAAAGGCTTGCCAACAGCAGCAACTCTGGCCCGAGAATTTCTCGAAAACATTGTCCGACTGCACGGTTTTCCTTCGGTTCTAATTTCGGATCGAGGTAGTCAATTTATTTCTCATTTTTGGCGAAGTTGCTGTCGGTCGGCTCAAATTGATGTGAGACTATCGACCAGTCACCACCCTCAGACCGACGGACAAACCGAGAGGACCAATCAAACTCTGGAACAGTATTTACGCTGCATGCTGCAACAAACTGAAAAAACTTGGAAAGACATCCTTTGGATAGCCGAATATGCCTACAATAACTCTGTCCATTCGGGAACTGGGAAAACCCCGTTTTTTCTTTTATACGGCAGTCACCCTCGAACCTCGGAGTTGGATCCCCTCCAAGATCTTGAAACACCAGCAGTAGACTACCTGCATTCTACAATCACCCAAGCCTTTAAGGAAGCTGTTTCTCACCTTCAAAGGGCTAAAGAACAATACAAGAAAGGAGCAGATCAACATCGGAAGGAAGCCCCTCAATATCAAGTAGGGGATCAAGTCTGGTTATCCACCAAATATCTACCTCTAAAAGGGCCACGCACATTCAACCCAAGATACCTTGGTCCCTATTCCATCACTACCATAGTAAACCCAGTAGCGGTCAAGTTGGACTTGCCCCCGCACATGAAGATACATCCGGTCTTCCACGTCTCTCTATTAAAACCCGTGCAACCTCAAACCCGACTAACTAAATCTCCAAAACCCATCCTAGTTGATGGAGAACTCGAGTTTGAAGTCAAAAGCATTCTGGACTCCAAGATCTCCAAATCTAAACTATTTTACCTAATTGACTGGAAAGGCTACGGCCCCCAAGAGAGATCCTGGGAACCTGCTGAATATGTCCACGCTCCTCGCCTAATCAAAAGATTTCACCGAACATTTCCTGACAAGCCAAAACCCCCGGAGAAGCCCGGTTTGGGAGGGGCCTTGAGGGGGGGTACTGTCATGATCTCTGCTTCCAAAAGGTCAGGGTTTTCCCAACTCCCTTTGAAGCAGATCCATAACCCAGGTTCCGAGTGCCAACCAGTCCCAATTGGGACCTTTTGGACCCAGTCCTGGCGCCAGTGGCACCAGGCTCATAAATATGCCCAGTCCCAGCGCTGGAAGCGCCGGGCTCATAATGCTTGAGTGGACTTACCTGCAGCAGACCATGCTGCTTACTTGCCTGCCAGTTGAGCCTCTGATCCTCTTCTGTTTGGAACTACTTTTCCTGTTGGGTGGGGCAGGAGCCACTCCCTAGGTTCAGAACACTGGAACTCTTCTGGAAAGCAGGAACTCTTTTCTTACCTAGGCGTGGCTGTGGAAGGAGACACCTAAGCACTACAGGAGGCTATTTAAACCACACCCGATGGATGAATCTTGCTTTGCGTTATTCTGCATCCTCTGCAGCAGAACGCTCATCGTGTCTTCTGCATCTGATCCTGGGCCTAAGGAAAAAAGGCTTACCATCCTGAATCCAGTCTTCAGCAACACCTATAAAGACAAGAAAGAACAGGTTAGCATTACGGTCTTCAGTGACAGCGCTTCACTTACCTGGTCCATCGGCTGTCACCAACGCCTCGCGCTGCATTCCGGCATCTGAAAGACAAAGGCTTACCTACTCTTCGTGCGCTCCGGAGGTCTTCGCACTGCATTCCGGCATCTGAAAGACAAAATCTTACCAACTCTTCGCACGCTCCGGAGGCCTTCGGCGCTGCATCCCACATCTGAAAGACAAAACAAGGTGCGTTTAAAGACATTGGGGAACTTTAATACTCACGTGACATTACTCCTTTCCACATCTAACCCAGTGGGTATTCCGGCACCCTGCAGCCGCTCCGAACTTGTACCTGCAAAATAAAAAGACAGTTAGAGCGCATCGTGAAGCAGGCAACAAGCGCTTACTTACGTGCTTCCAGGCGCTTCTATTCATCACACGGGCTCCATCTTCAACTCACTTCAGCCCGTCATCCGCCATCGCCGGAACCCTGCAAAACAAGAGACATCATTACTAAAGACTTTTAAAGACATTAGAATTACTCGAAACTTACCGTTCGTGCAGTAAACGACGGACAGCAGTCCTAGGAAGTCAAGAGGCCTGCTCCCCTTATCCAGTGAAGAAACTGGTTACAGCACCCTGCCCCGAGGCAGATGGAGAGCACGGCGTTCACTTACCTAAGACATCTTACCCTTCGAGTCAGACATACAGTGCACAGAGGTCCAGCCCAAAGAGCCAGCCGTGTGTTACACATCACCTTTGAAGATACGGTATACGCCCAGTCAAGACCGGCGCCTCTATGGGAATCAGGTGAGCGTTACAGTTTATGCTACACTATCACTACAGCCATGAAATATGGCTTGAAATCCTACTTTCTTCAGAGCCTCAATTGGTTGAACATCACGGAAGAAAAAGCATGGACCCCCCCAGTGTGTGCCTGTTCAGGCAGTCCGCCTGGAACTAGGTCTTGTTTCTTTCAGAAAGGAATTTGAAATAAGGAGCAGCTTAGTGTATATCAGGATGATGCTAACCCACGCAGACGTCTTGTTTCTTTCAGAACGGAAGTTGAAATAAGGAGCAGCTTAGTGTATATCAGGATGATGCTAACCCACGCAGACGTCTTGTTTCTATCAGAGCAGAAGTTGAACTAAGGAGCAGCTTAGTGTATATCAGGATGATGCTATGCTAACCCACGCAGACATCTGGTGTCTTTCAAAACGGAAGTTGAAAGTGTATATCAGGATGATGCGAACCCACGCAGACGTCTTGTTTCTTTCAGAGCAGAAGTTGAAATAAGGAGCAGCTTAGTGTATATCAGGATGATGCTAACCCACACAGACGTCTTGTTTCTTTCAGAACGGAAGTTGAAATAAGGAGCAGCTTAGTGTATATCAGGATGATGCTAACCCACGCAGATGTCTTGTTCCTTTCAGAACGGAAGTTGAAATAAGGAGCAGCTTAGTGTATATCAGGATGATGCTAACCCACGCAGACATCTTGTTTCTTTCAGAACGGAAGTTGAAATAAGGAGCAGCTTAGTGTATATAAGGATGATGCTAACCCACACAGAGGTCTTGTTTCTTTCAGAGCAGAAGTTGAAATAAGGAGCAGCTTAGTGTATATCAGGATGATGCTATCCCACTCAAACATCTTGTTTCTTTCAGAACGGAAGTTGAAATAAGGAGCAGCTTAGTCTATATCAGGATGATGCTAACCCACGCAGACGTCTTGTTTCTTTCATAACGGAAGTTGAAATAAGGAGCAGTTTAGTGTATATCAGGATGATGCTAACCCACGCAAACGCAGTACTGGGACTCTTTGGTGCTCTTCTTCGCCTGTGAATGGAAAAACTGCTCTCATGCTTTAGAAAATCTTGTAGGGATATTCAGGAACAGATTGACAGGGTGCCAGACTGGGTCTCTTGATTATACTACTCTTAAGCAGTAACGTAAAAAGAAGGCTAACCTTTGGGATCGGGCTATGAATGTACAATATTTTGAAATGAAAAAGCACTGTTTGAGCTATGTTAGTTCCTTGACCACATTTTTGAAACCAGCCTCAGGCAATAATTTGCACATATTTCTAATGCTCCTACAGTTTAATCTTCTTCCATCCTTTATGTGATACTGCAAATGCTTTGGAGGGACAGGGCCTCCTTGTCCCTCTACTTCCCTGACTGTGCTTTCTGTGTGTTCTCTGAACAGTAGTCCAGTTTGGGCCCCTGGCAGAGCAGCGCATCATCTTCATTTTTCTAGATGAACAATGCCCATGTGATAGCCCTATGGCGCCCATTGGTAGGGGGCCCCCTGGTGCCCATAGTGTGTGTGCTGCTCACAGAGCAGGGTATGGGCTGGTGGCAGCTATATGTTGATTTTGCAGTGGCCCTGGGTCTCCCCCATTTTGGGACACCCAGGCCCTGATATAGGAACTGTAGGACCTTGAGGAGAATCATCTCTGGTTCCGGAAGCACCTCAAACCTTTCTCTTTGCTTCTGCTTTTTCTCCTCCTCTCCCCTGCTGACTTCCTGGCCGATACTGAAACTGCACTGGTCACCTGGCCACCCTTTGACCTCGGGCCCAGGTCCCCTCCCCTGCCAGTCGCACACCTGCACTGCTTTCCTGGCTACCCCCGCACTGGTGACTGTTTTCTGTTCCCTACTGTACCACTAAAGCACTTGACACCTGATGTCTGCACTAACCCTTGCACTTGCCACCTGCTGGCCGACTTACTTATTGTCTATTATCCCATGTTCCGCACTGTCCCCTCCCCATTACCCCCGCCCTTTCCTCCTTCCCCCTTCCCATGCACTTCGGAATGATACCTGGCCTAGTAGGATTGTTGTCTGTCAGAAGTACTTAAATGTTCAGTAATTGATTTTCTCTTTACATGTCCCACCACCCCGAAGTACCTGGGAAGCAACAGGGGAGTCAGGCCCAAGTTGAATCTGAGACCCCTGGATGGACCCTGAGGGAGGAAGCCCCTCTTCCTCGTCACAGTACCGTGGCTGCCTTGGAAGGCGATATGCTGGAGTCTCTCAACTTTAGTCGTCGATGGGGGTTCCAGTGGGGGGATCCCGCACAGAATAGCATTTTCCCCTTAATAGTATTTTACACTAATTTGCCTACATTTCTACAACTGTGGTTTTTAAGTTAAACAGTGCTTAGTAATTTTAGCACATTTTATGACATATATCAATTGGTGCCTTATTACTGGAGCTAAGGATAACTGTGGTACAAGATACATATTGTGTTAACTGCTGTGTTAGAGTTTCCTGATTACAAAGTGAGTCTTATTTATTTGTATACATTTATCTTAACCTAATTGTATCTAATAAAAGAATGGTGTTAGCACATAACATAGTCTGTAGACATTCCAGTGTGGGCGGCTTGGGTATTCACTGTCCCAAAGAACCAGCCTGCATCACCTCCTTGGAGTCTCAGCCTTGGTTGCTTGTCCATTGATACCCTTGGAGGGCCTTGGCTGGGGTGCCTCTGTGCCTCTACCCCAACCATATAGTGGGTAGTGCCACAGACACCCACCTCCAGTATTTACACTTCATGATTATGGTAACCTCGCTTAGACGTTCCCAAAGAAAAGAGAAATTGTAGAGGATATAGTGCTATTTCCACACTGGAAATTATCTATCATTTGCTAATGCAATATCCCAATCAATTATATGTGTGTAAGAGGCACTGGGGATCCAGGGGGCAGGGATGGCATTATTTTACTGTGTATCTTTGATAGATGCCTAGATAGGCATGACATCCTGGTGAGTGAATTAACCCTTCAGAGAGAGAGCATAAGGGAGTCTGCAGAAAACACACACCAAAGATTCCTTCTGTCATCTTCCTTCTCTGTGAGATTGGTAGGGGTCCCCGGTGCTTATGCATTTGGTCTTCTCCAATCCCACACCATCCACCTTGGTGAAAAACACTGATGAGTCTGTGGTTGGCAGCTTTCAAAAATGCTCAAGCTGATTTTCTCAACCTCCAACCCCGCTCCCCGCAAACCACCAGTGAAAGGAAAGCAACCATGTCATAACCGCTGGCTTGAGCAGCACCACAGGTTGGTTGTGGGGTTTGCTGGCGTGATATTGAGGAAGGGAGGGTTGTATGGTTGTATTTGTACAAGGCATGAAGGGAACAGCGGGATCACATAATATTCCAAGTGGTTTCTACATTCACTGTGGCTGCATGGTCTGCATGTTTGACAATGGATTTCATTAAGGACCATGTGCACATGTGAATCAGCATGCATGCAACATGGGTGCAAGAGTCTTGGATTTTATTTGGATTGTCTTGCTTTGTGCTTTACCATGACCTCCATGTGGTAGGAGTCGAACATGTCTGTATCTGACATGAATGAGCAGTCCCAACTAATGTAGGTGGGCAGCAATAGTGCAGACTGACGAAGGCCATGGAGCTCTGCGTCATCCATGCACAGGTCAAGTATAGGTAGTATCACCCTCCTTAGTGCCCGGTATAGCCAGAGTGCCCTCCAACTGAGTCCCACTCCCTATGCCCCCAACAGTATTTACAGACGTCACTAAGAAAACTGCAATTACAAAGGGACCTGCAAACCAAACAAGCACAGAGGAACCAACAAGGTCAACAAAAAACTCCAACCAACGTCACAAGAGGGCTAACGTGCCTATGATCTGATCCAATAACATAAACACCAAAAACCCAACCAAAGGACCAAAAGAAAGGAAAGGAAAACAGGAAATTACAAAAAACGTGATAGGAACCTCACATTCACAACTACCAAACCTAGTACAAAACTACAAGACCATGTCACTAAAACGAAAATCTCAGATCCCAGGAAGGAAATCACAACAGTGAATTAAAACAACACACCCGGACACTGAAAGGAAGACCCAATGAGCGACACAAGAGAAGCCGCAAATCAGTAAGGACCACCTTGGACAAAAAAAACAAAGAACACACTATTATATAAAACAACATAAACCTTAGAATCACGGGAAGTCATTTGCAACCGTGCGATGTTCCGAACTTCCAAGTATTCAAAGGAAAACCACTGGAAGACAGAGAAGCAAAGAAGATGCTAATTCAAAAAAGATAATGACGCATGAGAAATCATGGATAAAGGACAAACTAAATGGAATTGCATGAGAGCACCATGTCAGAAAGCTGCCACATAGCAATGGAACAAGTGCTTATGAGTCTGATGGTAATAAGAGCCACCCCGAAAAAAATACAAAAATGACTGTACCTAATGCCGTACCTCGTAACAGACCACTCACCAGAGCAGCAATCAACTACCAGAAACATCAGCAGGATATCAGGACTTCAAAGGCAGAAACAAGCAAAAGGAGAACGATGGGAAACAGTACCTTCGCTCCATACATTACTACAACCCAAGGGGACCACCAGCAACATCATCCTGAAACAGAAGAGGACCCAGAAGAAGAGGTAAATCCGATACAATCTGGCCATTAAACATGATCATTTGATCATGCTTGGGGACTTCAAC
The DNA here is from genome assembly GCF_040938575.1 of Ambystoma mexicanum. Taxonomy (NCBI): domain Eukaryota; kingdom Metazoa; phylum Chordata; class Amphibia; order Caudata; family Ambystomatidae; genus Ambystoma; species Ambystoma mexicanum. The sequence goes on along the minus strand of NC_090941.1, from coordinate 1,031,745,689 downwards.
ATATGGTTCAAAGAAGAGAACGCAAACTTGTAGAAAACCCTAACTAAGCAGCTTGAGACGATGAGATGATGACAAATGGTGAAAGGAGGGACACACAGAGCAGGGCACACTCTAGATGCAATCTTTGCCAATAATAACCTGATCACAACAGCACCACTTATCCAAATACTAAGGAGCGACCACCTCATTATACCCTTCATTATACGAATACCATCAAAAGCACCCAGCAAGCCCCAAAAGAACCCACTGATCTTGAGAAGAATCTGGAGAACTGTCAAAAGCATCAACCTAGAAGAAAAACTAGAATCATCAAAGCCATTGATTGCTACACTGGATAGAACTGACATAGAATATAAAATAGACCTGACCCTGAAATGTATCGCAGAAACAATGGGTAGCATCTCTCGAGAAAAACACCTCATCACATCACGAAAAAAAGCAGCAGTGAGATGGTTCACACCCCACCTCAAAGCAATAAAAAAAGGAAACTAGAATAAGAATGGAGGAAAAGCTACGACCAAGCCAAAAGAATAACATATCAAAAACAAATCTGATCATACAAAGTGGAAATGCTCAAGGCGAAAAAGAAATACTACAACAACCGGATGACAAAAGCCACCAACACTCAGGAAGAACTTTTCAACATTGTAAATGAGATGAGACATACCTTTGATGCAATAACACACTGGTGCCCTCTCACAAACTATGCAATGACCTTGCAGATAACTTTAAGAGTAAAATCATCAACATACATGGGATCATACAAAATAGACCGATCAACCAGACCATTCACCACTTCCAACCAACCCCTGGACCACAGAACAGGCTGAACAGTTTTGCCCAAATGTCAAAAGAATAATTCTGCAGTTTGGTTAACAAAAGCAACAAGGCAGGCTCCCAAATGGACCCCTGTCCACGAGACATCTACAAATGGATCCTTACAGAGGGTACACCATCGGAATACTACCTAAACCTCTTCAATGTGTCTCTTCCAATGGGAAGAGTACCACAAGCTTTCAAATCTGCATACATCAAACCGCTCCTCAAAGATACTGCGGGATTTGGAAGACCTCTCAATCTACACACTGATCCCAACCATTCCTTACCGGGCAAAACTAATAGAGACATGTCTACGAACAAATAATGGAACATGTAGAAAATAACCAACTGTTTGACTAGGCACACGTCGGCTTCAAACCCATGAGAAGAACAGAAACAGCACTGCTCTCTATATGGGACGACCTGAAGACAAAGGCAGACTACAAAACAAACACTGCAATGATACTACTTGACCTCTCTGCAGCATTCGACATAGTCAACCATAACCCCCTCGTCAAGAGACTGGAAGAAAAAGGGATTGGTGACACAGTGCTGCTTTGGGTTACATTTTTCTTGTTCAAATAAACAGAAACAGTACTGTTAAAACCATTCAAATCCACTCTGCCAGAGACCTCTTGTGGAGTTCCACAAGACTCCTCATTATATCCTCTACTGTTCTATATGACACTACTTATCAACCTCATCAAAAGACATGGCCTCACATGCTACAAATACTCAGACAATACCAAAATCATCTACAAAATCCATGATAATTAAGAGGTGAACCCAACACTAACAGACGGTCTCAAAGAACTCTACCAATGGATGAACCCTAATCATCTCAAAATTAACCCAGACAAAATGTAAATCATGATTACACCCATGACAACCAAGGAACCAACCAGGACATCATGTGGCCCACAGAACTAGGAACGCCACCCAAACCGTCCAAAGTAGTCAGAAACCTTGGAATCCTAATGGACAACGAGTTAACACTAGAACCTCAAGAAAATACGATAATTAAATGCTTCTTCCATCTTCACATGATCAAAAAGATTCTAACCTTTCACTCCTTCACGCACAAAACACTGGCCGCCATCTCCCACATCATGTCCAGGATAGACTACGCCAACAGTGTGTATCTCAGAATGCCAAGCTACTTACAGAGGAAACTGCAACATATAAAGAATGTTGCTGCCAGACTTCTCCTCAAACTCCCACGAAGAGACCACATCACACCAGCACTAAGGATGCTACTTTGGCTTCCAGTCAAAAATAGAATCACCTTCGAAACAATGTGCATAACACACAGAGCAATTCACAGCCACAGAGCGGAATTCATACAAAAGAGAATCAGCATGTACAAGCCAACACAAACACTTAGATCCAGTGACAACATTTTCCTAGAGAGAAGACCTTACACGAGGAAATAACTTCAGGGATCAGCCTTCTCTTGCACAGCAGTAAAACTCTGGAACTCCCTCCCGAGTGAAATACGAACTACGGTGGACCCTCTAAAATTCAGAAAACCTCTAAAAACCTGGCTCTCCATCTCCGAACGGGATGAAAACAGCTGAACAACATCCACACACAATAGAAAGAACACACACACACAGAAGGAGCTCAAACCCAAGCTGAGCCTAGAATGAGCCAGGAACCCCATCCATCAAAGTATTCCTACAAGCCTAACCAAACAAAACCTGCTAAGAGAAACAAGCCTGAAAAAAGGGAACACTACCACTAAAATACCCCAGTAAACCCCCCCTATCTGAACTACCCGTTAACATGATCCTGTCGACATTTAACCTACCCGCTTAGACCGGCCTCAACAAGCATTCACAATATTTGTATAAACCAGCCACTCTCGCAGTTGTCATGTAACGATAGGTTAATCCCCTCAGCCTCCAGTCTAATAGTACAGCGAAAACGTATACTCCTTGCTGCACCCAAAAGACAGCAGGAATTGTTACAAACCCTGCATTATTAATAAGAATCGGTAGTGTGGCACACCGGATTGGAGGGCAAGGGAGAACACATGGAAAGTAATTTAAGTCGCACTTAGTCAGGACGTGGGGGGTAGGAGATGTATTGCTACTAATTAACCGTACTAAAAACTCACCCTTCGGCATACAACTTCTAAAACTCGGAACTAAACACAACCATACTTCTACAGCACCGCAGACTGCACGTCCGTCACCACACCACGACAATAAAACAACTCACCCAACACCACATGGCGACTACCAACCAAAAAACACACCTATGTTCAGTGACCGGTTTCTCTGAAATGAAGCTGCCTACAGCACATTACAGCTCTCTTGCTCTTATTCCCGCTCAGTCCTACTGACATACCCCGCCACCGTCTTTGCATTACAGACCCGTCAGAGCGCCAAGAGACACTGCAGGTGATAACAGTGCGCGTTATAAGAACCTTTAAGATAACATAACAGAATCTGTAACCCCACGCCCATTGATGCCATTTGTGACTCGCCATGTGCTATAGCCCAAATCCATATTGGCTTTTCACTTACTCAACACACTATTCCCATCTATGCTAACCCGTGTGTAAAGGAGATGTGTGCATAGCCCTCTAGTGAGGGATTTAAAAACATGTAACTTTATGGCAAGATATGGTTTCCGGATCACTGTGAAATGATCGAAACTGAAATCTCCAAGGGAGAAAAAAACGAAAGTTATTTTTTCGAAAATAACTTTCAGTTTTGTCTCCCACAGACATTTCAGACCACCCGCTCCTCCCACCCTCTCACTTAGCGGCACACAGCAAAGTGTGCCACGGCTTCCGCAATCCCCCTACGACGCTGGTTCCGTTCACGCGCATGGAAGTGAACTGGCACTGCAGGGTCCTTTCCTTTTTTGTTTTTTCATTTTTATTTGTTTTTTGCTTATGAATGTCGATCAAGGGGAGCGGGGGACACCCCATGCAACCCCCGCTTCCCTTCTTTTTTTTCTTCAATGGCATTTTCTGTCCATTCATTTTTTTGTTCTTGTTAATTTAGACGGATTCCATGGTTTGACAATAGACAGACCCCGTACACTTGGTATTCCCCACTTTGCTCTATACCAGCTGGATCGGCACACTCCAGGCTAAATGCATGCCCACTACCAAGGGGTAGGCACAATACATATAAGGCTAAAGGTTGGCAGAAAAACTGGACCCTAGATAACAGTAAAACTTATTTACAAAGGCAACATTTCTCGGGAGGATAGCTCAGGGGCAACGTGCTCGGCATGGAAGCAAGATGACATGGAGCAACACAGGTTCGATCCCCGGGTCTGCGCTTAGAAACCTCTGGGTATTAAACGCGTTATAAATAACCTATCAAATTCAGGCTCCAGAATTCCACACATGAATTGCCACAGTAATTCCCCTCTCCTCACTTCTAGTAAATAAAAATATTCATTATACAGATGTACATTGTATAATGTATATAGCACCGAGATGGAGAAAAAGGAGTTAACACTCCAGTGCCCCGAGGGCCAGCAAAAGTTAGGATACAATTAGTCTGACAATAGCAGACTCAAGGTCTCCTTACACTCCAGGAGAAATCCAGCAATGCAAAATAAGCAACAGTCATACACAATAGAGCAGCACACTTCTACAGCAAGAGTGTACAACAGAGATATAAAAATGTGCAATAAGTGCGTGGCATAGGCCGAAATAAGTTTCTTGGTATTTATTTATTATTTATTTTTACATTTATAAAGCACGCAAAAACCCTGGGGCATCGAGGCATTGTTACAGACCGGTTCCACTCAAGCGAATGTCAAGAAAGGAAGCATACGATACCAGGCTCCCAGTGGCCTTATTCGATCAGCCACATTTATAAGGCTCTTCTAAAGGCCTAGTATGATTGTTCTGCTCTCCGGCTCGGCGGAAGAGAGTTCCATTGTCTTGTTGCAACCGTGGGGAAACTTGAGGTGCCGGCTTTGGCTCGTTGGAACTTTGGTTGGACGAGCCGGTGTGCGTACGCCTACCTTACTGGCCTGGATGACTGGACTTTCATGAACTTCTGTGATGGGTAGGGTGGGAATGTGTTTGAGAGACATCTGTGAGTGATGGATAAAGTTTTGAAAATAATCCGTTCACGGATAGGCTGCTGAGATGTGCTCTCGTTTTGGAATGTTGAGTGGTGCTCGGATGGAGTATAAACTCCAGTGACACTAGGAGATCACAGGGAAAATGTCAGTGTACAGTTAAGTACCTTCCAAAGTCACTTACAAGGAGTTTGTAGCATTGGTAAAGGTTCAGCATAGAAATAAACTGGATAAATCCAGTAGGCAGGGTTGCAGGATAAAGTCAGGTTAGCCTGGGTTCCAAACTACAGGTGCAGAGCAGGCAGCAACCAACCACAGGGAACACCAGAAGAGAGCCTCTCCAGTTCCAGGTTCGAGACCCAGAAGCAAAGCGGAATTTGTGCCGATAAAAGTCAAGTGGCGAACCACAGTAGAAGCGATTCTGCAGAACCCCCCTGACCACGTATCGAGGGTATACAGTCATTTTATTGCAAACAAAACAGAGTGGTAAATTTCAGAGCAGACAATAACACCGAAAAAGTGCAAACATTAATTAAATAAATAAAGGGTACTGTGGTAAGGGGTTAAAATGGGTCGTATGGGGTTGGGGTGGCGTTAAAAGGTTAAAAGAAACAGGGGATTTGAGGGAGAGGGTTCAGTGTTTTGTCCATGATGAAATGTACCACTCTGTAATTGTTTGCAGTAAATCATATATGACCGTATCGAGGGGATCCCTGAGGAGCAACTTGAATAATTATCCACCAGTCCAGGGCCGGAGGTAAATACTCACTCCATGAGTTTCAGAGAACTTGGCTCAGGAATGGTGGAACAAGCCAGTATGTAATGATCGGGTACCCAGCTCTTCCTCATCACCACTGCCAGATGGGAAGGTAGCACTGTGGGACATGGGCACATGGCATCTTATGCACTGATCGCATAGCATGAAACATGCAATGACAATGTGGCCGACCTAATGTGATGGATGCATCAGGGCTCTTCCTGTTCACTCGAGGCAACAGACCCTGGCTTTCAGCAGTCCCAATGCCCTCTCTCTGGTGCAGTGTCCGCATTATACCGTCGCTCCACTTGCCACTGTGGGTCTCAGAATGGTGTAGGGGTCTATGGCAGGAGCAGATACCCAGAATCATCTGTTTGGATGGCGTGCATGTTCATTGAGTGTTTACATGCGATTTAATGGTTCAGGTAATAACATATGGTAGTGATGATTGTTGAATGACTGAGGGAATGGGTGACAGAAGTACGGATGAACAGAAAGTATTGGGAATATTGGATTCCCCTGTTAATATAGACAACTGTTTACAATAGATTCTTAATGAAAACTAGTTCTATTTATGAATCGAATAACAGAAAACTGATGTACCAGGTAGCAGAGCGTTGTGTATTTGTTTTTGGGACAACATTGTCCAAATCTATAGCAATTTTTTGAATTTTAGAATTGGTCTTAAGAAAATATGGTAAATGTATTTTATTGAAATATTTTTTACAAAATGAAAATAAATTGATATTTTTTATATAAAATTGGTAAGAGTATGTTGGAATTTAATGGACAACAACATATATGACTGAGTCAGAGGAAAAAGGTACTGGAGAAGGAAGGGACCCTTTAAACAATTTTGTAGTATTTGTTTTGATCTAAAGAGGGCTGTTTAAAGTGGTCCAGATAAATATTCCCTCTAGTCTCTCTGAGGATTGTGAGTGGCATGTTGAATGGCACAGGGGGCTCATGAATCTCTAGGTTGCCACCTGGTGCTTCAACACTCCCATATCTCCCTCTGGCAGGCCCCCATCCATAGGCCCCCACTCTACCAACACCCATGTATAATCCCTTCCTTTAGCAATTCATCAACTCCCAAAGCCTCCCTCTGGCAACCCCTCATGCTAAGCCCCTTCCACTGGAAACCCCCCGGTCCTCCCTCTGTTGGGCTTGCCTACAAGCCACCTCTGCTGTCTCCATGTTTGCAGGCAGGGTTCTGTTGCGCAGTTCCATGTAGTCCTCTGTGGACCCAGACCTAGGGAACATGGCAAAGCTATGGGCAATGGTCATGTCTGCATGAGAGGTCATCTGCACTTACAGCGTGTGATGTTGTTTCAGGTTTTCGAAAAGCCTGCTCCCTTGCACGGGGCTGCACTCATGGCACATATGTGCAGCCAAGGGCAGCAATGATGTTCAACAATATCTGACCAAGTGCTAATCACAATGGATGCACAGACTGAGGCGCAGTCTACAACCCACAGTACTGCACTACTGTTAAAAGACACCAGCCAAAATGCTGGCTATCCACACCCGGTACAGTGCTCCGTTGCTCTCGAGCTCGGGCACTTTAAATAATTGAATTATATATAAATACATAAATAAAGACTTTGCACATTGTGAAACGCAAAACCTTGCAAATTATCGACATGAAGGACTTTGTTAACGATCGATGAAGATCAAAGAAAAAGAAAAACTAATAGACGAAACAATCAAGGCTTGCATAACTTGTAAAAAGTAGTAAAATAGTTGAACCAAGTAAAATATATATATATATATATATATATATATATATATATATATATATATATATATATATAAAATATATAAATAAAGATGTTCTGCAACTGGACAACGTTGTAAAAGAGTCCTTTGATTGCATTGATGGCCTCTGGGGTTGTCGGTACAGCAACGTGTGCTGCTTCGTGCTGTGGGAGTGCTCTTAACACAGGTGCGAGAATGTGTGAAAGTGTTGGCTGTGCCAATTCATGCGCCATGATTGCAGTGTTTTGAAAGGAGATTGCTGGAAATAAAAAGCGGACGGACGCCGCCTTCGCTAGCAGGGTTATGGTGGTGTCTATGGCTATTTGGCCGAGATGATGGGGGGCCTGTGTAGCCGATAGAATCTCATGATCTTTGTCCCTGTTGGGGCAAGTCTGACCCTGGGTATGGGTGGCCCCTTTTCTTGAAGGACTCTCAGTCATTAGTACCTCATCAAACAGTAGGGACAGCCCCCCAAGGTAGAGCGGCAGTAACCCAACAGCCTTCAGGGATGCCTGTGTGTTGTGTGAGGTCTAGGTAGGCCTTTTCTTTCATTGAGGGACACATGGCATGCACCTGTGTTTAATTTGGTAACACCAGTAATTCTTTACTGCCTTCATTGTGCAGGAGGGTCTTGTTTGAGGAGTTTGATGTGTTCTTTTTGGTGGTGTTGGTAGTTGGAATCATGCAGTATCTAACTCAGCCATTGTTTCTGGTTCAACTCTTTGGCAGTACTCTGTTACCACATGTGTGAGGTTTGGTCACTTCCTTTGCGGTATTTCCAACTGCAGTGATGGAATTGTGCTTTGAATTAAAACATCAAGTATCGTTAAATACCAGATGTTTTACCACTAGCACCAAACTTGTAATGGGGCCCTGTGTTTGAGTCTCGGGAGGATCTAGGTCCCAATCTTCCTAGACATTGACCCTGCAGCCAGTGGTCCCATCCAGGTGGAGGTCCCTGGCCAGCTCTGTATCTATCAGCATCTGTGTACCCCCAATCCTCCTAGACAGTGACCCTGCAGCCAGTGGTGTCATCCAGGTGGAGGTCCCTGGCCAGCTTTGTATCTATCAGCATCTGTGTACCCCCAATCCTCCTAGACAGTGACACTGCAGCCAGTGGTGTCATCCAGGTGGAGGCTGCTGCCCAGCTTTTTTTTATCTATCAGCATCTGTGTACCCCTATCCTCCTAGGCAGTTACCTTACAGCCAGTGGTGTCATCCAGGTGGAGGCCCCTGCCCAGCTTTGTATCTATCAGCATCTGTGTACCCCCAATCCTCCTAGACAGTGACCCTGCAGCCAGTGGTGTCATCCAGGTGGAGGCCCCTGCCCAGCTTTTTATCTATCAGCATCTGTGTACCCCCAATCCTCCTAGACAGTGACGCTGCAGCCAGTGGTGTCATCCAAGTGGAGGCTCCTGCCCAGCTTTTTTATCTATCAGCATCTGTGTACCCCCAATCCTCCTAAACAGTGACGCTGCAGCCAGTGGTCCAATCCAGGTGGAGGACCCTGGCCAGCTTTTATCTATCAGCATCTGTGTACCCCCAATCCTCCTAGACAGTGACGCTGCAGCCAGTGGTCCCATCCAGGTGGAGGACCCTGGCCAGCTTTGTATCTATCAGCATCTGTGTACCCCCAATTCTCCTAGACAGTGACCCTGCAGCCAGTGGTGTCATCCAGGGGGAGGCCCCTGCCCAGCTTTTTATCTATCAGCATCTGTGTACCCCCAATCCTCCTAGACAGTGACGCTGCAGCTGTGGTCCCATCCAGGTGGAGGACCCTGGCCAGCTTTGTTCTATCAGCATCTGTGTACCCCCAATTCTCCTAGACAGTGACCCTGCAGCCAGTGGTGTCATCCAGGTGGAGGCCCCTGCCCAGCTTTTTATCTATCAGCATCTGTGCACCTCCATCCTCCTAGACAGTGACGCTGCAGCCAGTGGTGCCATCCAGGTGGAGGCCCCTGCCCAGCTTTGTATCTATCAGCATCTGTGCACTCCCAATCCTCCTAGACAGTGACGCTGCAGCCAGTGGTGTCATCCAGGTGGAGGCCCCTGCCCAGCTTTTTATCTATCAGCATCTGTGTACCCCGAATCCTCCTAGACAGTGACGCTGCAGCCAGTGGTGTCATCCAGGTGGAGGCCCCTGCCCAGCTTTGTATCTATCAGCACCTGTGTACCCCCAATCCTCCTAGACAGTGACCCTGCAGCCAGTGGGGTCATCCAGGTGGAGGCCCCTGTCCAGCTTTTTATCTATCAGCATCTGTGTACCCCCAATCTTCCTATACAGTCACCCTGCAGCCAGTGGTGTCATCCAGGTGGAGGCCCCTGCCCAGCTTTTTATCAATCAGCATCTGTGTACCCCAATCCTCCTAGACAGTGACCCTGCAGCCAGTGGTGCCATCCAGGTGGAGGACCCTGCCCAGCTTTTTATCTATCAGCATCTGTGTACCCCCAATCCTCCTAGACAGTGACGCTGCAACCAGTGGTGTCATCCAGGGGGAGGCCCCTGCCCAGCTTATTATCTATCAGCATCTGTGTACCCCCAATCCTCCTAGACAGTGACGCTGCAGCCAGTGGTCCCATCCAGGTGGAGGACCCTGGCCAGCTTTTATCTATCAGCAATTGTGTACCCCCAATCCTCCTAGACAGTGACCCTACAGCCAGTGGTGTCAACCAGGTGGAGGCCCCTGCCCAGCTTTTTATCTATCAGCATCTGTGCACCTCCATCCTCCTAGACAGTGACCCTACAGCCAGTGGTGTCATCCAGGTGGAGGCCCCTGCCCAGCTTTTTATCTATCAGCATCTGTGCACCTCCATCCTCCTAGACAGTGACGCTGCAGCCAGTGGTGCCATCCAGGTGGAGACCCCTGCCCAGCTTTTTATCTATCAGCATCTGTGTACCACCAATCCTCCTAGAAAGTGACGCTGCAGCCAGTGGTGTCATCCAGGTGGAGGACCCTGGCCAGCTTTTTATCTATCAGCATCTGTGTACCCCCAATCCTCCTAGACAGTGACCTTACAGCCAGTGGTGTCATCCAGGTGGAGGCCCCTGCCCAGCTTTTTATCTATCAGCATCTGTGTACCCCCAATCCTCCTAGACAGTGACCCTACAGCCAGTGGTGTCATCCAGGTGGAGGCCCCTGCCCAGCTTTTTATCTATCAGCATCTGTGCACCTCCATCCTCCTAGACAGTGACGCTGCAGCCAGTGGTGCCATCCAGGTGGAGACCCCTGCCCAGCTTTGTATCTATCAGCATCTGTGCACCCCCAATCCTCCTAGACAGTGACGCTGCAGCCAGTGGTCCCATCCAGGTGGAGGACCCTGGCCAGCTTTGATCTATCAGCATCTGTGTACCCCCAATACTCCTAGACAGTGACCCTGCAGCCAGTGGTGCCATCCAGGTGGAGGCCCCTGCCCAGCTTTGCATCTATCAGCATCTGTGCACCTCCATCCTCCTAGACAGTGACGCTGCAGCCAGTGGTGTCATCCAGGTGGAGGTCCCTGGCCAGCTTTTTATCTATCAGCATCTGTGTACCCCCAATCCTCCTAGACAGTGACCCTGCAGCCAGTGGTGTCATCCAGGTGGAGGTCCCTGGCCAGCTTTTCATCTATCAGCATCTGTGTACCCCCAATCCTCCTAGACAGTGACGCTGCAGCCAGTGGTGCCATCCAGGTGGAGGACCCTACCAGCTTTTTATCTATCAGCATCTGTGTACCCCCAATCCTCCTAGACAGTGACCCTGCAGCCAGTGGTGTCATCCAGGTGGAGGCCCCTGCCCAGCTTTGCATCTATCAGCATCTGTGTACCCCCAATCCTCCTAGACAGTGACCCTGCAGCCAGTGGTGTCATCCAGGTGGAGGCCCCTGGCCAGCTTTTTATCTATCATGGTCCAGCTTTTATCTATCAGCATCTGTGTACCCCCAATCCTCCTAGACAGTGACCCTGCAGCCAGTGGTGCCATCCAGGTGGAGACCCCTGCCCAGCTTTGCATCTATCAGCATCTGTGTACCCCCAATCCTCCTAGACAGTGACCCTGCAGCCAGTGGTGTCATCCAGGTGGAGGCCCCTGGCCAGCTTTTTATCTATCAGCATCTGTGCACCTCCATCCTCCTAGACAGTGACGCTGCAGCCAGTGGTGCCATCCAGGTGGAGACCCCTGACCAGCTTTTTATCTATCAGCATCTGTGTACCCCCAATCCTCCTAGACAGTGACCTTACAGCCAGTGGTGTCATCCAGGTGGAGGCCCCTGCCCAGCTTTTTATCTATCAGCAACTGTGTACCCCCAATCCTCCTAGACAGTGACCCTACAGCCAGTGGTGTCATCCAGGTGGAGGCCCCTGGCCAGCTTTTTATCTATCAGCATCTGTGTACCCCCAATCCTCCTAGACAGTGACCCTACAGCCAGTGGTGTCATCCAGGTGGAGGCCCCTGCCCAGCTTTTTATCTATCAGCATCTGTGCACCTCCATCCTCCTAGACAGTGACGCTGCAGCCAGTGGTGCCATCCAGGTGGAGACCCCTGCCCAGCTTTTTATCTATCAGCATCTGTGTACCACCAATCCTCCTAGAAAGTGACGCTGCAGCCAGTGGTGTCATCCAGGTGGAGGACCCTGGCCAGCTTTTTATCTATCAGCATCTGTGTACCCCCAATCCTCCTAGACAGTGACCTTACAGCCAGTGGTGTCATCCAGGTGGAGGCCCCTGCCCAGCTTTTTATCTATCAGCATCTGTGTACCCCCAATCCTCCTAGACAGTGACCCTACAGCCAGTGGTGTCATCCAGGTGGAGGCCCCTGCCCAGCTTTTTATCTATCCGCATCTGTGCACCTCCATCCTCCTAGACAGTGACGCTGCAGCCAGTGGTGCCATCCAGGTGGAGACCCCTGCCCAGCTTTGTATCTATCAGCATCTGTGCACCCCCAATCCTCCTAGACAGTGACGCTGCAGCCAGTGGTCCCATCCAGGTGGAGGACCCTGGCCAGCTTTGATCTATCAGCATCTGTGTACCCCCAATACTCCTAGACAGTGACCCTGCAGCCAGTGGTGCCATCCAGGTGGAGGCCCCTGCCCAGCTTTGCATCTATCAGCATCTGTGCACCTCCATCCTCCTAGACAGTGACGCTGCAGCCAGTGGTGTCATCCAGGTGGAGGTCCCTGGCCAGCTTTTTATCTATCAGCATCTGTGTACCCCCAATCCTCCTAGACAGTGACCCTGCAGCCAGTGGTGTCATCCAGGTGGAGGTCCCTGGCCAGCTTTTCATCTATCAGCATCTGTGTACCCCCAATCCTCCTAGACAGTGACGCTGCAGCCAGTGGTGCCATCCAGGTGGAGGACCCTGGCCAGCTTTTTATCTATCAGCATCTGTGTACCCCCAATCCTCCTAGACAGTGACCCTGCAGCCAGTGGTGTCATCCAGGTGGAGGCCCCTGCCCAGCTTTTTATCTATCCGCATCTGTGTACCCCAATCTTCCTGTACAGTGACCAGTGACCCTGCAGCCAGTGGTGTCAAAAAGCTGCCCATCTTTTCATGATGTATCTATCAGCTTCTGTGTACCCCCAATTTTCCCAGAGTGACCCTGCAGCGATTGGTCTCAACCAGGTGGAGGTCCCTGACCACCTTTTTATGGGTATCTAGTTATGTTACCAAATAGATTTCACCAATCATTTTTTTAATGAACACTTCTTTACTGAAAATATGTTTCGGTATTTTTTAAAAATAGATGCCATTGTGGTAAAGGGGTAGAACTGGTAAAGAGGTGGTTGGGGTGGGTTAGAAGCTGAAAAAAACAGGGGTTTGGGGGGCCCCAAAAAATACCAAATTGTATACTTTAGTAATCTAAGGAGGTTTGGAATAGGTTGATGCCCCGTGGCACTGGTTCAATAGCCCTGTTGGGCTAACTCAGCACCTCATTCTCCAGATGTTAATAAAGTGAGTACCAAGAGTGGTGATAATGGGGACCCTGATTATTACAGCACTTGAAAACGGAACGTGGACTTCCACGGTGGGCATCCCCAGTGGGTCCTGTCCAACGCAGAGGAGTAGATGGGACTGGGGGATACGTTTATGGAATAGGACCAGGCAGTGCAGTGGAGTGAGGGAGCCTGGGAATGCATCCGTGGGCACATTACATGGAGTGGGTGCTACACACTGCATGGAGTGTCACTGCACCACACCATGGACACACATGCACCACACACACTTCCGCTGCTCACTTTGGGATTCGATGCGTCGCTAGGGCACATGGAAATGTGGGTGTGGGAAGGAGTTTCGAAAGGATGTATTTGAGAGGACGGGTTTGGACTCTAGTACTCTAGTACTGACCTGCCCCCCCTCAAACCCCCCCTTACCCCAATTCCCCCCTGAATCTCTGACAGCACCGTTAATTCTCTGTCTATATGGTGGGTGTCTTTGTATTTTCGCGATTGACCAGTCAGAATGTAAAACTTTGTTTTTGTTTTTTAACCTTAATCTGATAGGATGTGCTATATAGATCAATAAAATCAAAATAACAGCGCTGTGAGGGTAGGTCTGGGGCAGCGCTTGTCTTGGAAGCAAGACAACACAAAGCAGCACGGGTTCCGTAGCCCGCCCTTAGAGGCTGGGCTCCGGTATGAAGCGCGATATAAGAGCCAATTTAATTTTTATATTTTTTAACGTGTCCTTCCCTTCCATGTTGTAACCGAGCCTGCATTTCTTGTCACTCTCTTTGCCACTCTCTTTGTAGTCTCTTTGCTTGTATGACACTATACAAAACTCAAAATGAATAAAAAAATCATGCTTGCCTGGGTAAAGTGATGTGGGGTTTTGAAATCTGGCCTTTATTTATTTATTTATGTATTTATTTATTCATGGTTTAACAAATAAACATAAACCTTTGCAAAGTAGAGCATAAAAAACGCATAAACATCACACATTTCACACATATTAAAAAACATTTCACTAGATTAACTGATATATGATATGATATTTTATTTGTATCACGCTCATACACAGGTGTTTCAGAGCGCGACGAGGCAAGGGAGGGGAACAAGGGGGACAAAACAACGATCCTACTAGGCCCAGTGATATTGAGAAGGGGGAAAGTGCAAGGGAGAGGGGAGAACTGGAAAGTGCTGATCAAGGGATAAAATAGCAAAAACTGGTAGTGCAGCCAGCAAGATGGTACAGACCCAAGTGCAGGCTTGCCAGGAGGCAGTGCGGGTGTGTGGCTGGGTGGGCAGAGACCTGGGCCCGAAAAAGCAGGGGGTAACCAGAAGCCCGGTACCTAAGCAGAGCAGATCAGCAGGGGAAAGGAAGAGCAAAGGCAGAAGCAAAGAGGAAGGTCTTGAGGTGCTTCCGGAACCAGAGATGGTTCTCCTCAAGTTTCAGAGAGGCAGGGAGGCTGTTCCAGAGTGAGGCCCCTGCCAAGGAAAGAGATCGACCACCAACTGGTTGCTTGAAGAAGCGACTGACCCTGAGGGAGTTGGAGGCGGAGGAGCGAAGAGCTCGAGAAGGAAGGTATTTATGGAGGAAGAGTTGAAGGTATTGTGAACCCTGGCCCCAGAAAGCCTTGTGGCCAATGCAAAGGGTCTTGAATTTAATCCTTGCATCCACTGGGAGCCAATGCAGAGATTTCAGTGATTGAGAGATACAATCCCTGGGGTTGAGGCCAAGGACAAGTCTTGCAGTCCTGTTCTGGATGAGTTGCAGAGGGCAGAGAGTAGAAGCAGGCAGATTTAGAAAGAGGATGTTGCAGTGAATCCAAGTGATTTGCCCGCGGTGCCGCGGGCAATTCGTTTGCATGAGAAAGGTGCAAACTACCAAAAGTTTGCACCATTCTCATGCGAACACACATACATTCTCACACCCACACGCACACACAACACACCCATAACACACCCCCACCCACACCCTCAGCACACCCCCACCCACACCCCCAACATAAACAAACCCCACTTACCTTCATTTTCACGCTGGTTCCCTGCAGCGCCAGTTCCCTTTCACTTCCGTGATTGGGAACTGGTGCTGCAGGGTCCTTTTCTTTTCTTTATTTGTTTTAACGGAAGGCTGCGGGGGTTTCCCCCAGAGCCCCCGCTCACTATTCCATAAAGTAAAGTGAGCGGGGCGATGCAGGGGACACCCCCGAAGCCTCATTTTCTTTTAACAATGCTACCACCAAAGGTTCAAACTTTTGGTTTTCGAACCTTTGGTGGTAGCATTTTTAGAACAAATGGTCATTGCGACCATTTGTTTTCGGGACTATCGTCCTAAACCATTGCAGTAGTACAGCCTAGAGAGAACCAGAGCTCGAGAGACAGTGAGCTTCTGGAAGAAGGAGAGGAAAGGAAGAATACCTCTGAGGAGGTGCAGTTGGTAATTAGACTTCTTAGAGACATCAGGGATGTGAGGCGAAAAGAAGAGTGCGGAGTCAAAGATGACCCCGAGGTTTTAGCCTCGCAGGTAGGGGCACGGAGAGGGCCAAGGGAGGCCGGCTAGAGAGAGACGGGAAAGGAAGGTGCAGGTGTGCAGGTGTGCCGATGAGGAGAATCTCAGTCTTACTGGCATTAAGGCAGAGATCGTTGGTAGCACACCACTCCTGGATAGCAGACAGACAGTCCGAGATGAGAGATGGAGAAGAGGTGGCAGAGGGAAGCCTGAAAATGAGCTGGGTGTCATCTGCATAGCATTGAAAGTTGGGGGCAGAGAGTGGCAATACAAGGGCAAGGGGTGCTGGGTACTGGTTGAAAAGCCAGGGAGAGAGGTTAGACCCCAGGGGAACACCACATGTAGAGAGTGAGATATAGGAAAGGAAAGACCCAAGTTGGACTTGGGAGGGTCGATCAGAGAGGAAAGAGGTCAGCCAGGCTAGGGCCTGATCAGTGATACCCAGGTTATCACGGAGACAGTTGAGCAGGATGGCATGC
This sequence comes from Ambystoma mexicanum, assembly GCF_040938575.1. Lineage (NCBI taxonomy): Eukaryota > Metazoa > Chordata > Amphibia > Caudata > Ambystomatidae > Ambystoma > Ambystoma mexicanum. The sequence continues at coordinate 1,031,729,397 of NC_090941.1, read as the reverse complement.
TTGACCATGTCAAAGGCAGAAGAGAGATGGAGTAGGATGAGGACAGAAGGGATGTTAGAGTCGAGGTTGGAGAGCAGATCATCACAGATGTTCAGGAGAGCAGTTTCTCTGCTTCTGGCAGCTCTGAAGCCAGACTGATGGTCATGGAGACAGCCAACAGAATCGGAGTGAAGATTAAGCTGGGAGACGGCCGGCTTTTCCAGGAGTTTGCCCAGGAAGGCATTGATGGAGATCGGGCAATAGTTACCCGGGCATGAGGGTTCGGCTGAGGGTTTCTTGAGAAGAGGGTGCACAAGAGAGTGCTTCAGAGGGAGGGGCAGGCTCCAGAGGTGAAGTAGTGGTTACAGAAGTCGGCCAAAACAGGAGAAAGGGTGTCAATGTGGTTCTTAATGGTTTTGGACAAACAGGGAAGAACCTGTTTTGACAAGACTTTCATAGATCGAACTTGTCTAGAAACCTTCTCAGGGGAAAAAAAAGAGGAAAGGAAGAGAAAGTGGGAGGGGTGAAGCTGGAGGAGGGCCAGAGATAGAAGAGAGAGGAGGAGGAAGAGGAGGGGAGGACGGGAGGGTGGACAGGATGTCCTGGGTTTATGAGATGAAATGAGAGGCAAGGGTCATGCAAAGGGCCTGGGAGGTGACAGGAGGGGTAGAGACTGCAGCAGGGTTGGCCAGCTCCTTGCAGATTTTAAAGAGTTCGGCCAAGCTGTTGGAGGCCGCAGAGACGCGGGCTTGGATGTGGGTGAACTTCTATGTGAAAAAGAAAACCATGTAATAAAATAAAATCAATACAAAATACATCTCGAAATCTGGCTTTTATAAGCTTTTTGTGTGCCGTTTTTCCAGCTTCTTTATTACTATATAATTACTATATGATGAAATATTTTTATTGTGACACCTGAGTATATTATTCTCTTTTAGACTGATGTTTTTTAGAATCATGTATTTTAATCTTACATGAATTGTGTGACATTGTTTTTTTAATGAATGAACCTTATATATATATTATGGTGATTTGATTGTGACAGATCTGAATTCCAAGCCATAGCACGATTAGAAAAATGTACAAAATCTTCCAACAACATATTTCTGTTTGGCTTATGAAGGAGTCCTCATTGAACCTTTGTATGTGCTTTCCTTTCCATTTCTTTTATTTTAAAGTGCTCTTTTGTTTGCCTACAACAATATTTGACCTACTTTGTGAGAATGACTCGTATTTTAATATTTGCTTAAGGGACAAGGAGTGAAAAAGAATATCCCAAAAGCCCTGGAGTTCATACAAGAGTCCGCAAATAAGGTAAGGTTCCCAATTCACCTATTATCATAGAATTATGGATGACATAAAGCATTCTGGGATGGGGATGTCTTTGGCTGATAACACATGCCATCACTGCAGCACTAGTGGCGATGCGGCCATTTTGAAATCAGGACGGTCTAGTAGTTGCCCAAGATCAGAGGAGCCAGGAAAGGGTCTTCAAGGTTTGATATCAGCTTCTAAGCAGTGCCCAGAGATATTTCACGACAGAGGCTACAACCTGCCACTCTCCAGATGTTTTGGACGACGACCCCCATGATCCCTCAACGTCGACTATGCCCGATAGGGCTGCTGGGAATTGTAGTCCAAAACATCTTGAGAGCCAAATGTTACAAGCTCTTGTTTTAGGGTGCATGTGTTGTGTTCTATGCAAAGTGCTGTGCAAGTGCCTCAATCAATCAGCCGCAAGTTACCACCGTTCTGTAGGTTGCTGTTGCCCGGCAACCGGACTATGGTATCAGAAAGGCAGAAATTCGATTGGTAGAGCCTGTAAATAAAACAGAGCTGCTCCCGCCCTGTGCAACATCAATTCATCCGACCATCAGTTTCATATTGATTGCACTTATTGGAAAATGCCAAGCGCTGCGCGCATGCATTGGCACTCCTGGCACAGCACCTGGATATGCATTCCGCTGCTGTCCAAATGACGCAATGATGGATGAATGTTCTGAACTCTGATGTTCTTATAACAGGTTTTCAGTGGATAAAGGGTTATTTCCTACCCATCTTTACAGATTTAGAAAAAGTGGATCCATTCCTGTACGCATTCCCATATTGAGAGAACCTGTTTTGTTTTACATACAATGCCCGATTTATGGATTTTTTTGCACTGTGCAAAGTGACTGTGCACTGCTGAAAAGTGGCTTTCCACTGCTGACCCAAACCCTGATTCATGGAACTGTGCAAAGTGTATTTTTGCAGTGCAAAGTCATGTTGCCAAGTAAAAATGCACTTTGCACAGTTCCATGAATCAGGGTTCGTGTCGGCATCTCTGCTGCCGGCCTCTATGCTTGGCATATTGCTTTTTAATTGCATGACTATCAATGATTTTATAATAATTTAAAACCATGTGCAATGCAAATTTCATGCCACGTCGAATAGGAGACTCTTCGCTCTGAGACACACCCAGTTCGTACCAGGAATGGTTCCAAAGCTATGTGTCAAAAGTGTCAAAAGTCGTTTAAATACATGAAGTTGTATTTGAATCATGTCCTGTGAGAAATGCCTCCTGCTCAGCACATGAGTTACATGTAAGCAGCTCCTTCTTAGGCCTTAATGATTGATGGATTTATGACAGGCCCTTTTGTTCTGCCCGCCTCTGCTTACAGATGGCCACTTGTATTCCCCGACAGAGTTCAAAGGTACCATTTTTGTTGGACTCATTTGCTTTTGAGTCTTGGTTGTGAATCGACAATCTTGTCACTCCTGGTGGTAATCTCTCAGGCGACCACACATTCTACTTTCTTGGTATTTTTGAGTATTTTTCTAACATTCTGCCCTTGCAATGAAGATGGGGGCCAGCGAGTCAACTTCAAGTCAGCACAATATCAGGCTGAATTGACCATCAACAGTATTGAACTTAATACACAATAACCACTGTTTTTCAACATATTAACACTAGGCTACAGTATATAACATGCACCACATTATCAGTAACCTGCCAGTCGTGGGAGACATGAATACCCTGTTTGCATTAGAATATTCTTGACACTTTGAGGCCTTGAATATAAAGTTTGCTCTGGCTTTATTTTTTTCAGGTGCATCTGTAGTTCAGGGTATATTGCATGATTTGTAAGGAATGATCAATATCTATTGAACTATGAGAATGATTGGTGTCTCATCAATATTTGGAGTTTGCATGTTGATGCCAGCCATATTTTTCTAGTGTTTCAGACACAGTTTTCCTTTAAATGAATAAAACAACACATTGTTTTGGTGCCTCTAGCTTTTTATTGTGGCAGTCTCCATGGCTTGCGTTAAGTGCTGGCAATTTATAAATGGCGACACTTATTCACTTGCTTTGTCGACTCAATATTTCTCTAAAAAGTTGAATCATATGTGTCGCACTTTAAGAAACAGTGCAACTTTTCAATGCATCGCACTTTGTATTCAGGCGGTCTGCATTTTTCTTTAATTCACCACACAATACCAACCCCTCTCCAACTAAGTGGAGGAGAATTCACTTTTATTCTGCCCCTGCCTCATCCACAAGTACTGGGAGGAGGTTGGGGAACATGTAGGTAACGCCTGGCTTATTTACCTGTACTCTTCATTACTCCTAGAGCCACTCTTCCTTGTCCCAGTACTTAAGGTGCCGCATGTGTAAGCACTGGGATGAGGAAGAGGGACGTGGAGGTCATTCTGAGCCGAGGAGCTGATTTTGGGCGTTTGGGTAGGAGGTGGGAGGGAGAGGGGATGTGTGGGGGATGGGGCGGGTGGGGTTGTGTGCTAAACCGTAATGGTCATCCATGTCCAGGCTAAGCAGGCATGATATGTGTCATTAGTGGCTTGACAGGAATTTTAGTGCAGCCAGTCTAGGTGTGTCTTAATGTGGCATGGCATGTTTTACTATAATATGTTTATTACGTGTCTAGACTGGTCTACGTTGTGCAGTCATTTGGACATTATTTCATTGGAGCATTCCATTTTTAATAGCAAAGCATTAAATTAATTAACGCATTAATGTTCCTGTGCACTGTTGGTGACTTGCATGTATTGGATTGCAGGATTGGTCTTACCCTCCAGAACAATGACATAAGCGCTGTCTTTTTAGCCAATTTTTCTCAGGAAGTGTGCTGTATATTCCATTAAAACACATATTCATATCTTTCTCCTAGTGCAGTGCGCGGCGTACCCCGTAAGCCGCATGATCATGTGTATTGTGCAAGCGTGTTGTCTAGGCCGGCACAGAGTGTGGTGTGACCTGTGATTTATTGCAGAGCTGGGGTAGGGGTCCCCTCAGCATGGCTGCAGGGGGCCCCCAAATGTTATGCTACGCCACTGTCTAGGTGGACGTTTCTCAAATTTGTTTTGAATTGGCTGGGTGTGTGGCCTAATAAAATAACAATGTTGATGAGGTACGAAGCACCACAAACAGTGGGATGCAAGGTAAGTGGTCGAGTCTTAACAGCAATGAGACCGAGTTGGTCATCATGGGCGCATTCAGTGATGCTGAGACATTCAGAATCCACCTTTCCCGTAGCAACTGTCTAGCACGCTCTTCCCATTCTGCATGACGTCACATACGTGGCACCATATTTGATTTCCAGCTAGACATCATTGTTCAAGTTGACTCCTTAGTGAGTGGCACCAGTTGGTATATTAGCCTGTTTAAACAGGCACACCATATCGATCTTGCCAGGATTGCTGGACCAACCGTGGTTGCCAAGTTCCATGATGGCAACCCTGTGAACATATGTGTGTGCCACCAAAACCTTAACCCATTGAATTCAGATTTCACAATAATATGTGGTGTGAATGGTCACCAAGGACGACCATAGGTCACACCTATCTTGTGCGACCTCCACCGGATTACTTTTAGGGCGAAGGCCTTAACAAACGCTTGATTTTATTAAGAGGCCACTAAAAAACTTGCAAGCAGGTGGGACCCTCCAAGTCCTAAATGTGACCCAAGATTGAATCCATCTATAACTGGTAGGGAAGGTCTGACTGCCCAGGGAGCCCATATTGGAATGCTCTGCCTGGACACCGTACACTGGAAACCAACTATGTTTGTTTTCCAAAATACAACTGAAGAGTTTTCCTTTGGCTCAACACCCAGGAGCATGTTTACAGGGTCTCTCTCCTCTGACTCGTTTAGTTAGTGCAATGGTTTCGTAATTGCTCCCAGTGCTTGGATACCCTGGTATTCTTAGCGCTATATAACATTATTTAACATACCATTACATAACTCAACTCCTCCTTTCTTGGCAAGCTCATCGGCACCTCTGGAGCCTTACATTACCTATTTGCTGATGACGTGCAAAATCATCTACTCCTTTCCCACCCTCAGCTCTAGGTTTTCCTCTTGCCTCACTCCGGACTACCAGCTATCCGTCCTCACTGAATGGCGCTGCTTTGCTTGCTGCTCAACTCCTCTCCAGGTCACCCTGTGCTCACGCTCCTTATCCACAACCCCCTATACATGTTCTCCTGCTCTTCTCGCCCTATGCTGCAAGGCTCTCTGTCTGGAGGCTCTCTTCCACGGCACGTCACTAGCTGCACTGCTGCGGTTGCCATGTGAACACTCCAGAGTACCGGTTCCCTGTACAATCTGTCCTAGTATTGGCTTTCTCTCTAGCAAACCACTCATCAGCTGCCACCCTGGTGCTCTGCAGGCTGCGTTACTGCTCCAGCCGCCTCAGGGGACACCCCTGCTAATCCTTTAATCCTCTCATCAAGGTACTGTGTATAAATTCCGATGATCTGCGCTGACTCTGGGTCCTGCCTCTGCGGCGGTGGCTATCCATGAAAAATCACTCCCTAGTTATATTAATTGTTTTTGTCGTCAAAATCATCAATGCGAAAGTGTTGAGGGTTTAAATGAAAGGTCTGATACTCAGGTAAGGGAGGTGAACTTCTTCACTAAGTTCCAATGACAAGGTATAAACATCAGGTAGGTCTAAGGGTATGTAAGTAGGAAGGTACACAGGAGACATCCACCGGCCTCCATTGTCACAGGCTGCTTCACTCCAACTGACTCATGGAGTTTACAGGGGCCATTCGCACCACAACATTCCACAGGCATAACATTCCATCAGGCATTCTCTCAGGCAAGCATTCATGAAGGACCAAGGCAGGGAACACAAGACACAACAGCAGGCCCCCTTCCATAGCTGGATGAATCTATCTCCCGGTAAGTCACCGTCTTCCAGTCTACGCTCGTTTTGTGTCTTCTGCAACCTATCCATCCCCAGACCGCCGTGTGCCATCTCCAATGTTCGTTCCTTCTCTTTCCTGGGTTTCCCATCACTGGAACACCCTGTTAAGAAAGGAAGAAGGCAATGAATATGGCAAGGGAAATGTGCACGGAATCGCACAGTGAACAACTTTGAATCTAACAACGTGCATACAATACCCAAGACTCGTGTATACTAAAACCCAGGAGTGCAAATAGAGTGAAACAATAATACCAATATATGAAAAGGGATGTGGGGTGAGGACTTAGAACCTCCTTATGACTGAAAGGAAAGTCGGCAAACTCCTTACCCACTATGCTATTACAGATACTGACAGCGCTAAGCCCACTTAGAGGGCAAGCAAGGACAGGATCTGTGAGCTGACACTCTGGATGATACTGAATAAAGAACTTAGAAACAGTACTCACAAGGACCGGAAATACCACTTGAATGTCAGTAAACCCACAAACCCAGTTGATCAAACAGGGACCCAGAAGGCTATAACAGCAATGGGTGGAGGATAACTAAATACATAAGACCCAAGTCAAGGGGCAAGTAGGAATTGTGATTATAGAATAGTGAGGAAAACAAAAGGCATTCACACAGGGACTAGTTACAACAGCACCCCACACCTAATAATCAATGGGAAATAAATGCAGAAGTGCAATGGAAAACATGGAATGGATCCCAATACAAAGTAAGGATCAGGAGCAGGGAAAATGATATCACAAAAGGAAACCTTTCCCACCCATCCAAGGATAAAAGGCAGGAAGCTAAATCTATAAAGGGAAAGACTAATGCATCAAGTTTTTCAGTAGCAAAGGACAGCATCAAAGAAACAGAGAACACAGGCAAATTGGGCAGCATCAAAGGGTAAAGCACAGAGAAAGGCTGCCTGCAGACAGAGGAAGACAGAAAGGGAAATCCAGAAAGCAGAAATCAATTAAGCAAATAAATCCGAAATCCAGGGCAGAGGAACAAGAAACAGGAACTAGGAACTAGGCACAAAAGCTAGGAACAAGGAACAAGGGACCAGTCACAAAAGGAACACTGCAACAATGACCAGCACTGGACTGAAGCAAACTGAGGCTTTTAAAGCTGCTTAACGAGCACACCCCTCAGGTGTGCCGCCTGCTGCACCTGCAGCCACAGGTGTTGCCTATCCTCCACCCAACCTTATCCTGCAAGGGAGGAGGTGAAGCAGTGAGCCAGGCATTCTGGGAAGCATAGTCATTAGATTAAAGTAGCATGCTGGCTGCCAAAAACCTGGAATGGATCCGGAAGGGAAGTAACTTGGAAAATAAGGTTTTTGCGCTCCCAATTCATCACAACACTGTAGCATAAGGTTCGGAGGAAATGTCCAGTAGGGAATAAACCCCAAAACATGCCCCCAAGTGACGGGAGCGAAGGGAGCGAGCCATGACACACCCACCCCCTGAAATCAAAGGCATTCTAATAGGGACCATATTCAAGGTCGCCCTCAAGAACAGCCTTTTCTCCCAGGAGGGAACACAAGAGTCTCAGAGTGCTCTCCCTCCTCCTTGATTACATATATGTATTTATCTGTAAATACTTTCCTTACGGTAGATGTATTTATCCTTGTGGCAGCTCCTTCCACACTGCTACATATTGTACATATCATGACTTAAAAAGGATCTGTACAGTGCTTCTTGGAAAAGAACCTTCCATTTTCAATCAACAAATTCAAATCATTTAAAGAAAAAAGTATCTTAACCTGGCATATAATACACTGACCTCTCTCTCTCTCTCTCTTTCTCTCTGTCTCTCTCATTCCCTGCATCACTCTGTCTCTATCTCCTTTTAAAGATGAGAGTCCCCTAGTCAGGAGCATGTTTGCTAGAGCCACCCCATTTGTTGCTGATGGCTGCACAACCAGAGGAAAAGTAGCATATTTCCTGAGATGTGGATTATTTTGCAAACACACTAATACAACAATATTTACTTGTACTAACAATGCAAACTGCTCTTTTTGAAAATGTGCAATGTTTATTTCTAATTATCACTTTCTGTGTATATTGTATCTATAATACAAAGATTACACTTGTCTTAATGAGCAAAGCACATGATCAAAAACTAGAATATCCACTTACATTATTTCTAATAGAAAGTTATCATTTCAAGATAAACAGTCTAGTACACCCCTGTTGTACTCCTTCGAAATACCCCTCTGAGAAAGTTGAAGGGGATGAATTGCACCAATGAGGGTTCCAGCCTGCTTTTCACTATATTAAAGAGCATGGAGAGAAAATGAAAAGAGCCACAGATCTTCATATTTCACAAATATGTCTGTAATAAAGAGTTCTTTCGTTGACCTATTAAGTAGATAATGCACACTGGCGTTAGTGCTCATTTAATTTTTGAAACGCTCCTCCTAAAGTTAAAATGCTTGTAAAATTGAAAATATACTCATTCAGAGAGCCTCTGGATTTAGATGTGTGGGTGAAATGGCTGTGGCATAAATTACGTCATTGGGGACCAAGGTCATCCAGCCAGATGCAGATATTTATCTAGGTATTTGGGTAAGGATGACTGTGCACATTCTCAGTTCCAAATGCAGAGCATCCTAAAAGAATTACATATATAGAACATCAAAACCATGTTCCACAGCCATTTACCATCCTACAGATCCAATTCTTAGTAGTTTCTTTTCTTTATTATAGTTACATTCATGAAATGATTCCAATTCTGTATTCAAAGGGAACAACATGCTCACCTTCACACAACACAAATAATAACATATGTACTACTTATCCTATTACCTTGGAGACTCTTCAAGATAGCCATTGACACAATGTCTATCCATCTGCTTTATTCCTCTCCTCTCCTTAGTCTAAAACACGTTTACTTTGGTCTCCCTATGCATTGCTGTTGCCTTAAACCTTCCTCAACCGGGCCACACTGCTTCAAAGTTGGATTCTGTTCTTCGTTGTAGGACTTCGTCCCGGCCATCAACAGCTTGGGCTGGTACTACGAGCAGTATGAGAAGGACTATGTTAAAGCCGTGGAGTTATGGCACAAGGCCGACGACATGGGCGACATGGAGGCCCCCTTCAATCTGGGGATCCTGCTCTCCCTGGGGCTCTACCCTGGGAAGCCTAAGGACGAGGTGAGTCAACATGAAGGTCTATTGTCTTCGCACTGCTCTGTGCGACAGGAGCATTGTGCTGAGAGCTACTGCAGCCGTGTAACTTGGTTGAATATAAATAAATGTCTACGTGGTGATGTAGTACCTTCCTACCATGTCTTCAGAAAGCATCTTAAAACACTGTTGTTCAGCACACTCTCCTCCCCCTAACCTGCCCCCACTGACTTCTGTTTGCTCTACATTTAACCAGCGCCCAGATGCCTGTGGGCTTTGTGCGCTGCTATAAATGTAAATACAAAACAAATAAATAAATAAAGTACAATTAATTTACTTCGTGGGGGTAAAATGGATTGGTATAGGTGGATGGGTAGGGAGTTTAGAAGGGTAGGAAAGTGTAGGGTTGGGGATGGGTTCTTGGGGAGCGGTATGGGGGAAACTCCATTCAAAGAAAAACACAATGAAGTAAATTATCTTGAAGTAAATCACTACTTGTTTATTTATTTAGCTGAAACCATGCAGAACTGTTACAGGGAGCAAGTACAAACAAGATACATTCTCTCAGCCTAAGATGGTCCTAAGTTAATAGTACATGTTGGTATCGGCCATAACGTGAGAGCTTGCAGGTCTTACAAATGCTGTTGATCCTCACGCAGCAGAGAACAGAAGAAGGACGTCATAAGACGTGTTCTTTTCACATGAATTGTGACAGTAGCCAGTGAAAATATTCTTTTAATTTAATTTTTTATTTTTATTGTTTAAAGCGCGGACCTAGCTCCAGAGCATCAGAGCCCTGTACAGAGTGTTTGTAGCTGGCATTTGGGCTGGCATCCGTGCGTCGGTCTGTGTATCCATTGGAATTAGTCCTTGGTCAGATGCTGTTGAAAGAGCCATGTTTTGAGAGATTTGCGAAATTGGAGAAGATTGAGTACAAAAATAAAGGCCGCATAATGAGAGCTAAAGGGATCAACCCAGAACAATAAAGTCAATAAAAGCATAGGTTACAGGTGGGGATTCTGCACGTTCATTCCATTTGGAAAGGGTGTACGGGTAGGCGGCTGTCTTTGTTTGGGGTACAGGGTGAATCCCCCCCTAAAAGGATTGTAGAGCAAAATGCAAGCAAGATTTTGCAAGGTGTTGGAATAAATGGATGGTGTGAGTCATATACAGGCATGTAGCAGGCGGTGGGTTTGGATAATGTTTGTGTAAGATATGATGGAGCTGATGAGGAGAGGCATTTGTGGGTGAGGGTGAGGATTTTGAAGCTGATGCGTTCTTTAACTGGGAGCCAGTGGGCTGCCTGTCTAGCCTGAGTGATGTGTTCCCCTTTGGGAAGGCTTAATGCTGCTCTGAGCGCATTATATTGCATGATTTGGAGTCTGTTTGGATTGTGTTTGGAAGTGCCTGCTAGGAGGGTTTTGCAGTAGTCCAATTTGGCACCAATAGTAGCTCTGGCAATTGAGAGACAGTCGGGCTTGTATAAGTATGGTTTTACTGCATTAATGAGTTTAGTAGTGTGTGCTGAGGCGGAGGTGATAGCGCTGACCTGTCTAGACATGGATAGCGTGGAATCTAGGTAGAGGCCTAGGGTCTTAACCGACGTGGAAACAGGGATGATGATATTATCGATGGTGAAGTTGGAGTACAGGTTGTCTAGCTTGGCTAGTGTCGTTTTAAGGCCTAGAATGATGATTTCGGTCTTTTCTGCATGGAGGCAGAGGCCATTGGTTGCCATCCAAGAACAGAAAACTCTCTTTTCACCTTCCGCAAAAAACTCAAGCCCTTACTCGTCATCTGACCCCCTGTATGCCTGCTACATGCCTGTATATATGATTGCAATTGTCTCATCACTCTGTAACTAAGTAAACTGTCTGTAACTAGCGCCACAATGCCTCCGGGCTGCTGCGCACTTAATAAATTCGAATAAAGGGTGGGTTATAGAGTGTAGATAAGTTGTATTCCTTTTAGAGGGATTCAAATGTGCTACTTTTTTACATTATAAAATTAGAATCATACTTTTTTTAGTATTTCCTTTAATTGTCTATTTTTGCGTAGATCCATTGAGAAAGTGGTACAATGGAAACATGTGCAAGACTTGGCTAACACACCCATGCTGATTACATTGAATGATTGGTCCAATGATTTTGCAGCTTTTCTCCTGATGCATTCTTCTGCTCACCTTAAAGGAATGTAATTGTTGGGAGGCAGATGAATACGTCATCCACACAGTGGCGGCCGCTTATATAGGGTGGGGGGGCGCCGCCCCCCCAACCCAGGGCCCCCCACAGTGTGCTGCCGACACTGAAAAGTATTTTTATTTGTAACATTTTTTTTTAAAACATTTTTTTTTTTGCTGCAAAACCAAAAATATAAATAATTAATCAATACCGTCTGAGCGGCCCAATTAGCAACATTACAGAGCATGGTCTAACTCGGACCGCTCTGCAATGTTGACTGCTGGCTGGGCCTGGCTACTAGTTACAACAAAGGAGCGCGTCCCCTTTTACGCACCTTTTTTGTGTTGTAGATGCATGGAGCTCGTAGCTCCACGCACTCTACGTTGCAGGACACAATGTAGGGGACTGGCGGGCCGCTAGAGGGGTGGCCCCACCAGTAAATATTCTGTGCGCAAACAGCGCAACACCAGCCAGCCTCTTACTTTACATTGGGGCATAGGCTAGCAACAGGTATTTAGTGAATGTCATTGGCTGTTTGCGAGCCAATGACATTCATGAGTGTGGGTGGGGTTGGGTGATGGGTGCCGCCGTGTTGGTGACGTAGATGTTGCCACCTTCTAGAACTTCTCAGTCAGTCTCCTTGAGAAGTGTTTCAGGAAGCTGCCCAGCCATGGTGCAGAACAGGACAGCTGAGAGAGAAGGCCCACTTCAGTTGCAGTGCATCGGTAAGTAAAAGGATGTTGGAACCTTCAAGCGTTCCCCAGGTCAGCAGGACCTGCGGAATACAGCAAGGCCAGGGAGGGCCTAGTCAGTGTCAACGCCGTAGTAGTAGGTAGGCCGTTGACATCAACTGGCTGAGGGCCCAGGGAAGAGCATAGACACACACTGCAGAGCAGCACATGTACACCCTCCCTCGTACATTTGGCTGGCCCAGAGGCTAAATACAAACCTGCATTTTAACCATCAGGTCCTCTGGCATGTAAAACCACTCCAACCACTTTCAAACCTGTCTGCAATCCAGAAAATGCCATTTTGCAGAGTATTCCTTGCAAATAGACAAAGACTGTTGCCAATACCCCTCATCCCAGACAGCATCTGTGTAGTTCCACTTGCACTCAAGCCATATTTTCGATGCATCACATGTGCCAGGCATTGCATCAGGCAGCCTTCCCGTTGTGCACCAGCTGTGTCAGATTAGATGCAAGCATGTGGTGTACCCGGGACAAGGAGATCTGGTCCCTGTTGCACCTTCAGTTCTTTGCAGAACGCCCAGAGCAGACGGGAGTGTGTGCATTAACACCAGAAAAGGGAATTAAGGCAGCCGCACACACGCACACACTCACTGCACAAAGCATGCACACGCAAACTACCTTGCAAACCCTGCCCCTACTCATTTCAGATGCCTTAAATGTTGCCCTCGTGGAGGGCACACCAACGCACAAAACAGGGTGAGGGTGGTGATGCTTAAAAACCGATGCAGACTGCCTCACCTTGGTGTGACCTTTAAATAAAGGCTTGCACCTCGCATAGGGGGGGGTGAATCTAGTCCCATGATAGTCATGCAATATTTAAAAAAAAATGGGCGCACAGGCTTTAAGTCCCACCAACATGGTAAAGTCATGGAAGAGAAAGGCACTATTATAGCAAAAGTTACAAATATATAGCCCTCAGATGCCACAAATGTAGTCGAAATCCTGCGAGGAAAAAAAGGGAGCTCTAAAGATAAACCCGGGCTAAGATGTTCATGCAAACCTGGAACTATCCCGACATGTTTCCTATAGCGCTACAACCCCATTACAAATGGTGGGAGGCACTATACAAAAATAAAATAGGTGATGGGTGAAGGGAGAAAAAAGGGGTTCCGTGCTATTGATTTTAGTGGACAAAAGAGCCATAGTGATCGAATACGCCTGTTCTTGGATAATGTCCTGTGATGGCTGCGTGGAGGAGCTAGCTTGACAGGAAATGCAGAATCTGTTTATATTATGCCAGCCTCTGGCCCTTTAATGACTGTATAGGGAGGCAAGGAAGCCATACGCTTGGGCGAGTTATTCTAATTGGTGAGGATTGTTAGAGGAGGATACTACAGATGAGTGACGGCTATGGTGGTACTCATTTGTGTACAATGACAGTGGAACGCGGGTTGCGCACACACTCACTTATCGATGCACAGTGAGGCATATGGTGTGGGGGTAATGCAGCCAGAAGTATTCCTGCACAGCGTTGCTACTTGCTAGAAAGGGTAGACAGGTGCAGTAGTGGGTAGACCGACCACACTGGGATTCGGAGTAAATGCCCTGGTATTTTTTATTTTGTTTTGCTTTTGCCATGTATGCATAGTGGCAGAGTAGTCCTTAATAGTAAAAGTAGACTTGGTATACCCGCAGAATCACTGCACAATGAGTAAGGAGAGGCTGAGCACATACGTGAATTTGCGCAGTGATTGTGAGGTACATGTAGGGACTGCACTGAGTAGGGACATTCAACCGATGAGTTTGTAGAACGTGCTTGCATACGTGTTCTTTTACAATCAATCAGGCAGTTTGGTACACATAGGAAAATTACTGTTCAGTCCGAATAGTGAGTGCCTGCAGCATTTCAGCAAAGGGAGAGGGGATACAGAGAGGTTATCCTGCACGGCCATGGCGCAGCGAACAAGGCTCACATCAAAAGTTAATGAATGGCACATATTGCACATGTTTAATGGCTTAGTAAAACAAGCACTGGCAAAGCCAACAGTTTGAGCTTTTGTGTAGGCATGGGAAAGGCTCTTGCCAGGCACAGCCGTAGAATGACCTGCCAGGCACTTTTTTGCGTAAAGTTTGATGGTAAGACTTCATTAAAGCGAGCTCAAAGAGTTCCCATGAGGAGGTGTTTTGGGCAGGGAGGCGCAGGACTCGGAACTGTGTGGAAATGGCCATAATGATTAGCAGGCAATGGATCGGCAAATAACCAAACAACACCTACAAGCTTTGTGACCCTCCTCATATGCCATTTCCACCTATATGTGCTGTAATGCAAATATTTCGGCTTATAGGTGTAATAGCCCACCTTAAAAAGGTGCTATCAGAGGAGGACAGTGTCAGACATTCATTGAACTAATTCCTGCAACTATACATGTTTCCGAGCTGCAAAGCATGGACCATGGTTCACGCAATGACATTCATCTTTATGATTAGAAATAAGTGAGATGTGTCAGTGAAACTGTCGTCGCACATACACACAGCACTGTTATATTCTTTAAGCAGCCTCAGTCAGAATCAGGTTGTTCTGATAAGTACAATTTTTTAAAACTGCATCGGTGTGAAGATTCTGATAAATTACATGCTAATATTTTAGCTTAGTTTCTCCCCTTTCATAAAATGCCTAAAATCCCACATTAGTAAGAGGGTGAACGCATATGAATGCCAGTAACAGCATGACAAGATAATATTTTTCCATCATTACTGGCTATCTATATAATGAATGTCGTTATGCATACACCATAGTACCAGCTATTCTCAATACAAGCTGCTGTAAAATACACCATTGCACTCGCACACGTAAGAATAATGTACCACCATTAGTATGTAAAACCTAATGCTATTTATGTCTTATTGCGGTGGGTTTGGACAGTAAATTGCACATTTTGGAGGCCATTTTTCAAACAGAGGAGAACCCCCTGCACCCCCTTGGGTGGTACTGGCTGCGCACGCTCGCTCCCAAATTACCCCTGGGACATTTACGCCCCACCAGCTTTCAAATTCACCAGCCGCCACTGCATCCATACCTTCTTCCCCTCCCGCGCGCCAATACAGCAAAGGTGTGAGACATTACTCCCTGAGACAGACTTTCCACCCTTATCCCCCACTAGTACAGCAGGGCTTGATGGCAATGTGAGCCGAGATTAAAAAGCATTAAAACTAATGTAACAGTAATACATACAATAGGTAATATATGCATTTACACATGAAGAATTCTAACATAACATCCACAAGACTTGAAGAACATTAACATGACCAATGTATAAGGTAAATGCAACATAAACGACACACAAATATAGCTTCCTAACATGGAAACGAGAGTGTAATTGGGGAGCCATCTTCTTAAAGATGGAAGCCACAGCATGTATCAGAATTAGCAATGGCTTCAAGCCTTCTTCGAAAAAGCTCAAAAGGTTGAATCCACAAACAAACATATACATACAAAGCTCAGACAGTAGCTGGCAACTAGTGCCAAGGTTAGAGGAAATAAGGGTGGATGGGGATGGCGGTATGAAGGCACGAGATAACTGTTCCAAGAAAGGCAAGCAGCATGCTCCTAGAGTATTGAAGGACTCAGAAGAGCACAACCAGTCTTTGTTAGCCAGGTGCAGTAAAACAATAAGCCCAAAATACTCCACAAAGAATAACTCAAGAGTGTCCCCGGTGGCAAGAGATAAAACAACATACACATTAATATTAGCTAAAACCTCATTAAATAGAAGGTAATTCGATTTCATACATGGTCTCTTAGCACGTGACCCATGCACAGAGATAACTGGCCATTAATTAGAAGCAAACATAGATAGGACACCTGTTGTACTGTCTAAACGCACACATAGACACGAATCGCTGCACAAGGCCAAGTGCAAGGGATTGCCCGGTTTCAAGGCCTGAGAATGAGGGATGGTAACATTTAATTGGAAGAAGAACAGTCCATGGGCCTCTCAACCCCCCACTCTAAGTTTAGCTCACATCTTGATGACCTGTCAAGTGTCCAACATTGGTTAGTAGAGAGCCAACCTATCAAAATCCTTGGTGCCACCCTACCTATTGCATAGCATGCCAACCAACTACTTGTCGTAGAGATGATGTATTTTAACCATGATCAATATAGGGGGGGGTTCCAGGTGGGGCCATCAGATACTTGTAACACATTTAAATGTTTAACCCCTATGGGATTCATATTTAGCCAATCCACTAACCTATCCCCATTCCCCATACATTCTGTGAATTGATATTATGTTGTGACGTCATTGATTACGTGTCTGTATTACGTAAGAAACTGTTTTTTGATGAACTTGTTGAGAGCAGTGAGATTTCAGTACTCGTATGCTGTCCCAGCTTTGTCTTGAGCTTATCTGTGATTTTAGGCCCTCTTCAACATAATATCTATATAGCACTTAACACTGAGGGATAGCATGCTTCCAAGCACTGCATGGTTTAGTAGATGATGAAGTCAAGACTCCGGGGGACCGGCCTCATTACGAGTTTGGTGGTACAGTAAAAAGTAATGATAATTCTCTTACCAGCACTTTTTTTGGTCGTAACCAAATTACCAGCATTTTTTAACACACCGTCAATTTTGAGTTTTGAGGTAAATCCTCCACTGTGGAATTACTGCTCATGGTAATTCCACCAACAACCCATGGAGTCCTATGAACTGCAAAAATGGGGACTAACACCCCCTACCTGAACTTGTTATCCTGTGGTAAACCCACAGGACCAAGTGGCAGTAACAGTAACAAATTTTGTCTGCAATGTATCAGAATTAACAGAATTACCGCCAAACTCGGAATGAGGCCCTTTGGACAAGTAACACACAATGCATCCTGTGAAAAGTCTGAAACGTCGCCATCTTAACGTAGACAGAGGTTCCTCTTGCTACCTCTCATCCCAAAGTAAATACTGAGTTAACAGCTTGCCATTGGCCAGCATTAATCTCTTTAGACCTAAATGCAGATGATCCACAATTTGAGGGTGGCCTTTGTGACAACTTCACCACTATGTCATTTTAGTGGGGCGCTATGTGCATCATTTCTGAGATCACACAGCCTTAAAAAAGCTAAACGTGACTGTTCACACAAAAGCTAACTGTTCTCCCACACATTTTCTAAATTGCCGGCTGCTGAAGTTGTGGCCTCAATGGACGGCGGGTGTAGTTCATTTTCTATTGCAGATTACAGCAGATGCTTTTACTCCAATTTATTTTCTGTGCCATAATGCTGGCATTGTCTGATCTCATTGTTGAACGGAAGAGCAAGTAACGAATGGAAGGTTTCACATGAATCATAACCACTGGCATTTATCTGGGAAACCCGTCGTTTTTCAGCCTGCTGTGCCATTACAGAAAGTGGGAAAATACCTGCAAATAAGGCTTAGTAATCGCAGACATGTTTCGGCCTCATTGGGCGTCATCAGTGGGGTGCAACTTGGGGCTGCAGGCACGGGCTACTTTGAGCTTCAGGTATGGCTTCGTGAATCTCAGTTCATCAGCCAAGCCCTGGTGCCGCGCAACTGTGATCGTGCATCATTGGGAATTGATGTTTATAATGTCAGTGGCCCTCATTACGACCTTGGCGGAGAACCATGGTGCTATTTGCACCATGGTCCATGGCGCTAAGCTGCCAACTCCGCCATGGTGGTTGGCGGACTTACCGCCCCATTCCGACCTTGGCGGGGCGGTAAGTCCCCAATCCCCATTTACCCTTCCCCATTCCCATTTTTGCCCCATAGGGTATAATGGTAGTGGGGAAGGCGTTAATTACGCCACCGTAAATTACGGTGGCGTAATTAACAACAAGGTCCCTTAGCGCCATGGATTTTAACGCCTGCTAAAAGCAGGCGTTAAAATCAACATGGCGCTAAGGGAACTCGTACTCAGGCGGAAAGGGGCGCCATGGTTTACGCCGGCGTAAAACCCTTTCCGCCAGGGTCGTAATGAGGGCCAGTGTCCTTAAACTATGATATTACTGGAAGCACTCAGCGGTGTATGATACACCAATCTAGCTCTCTTCATGCTCTCACTTGTCTCTCGCTCAGTCTGTTTCCCTGTCACAGTCGCTGTCTCTTCCTCTGTCTCTCTCACTCTCTCGCCTTCCCTCGCTCTCTGGTTCTGATTCACAGATGCAGTTTAGAATGGTGCAATCCCATAGGAAAATGTTCTGTGAATCAGGCCCAGAGTGTCTCTCCCTCTTTTAGGCAGGGGTGGACTGGCCTATAGGGAACTCTGGAGATTTCCCGGTGGGCCTCTGCACTCTGGACCTCTTTTCTATGGTATTTCCAAATGTTCTCATAGGAAAAGCACTGGGCTTGCTGAAAATGTGTCATATCGGGCCACTTTGAACTTTATTTCCAGGGCCTCTTTTGGACCCCAGTAATTATTTCCAGGACCTTTTTTAGTTCCCAGTCCAGCCGTGCTTTTAGGGGTGGGTGAATTCTTCACGAGTAGAGCAAAAATGCGACATTCGCAGCATTATTTCTGCGTCTTTCGCGGATAACTGCGACATTCACACTTTTCATGATTTTCATGATTTTCGTGCACCTTTTCGCTGGTTCGTCGCCCAAACCCTCCATATATGTGCATCCATGTGGCCAATACACAAAAAGTATTGTCTGGCATGACGCAATACACAAAGGGCCACATTCATGGAATGTTTTGCACGGTTCAAAGTGACTTTAAACTGCCGACACAAATCCTGATTCATGGAGCTGTGTAAAGGTTCTTTTTGCAGTGCAAAGTCAGTACACTTTGCGCAGTTCCATGAATCAGGGTTTGTGTCAGCAGTGCAAAGTCACTTTTCAGCAGTGCAAAGTCACCTTGAAGCGTGCAAAGAATTCCATGAATGGGGCCCAAAATCACTGCATTTCATTGACAATCGCAGCAATTCTCTGATGTTTTCTGCAGGCACGAAAGAAACTGAGTCACTTGCGTCATTACATTTGCAGCTCCGCAAAGGACTGTTGCAGGGGAAAAAGCACAAGGGCCAAAATCCCGGTGAAATTCTTATTTCATGCGAACAATACAAAAATATCCATCGACATGGAAATCCTCTCTCTCTTTCTCGCGCGTGCGCGGTCTCTCCCCCATCTCTCTCTCTATCTCCCCCTCTCCCTCACTCACTCTCCCCCCTCTCTCTCTCTCCCCCTTTCTGCCTCTCTCCTTCCCTCTTTCTCTCCCCCTCTCTCTCCCACACTCTCTCTCTCTGTCTCCCACTCGTTCTTCCTCTCTCTTACTCTCTGCATCTCTCTTCCCCCTCTCTCCATCTCTCTCTCTCTCGTGCGTGCTCTCTCCCCCTATCTCTCTCTCTCTATCTCCCCCTCGCCCCCCTCTCACTCCCCCTCTCCCTCTCTCTCCCCCTTTCTGCCTCTCTCTTTCCCTCTTTCTCTCCCGCTCTCTCTCCCACTCTCTCTCTCTCTCCTACTCAATCTTCCTCTCTCTCTCGCTCTCTCCATCTCTCTCCACCCTCTCTCCATCTCTCTCTCCCTCTCTGTATTGCTCTCCCCCAAAAGTGCATGGAACAACCATAAATCATAAATGCAATTATAGAGCAAATACCTTGAACGTAGACAGACACAATAACTCACAGCCACGCACTCTTAGAAGATAATCAGCTCTTATATGGCTATTTATTCAAATCTTAGAAGTACATAGAAATGACTCACAAAAATAAAATTGACATAGAACACAGAGGAAGAAGTAAAGAAGTGAAAAGGAAATACATCACCGTGAGCGTAACATGATTCCTCATCTCGTCCAGAAGCGGCTGGAAGACCCCGGGAACAGCCAAGCCGAGAGGAGAGCACCACAGCTCACAGGAGGGCTGGACGTAAGCGTCCTTCTCCGGCTGAAGTCTCACCTGACCACCTCTGGGTTTCCACATATATACACACTCCACAAAGGGGAGTCAATTCTCGAACCTTCTGGAAATTGCACTTGCGCAGTTGAGGAACAGCCGTCAGTTGCCAGCTGGGTCAATCGAGAGCTCCCCCCAAGAAGCGCAGGACCTCCCTTCTCTAAAAACACGCTTCACGGAGAACAGTAGCAAACCATAACAAAGTTAGCTTTCCCAGCAGAAATGTCCTTGACCGCATACCAGGTTTGGAAAGCATGTTTTTCTCAGCACTGTGAATCTAACACTCAGCAAAATGTGTGCAGCTTTTCACTGCGGTATGAAGTAAATATCCATCATGGCTCTGATGGCTCCCAAAATGCGTTGCGCACCAGCGCCATTTTAGATCGAGCATAACAATTCCACCCTTGGATATTTACCTTCCATAACCCGGTGGCACAGGAACCGGTCTCTGAAACATACGAAATGTTAAAACTAAATTGGGAATACATTGAATGCAACAACAACAAGCAATTATGATCGATAATATAATAAAAATGCAAGCAAAAACATAACGCAGTGTACCCCAAATATCAGGAATCCATGATAATTAGCCAATCCCACCAATTTCTATTACAATCTTGAGACACTTGAGAAATGAGATCCCTCAGACCTCGAATATGACTTTCAATAGATCGTGAATGGTCACTTAAATTGAAACAACACATACCTTCAAATGCGTTACACCCTAAATTATGTTTTAGCAATAGATAATCAACAGCAGCTCTGTTCTGCAAAGTTGCTTTTCTAATAACTTGACTATCAAGGAGTAATTCTTCTAAAGCCTGTGAAGTATGATTAAGGCTTTTAACTACTAAACATGCTAATTTCATCAAAGATTTGTAACCTCCAGCAGCTAAACCCCAGACTCCCACTAATGAAAGGGTTAATGCTAGAACCTCAGCTTCTGATAACAAATGTACATGTGAATCACAGTCAGGAGATAGACCTACAGATTCAAAAGTTGACCTTTTACCTCGAGTTATCGCTGGGTGTAAAGGAAACATCATTAGTCCTAATCGAGTTAAAGCACAGGACCTCCAGAAATGTTTGGTGGAATATAAGTGTATGTGATGTTACCACATGAAAAGAGCCATCCTGTTGGAAGTTTCACATGATTCAAATGACTAGCAGTTATCACTGTATGATTGCAGGACATAGGGCCTCATTACACGGATGGCGGTAAGGATTTACCGGTACCGGTAAAATACCGGTACCGGTAAATCCTTACCGCCTTACTACAGGCGTTAAAAACCAGGCCGCAAAGGGACCCAGGGAGCTAATTACGGTACCGCAATTTGCGGTACCGTAATTAGCGCCTTCCCCATTCCCATTGAGCCCTATGGGGCAAAAATGGGAATGAGGAAGGGCAATGGTGGAAGGGGGAATTACCGCCCCGCCAACCTTGGAATGGGGCGGTAATTCCCCTTTCCGCCAAGGCGGTGCCGGTATTTGACCGGCACCGCTAATAGCGCCATGGTTCTCCGCCATCCGTGTAATGAGGCCCATAGTGTTATTTACACTGGTGCATTTGTGTGACACTCGTGAACACAGTCGCCTCTCGAACATAGTATGATAGCGCTGATTGGGCAACTCTATTTGTCGGCATTTGCCAATTTCTTGTGCATTGCAGGTCATAACGTAACATACATCACCTTGGGTTGTATTGTAGGTAATAACACGTGTCAAATTTCTCCATTTACGGTCAGTCTCTTGGCAGAACCGACAGTATTCATAAACTGAAAAAGATTGTCTAATATCTGAATCTTGAATTAAAGAATCATTGTGTGTGACGCCGAAGATATGCTTTAAAACCGGAACAGGCGTTGGCACCGCTACTAAACACGTAGTCAATAAAGCTTCAGCATTGGGCACATCAGTAAGACAAAAGTGTGATATGTTCAGTACTTGCTATGCCAGCTATATCCACATATTCTCCTCTTGCGTAATCATAGGAGAGTGTTTCCGCCTTCCTACGAACGTGTCTTGCACGACTGGCATCAAGGTTGTTTTCACTGGCTCCTGATGTGTTTGTCGCATTTCACGAATCCATGTCTTCTCTCTGGTTGGCTTTTCGGCACTGGCATAAGGCTGCTTGGGGACAACATTATTCATCACTATCAGAATCCCCTTGATCACTGGCACAGATGTGACATTTTTCATTGGTAGTAGCAGACTGTTTAACTCTCCCAAATGTAGTCCATTCAGTGCCACAGTTACACCAACCAGACACAGGATCTACAAAGTAAACCCAGAAAAGAGATATCAGTGTTGCACATCACTCTCTCAGGTAACATTTGTCTGTAGGTACATATTGCCATTTCTTTCTACCAGGCTCCATAACTAAAACTACTTGATCTTTGCCTGATGCAATAACATCTGCGGGCGCTGGTGGGCCACTTGGCTTTTCCACCCACACCTTTGCACCCGGTACCATACTGTCTGAAGAGCCAAAACCGCGATCCCCACGGGTCGTTAACACTGTAGGAGGCTCACCCTTCTTAATCATGGACAACTTAATGGGAATGACTATCAATTGGGCTACTCGATCACCCTTATGGATTGATAACAATTAATCCCCAATATTCATTAGGATGACTTTAATCTCACCCTGGTAATCAGCATCAATTACCCCTCCCAACACTTGAACTCCTTTCAATGCTAGGCCAGATCTAGGGGCAATCCATCCCATATGCTCTGGGGGAATCTCTACTCCAATTCCTGTTTCAATTACAACTATTCCTCTTGGATCTAATCTGATTTCTTCATGGGAATGCAAGTCTACCCCTGCTGACTCTGGAGTTGCTCGATAGGGAGCTAAAGAACCTGGAGTAATTTCCCAGTACAATAGTGTTTCTCTGACTGAATTGGGTTGAACCTGTAAAGTAGGAGTCATTAATCGCATCAAAGGAGTTTCATGTTCATACACACGCCTATTGTTTAATACTTGCACCGCATTAAACACACGATCATGCCAGCCTGCCAAACTACCGTCTCCAGATTTGCGCAACTGTTCTTTCAATAACCCATTCATTCTTTCAATTAACCCTGCAGCAGCTGAATGGTAGGGGACGTGATACAGCCACTCAACTTTTCCTGACAAAACTCCTGGATTAGTTTGCCTTTGAAATGTGACCCATTGTCACTTTGAATCTGCAAAGGCACTCCATAATGTAATATGATCTGATCTAACAACCTGATGGTGTTTAGTTGGGTTGCACGTTTGCACGGCAAAACCATCAAATATCCTGAGTATGTATCCACAATAGTGCATGCATACTGACAACCTCTGCTGATTGGCATGGGACCGATATAATCAATCTGCCAAATTTGACCTTGTAATTTTCCTCTTCTCAATGTGCCTCGAACAATTTGGGGGATAGGTCTATGCAATTGGTGTTGGCACACGGGACATTGCAAAATAATCGTTTTCACTACTTTTAAAGGAAGACTGATTCCTCGAGCTTGTGCCCACCTGTTAGTAGCCTTTTCCCCAAGGTGCCCACATTTCTGATGGGCCCATTTGGCCAAACCCTCCAAATCGTCTTCCTGAGCCTCTGCATCCACTGATGAAATCTTGGTGTGTTCGTCTGCAACAGAATTAAACCAACGTTCTAATGAGTCTGTGGGACAATGTGCGTCCACATGGTATACAGTGACTTCACTTTGTAATAACATTTCTGCAATATCTTGCCACAGTTCTTTTCCCCACAACTGTTTTGAATGAATCTTCCACCCATTCTTTTGCAAAGTTGGCAACCACACTGCCAACCCATTCGCCACTGACCATGAATCTGTGTACACATAACACTGACCAGGGGTCTCTTGTTTCAATGCTTGGTAAACTGCGTAAAGTTCTGCGAACTGACTGCTCTTTCCTTTCCCTGTCGTTGTCAACATTTTTTTTGTTTTGGGATTGTACGACACTGCTTTCCAGTACCGCTCAGTTCCCACATATCGAGCTAACCATCCGTGAACCAAGCATGCTCTGTTTGCTCCACGGTTAAATCGCTGTAAGGTACTCCCCATTTCACGGGAGACTCACGTTTTTCAGGCACTTCCGGTGGTATGTAATCTGAGGGCGGTATGTTGCCTACTTGCTCATGTAATTTTGCCACTCCACCCTTTCCTGATTTGGCTCTGTCTTGAATATACCATTTCCACTTAATTATGCTGGCTTCTTGAGCATGTCCTATTTGATGCGTTTTAGGAGAGCTCAGTACCCATTGCATGATTGGTATTTCTGGTCTCATGAATACATCATGGCCCACCGTCATCTGCTCGTTATCAACAAGAGCCCAATAACATGCCAGCAATTGCTTCTCAAACGGAGTGTATGAGTTACCAGCGTCGGGCAACTTACGATTCCAAAACCCTAATTGAACATGTTTCCTGTCTTGTTTCTGCCACACACTCCAGTTAGCATAATTGTCTTGTACAGACACATTTAATTCCACTTCGCCTTCCTTCAATGGCCATAAATCAAGCACCTGCTGCACGGTGTCTTTCGCCATCTCAAAGGCTTTCTGCTGCTCTTCCCCCCACTGAAACTTATATTTCTTTCATGTCTCCTTGTAGAGGGGGCCAATATCTGCCCTAAATGAGGAATGTGCTGTCTCCAAAACCCAAACAGTCCTATAAACTGCCGAGCTTGCTTTTTGTTCATTGGAGTGGTAAATTCAAGTATTTTCTGTCGGGCTTTTGGCATCATTTCTCGGTGCCCATGATGCCACTGAATTCCTAGGAATATCACTGTTTCAGCTGGGCCTTGAATTTTACTTGGATTAATCTCCCACCCTTCCTTTTTCAATCCTTGCATAAGGACATCTAACTGGCTTTGCACACTGTGCTCAATCTTGCCTTGGATCAAAATATCATCAATGTAATGAGAGATTTGTATGTCAGGTTTACACGGTATCTTGTCTAAATGTTCTGCCACCAGCCGGTGACAGATAGTGGGGCTGTGCATGTACCCCATAAGTAGCCTCGTGAAAGTGTACTGACGTCCACTCCACGAAAATGCAAACTGTTCTTGACACTCGTCAGCAATTGGCACGGAGAAAAATGCATTAGCTAAATCGATCACTGCATACCAAGTCCCCTCAAACTTTTGGACATTTTCAATCAAGGTAATAGCGCCTGGGACTGCGGGCACTAAGTGAGGAGTATGTTTATTCAACTCTATCTTTTAACAAAGCCAAAAACATGTCTTTTCGGGACACTCAGGAGTCTCTGCTGTCTTGCCGGCTGCCTTCGGTTCTTCTCTCACTACGCCCCTCTCTCTCCCGTGGCTTGTTATCACTCTTATCCCACTCTCCCAAGTCTGCAAGTTGCCGAATGGCATCTGCTGCCTCATCAGTGGCCTTGCCCATCATACCTATGAGCAAAGTCATAATGACACTTTTGCATGCGGGTGGCGCAGTTCTAATCACCATGTTTCGAGTTGAAACTGAGGGCGGCACGGCTCCCATATGATCAGGAGCATCTATGTGAATCGCCTCTTTCATTGCATGCTCTCTGACTTTTTGGATTGCTTCTCTCAACGTATACCATTTTGTTTCTTCACTAGGCCAATCTGTGGTAATAGGGTATTTACGGTTACATGCTTGGGCTACCAGGTGCAACAAAGACACCTGCGTATCTTGACCATTTGCATCAGGGGGCGGTCTTGCTCTTAAGACCTCCTGTACATTGGTGTCAATTGACAGGGGTAAAAAATGCGGTGAATCCTTAGATTCTACCTACAACCCTGCAGCACCCCATCTAGTAATCTCACCATCCATGTCAATAAAGCTTCCCCTGATTTTTGCCGCAAACGGGTAATAATTTCCCCAACCTCCTGTTGTGTGTAATCCTCCAGCGTGGTTAAATCCACCATTCCGACAGCAGGATTCTGCGGGTGGGGTCCGGCTCGCCGTGTTCTAATGGGCTTAGCCGCCACTGTTTTCTGTTTTGCCTCTGGTTTGGGGTCAGACTCATCTGCGGAACTACTTTCTAGACTGGTCGAATCAAAAATATCACCATCCCACTTATCCGGATCCCAGTCTACACCAGCGGTAGCGATTACCATTGCCACCTTTCTTTTGTTAATCCCTCCCCGTCTTTTCCTATACTGATACCGGGCCACTCTGACTGCTGCCCTCTCAGCCACCGCATGATATGTGTCGGCCTTATCTTTAAACAGTTTCATTTGAATCTGCTGCATTAACGCAGTCTGCCGTTCTGCAGCCAGCTCTCTCTCTAATCGCAAGACCTCATTTTTCATTTACACCTTCATTTGATGTATTTTCCTATAAGCATGCAAAAGAACCCAACCTCGCCTACCTAACGCCGCACATTCTTTGCCACGTTCTACTGGAACTTGTTGCAAGCATGCCATTACATCAGCCGGATCGGCATCTCCCAGTCCTTGTTCCCATGTTTCACTTGAACCGGCACCACATCCCACGCCTGAGACAACTTATCATATGGACCCTTAGTCCATCCTGGAATAACAACATCAGAACAGTCACCGCCAGTGGTTACTTTCTTCTTCCTGAACAAACTACTCATTATCGCAAACAAAACAAAACCTTGTTGAATCTATATATTTTCTTCTCCACGCTGCAATCACTTCCACAGGCACTCACACACTTACAAAAGAGAGAAAAAAAACTTCACTATTCAAAAACTTCACTTACAAGACAACCAAATCCTATCTATGTTTCAACAGATTCTTGAATACTCGGAACAACTCATCACAAGCATCCTGTTTGTAATGCCAAAAATGTATTGCTCTCCCCCAAAAGTACACAGAACAACCACAAATCATCAATGCAATTATCAAGCAAATACCTTGAACGTAGACAGACACAATAACTCACAGCCATGCACTCTTAGAAGATAATCAGCTGTTATACGGCTATTTATTCAAATCTTAGAAGTACATAGAAATGACTCACAAAAATAATATGGACATAGATCACAGAGGAAGAAGTAAAGAAGTCAAAAGGAAATACATCACCGTGAGCGTAACAGGATTCCTCATCTCGTCCAGAAGCGGCTGGAAGACCCCGGGAACAGCCAGGCCGAGAGCACCACAGCTCACAGGAGGGCCGGACGTAAGCGTCCTTCTCTGGCTGAAGTCTCACCTTACCACCTCCGAGTTTCCGCATATATACACACTCCACAAAGGGGAGTCAATTCTCGAACCTTCTGGAAATTGCACTTGAGGAACAGCCGTCAGTTGCCAGCTGGGTCAATCGAGAGCTCCCCCCAAGAAGCGCAGGGCCTCCCTTCTCTAAAAACACGCTTCACGGAGAACAGTAGCAAACCATAACAAAGTTAGCTTTCCCAGCAGAAATGTCCTTGAACGCATACCAGGTTTGGAAAGCATGTTTTTCTCAGCACCGTGAATCTAACACTCAGCAAAATGTGTGCAGCTTTTCACTGTGGTATGAAGTAAAATATCCATCATGGCTCCGAGCGCTCCCAAAATGCATTGCGCACCAGCGCCATTTTAGATCGAGCATAACACTTTCTCTCCCTCTCTCTCTCTTTCCCTCTCTCTCTCTGTCCCCCTCTCTCTCTCCCCTCTTTCTCTCACCCTCTCGCTCTCTCTCCCCCTCTCTCTCACTCTGTCCCTCTCTCTCACCCCTCTCTCTCTCTCTCTCCCCTCTTTCTCTCCCCCTCTTTCTCTCCTTCTCTCTCTGTCTCCCCTCTTTCTCTTTCTACCCTCTCTCTCTCCCACCTCTCTCTCTACCCTCCCCTCTCTATCTCCCTCTCTCTCTCCCTCTCCCCTTCTCTCTCTCTCTCTCTCTCTCTCTCTCTCTCTCTCTCTCCCTCTCTCTCTCCTCCCCCTCTCTCCCTCTCTCCCTCTCCCTCTCTCTCCCTCTCTCTCTCTCCCTCCCTCTTTCTCTCTCCCCCTCTCCCTCTCTCTCCCTCTCTCTCTCTCCCTCTTTCTCTCCTCCCCCTCTCTCCCTCTCTCCCTCTCCCCCCTCTCCCTCTCTCTCTCTCTCTCTCTCTCTCTCTCTCTCTCTCTCAAGGCTGTTGAGGGGAATGTGGATTGGCTCTGTGGGGGAAGGAGCGCTCCCAAAATGCATTGCGCACCAGCGCCATTTTAGATCGAGCATAACACTCTCACTCCCTCTCTCTCTCTTTCCCTTTCTCTCTCTCTGTCCCCCTCTCTCTCTCCCCTCTTTCTCTCACCCTCTCGCTCTCTCTCTCCCTCTCTCCCTGTCTCTCTCTCCTCCCCTCTCTCTCCATCTCTCTCTCCCCCTCTCTCTATCACCCTCTCTCTCCCCCTCTCTCTCCCTCTGTCACTCTCTCTCACCCCTCTCTCCCACTCTCCACCTCTCTCTCTTCCCCTCTCTCTCTCCCTCTCTCTCTCCCGCTCTCTCTCTCTCTCTCTGTCCCCCCTCTCTCTCTTTCCACCCTCTCTCTCTCCCACCTCTCTCTCTATCCTCCCCCCTCTCTCTCTCTCTCTCTCTCTCTCTCCCTCTCCCCTTCTCTCTCACTCCCCTCTCTCTCCCTCTCTCTCTCCTCCCCCTCTCTCCCTCTCTCCCTCTCCCTCTCCCTCTCTCTCCCTCTCTCTCTCCCCTTCCCTCTTTCTCTCTCCCCCTCTCCCTCTCTCTCTCTCTCTCTCTCTCTCTCCCTCTTTCTCTCCTCCCCCTCTCTCCCTCTTTCCCTCTCCCCCCTCTCCCTCTCTCTCTCTCTCTCAAGGCTGTTGAGGGGAATGTGGATTGGCTCTGTGGGGGAAGTAGCCTCGGTTTCTGACAGTCCTTGTAAGGTACCAGAGGACTACTCTTTGGGGTCTACCATTGTATTTATTTTACATTTGTAGTCAATAATGAGTGTTTTGGCATACTGTAACTAATGTGCTAGTTCAGCAGCGCTTGTAACCAGTTGGTAACCAGAGCACAAAATGAAACATTGCATTCGTGCTCACAAAAGAAACAAATGACTGGTTTTAAACTGAGCATGACCCTTTCCAAAAATGCAGGACATTTTGAGAAGAAAAATAATGCGTTTTCTCAGCCAAAGAAACTATTATAAATTAAAGAAAATTATGATTTAATTTTACTAATTAGGCCTCATTATGAGTCCAGTGGCAGCTGCCGCTGGAGTCATTTTTTTTCCACCACCCGGGAATGGGGACTCACTGGGGCATTACAGCCCGGCAGTCCCAGTGATTTCCTATTGCCGGGTGCCGGAATGGATTACTCCCATTCCCATTTGAATCCCATTGAACTCAATGGGAATGGGGAGGACGGATGTACCGGCACTATTCATCAATGGTGCCGGTGCATCCGTCAAAGTCTGCGAGCGGGTGCCGTTCCGCCCGCCAGGTCAGACCTGGCAGGCGGAAAGGCACCCGCTCGCAGACTGGTAGTTTGCCGGACGGGCAAACTTGTAATGAGGCTGTCAACCAGCTCTTTTTTAAATTGTACAATGTTCATTTCTACTGATCTCTTTCAGAATATATTGTAGTCCTGATAAGAATGTTACTCTTGTGTTACTGAATAAAGCACATTATTAAATCCAAGAATAATCATATACATTATTTTCTGATAGAAGGTTATCATTCCAAGATGGCCATTCTAGTACACTCCAATTATATTGTTTCACAATAACTGAGAAATTGTGGGAACAAATAGCATCAGTGAGGGTTCCAGCCTTCTTTGCATGAAATGAAAGAGCATTTTGTGAACATAAGACTTTATATTTGACAAATATGTGTGTGATAAAAGGGTTATATGCTTGAACTACTAAGTACATAATTCCCACTGTGTTTGGTGCACATTTAATTTTTAACAACATCCAACCTGACATTAAAATGTTTGTAACATTGAAGCATATACACTGGTTTTGGGCCCCCTAAGGATTTACTTGTGATGATAAAATGGCTAAAACATCAATAATTCCATTAGGGTCCGAAGGCAGTACTAAAATGTGGTGTATTTTGGCTGGTATGTGGCTGTGGATGTCTCTGTACATTCTCAGTTCCCAATACATAGACCTCCTAAGTGAATTAAATAGATACAATACTATTGCACGACACTCCAAATATCCTCCTAGAAGTTGCGGCTTGAGTGCTCGACCATTCCTACCCTAGGTCAGTAGATGACACTAGGGATAGCAAAGCCTGCTTAGATATGTGAGAAACTTCCCCAGGCACCGAACAGGCCATTATCCTCCAGAGCAAGTTAAAAATGGGGTCAGTGAATCCAGAGACGGCTGCAGAGGTTAGGCAGCTTGGTTTGCATTCAGAAGGAAGTAGGAACCTACAGCAGGACCTAGGATGTAGGACGCTGTAGGACGAACACAAATGAAGTTGGTGCTAATCCAGCAAGGAGTTATTTCTTTCTCTCATCTCTTACATGGAAAGCTGCCCAAGGCCCTATTTCTTCTGAATTTCCTGTGTTGATTGTGTTCGCCATTTTCAGCATGGCTGCAGTATTTATATGTCAGCCACTGGTAATGCAACCCTAAGCCACCCACCTCAATTACCCTTTTAATGTCTTGTGTTCAGTGCATGGGTAGTTTACTCATAAACGTGAGAAAGCTATGGTGTCAGTGTACACAAGGCACAACTTTTAGCAGGGTATGTGGGGTGTGCATGGATATAATTCTCTTAGGATGCATTGAGACCTGAGCATGTGCACTGCAACCCTTAACCGGCGACCCTTCTAGAATTCTGCAAGGGCTGGACGGGCTTAATTTTCCAGCCACTTTATCAGCACTTGTAATCTGAAGCTGAAACTAGCTCATAGCCCAGCATGGATTATGTACTTAGTGAATCTAGCATACCATCCTTTTATCGCAGACATGTTTGGCAAATATAAAGAAGAAAGTCATTCTTATTCACAAAATGATCTTTGATAATTTTTTTTTTTAACCAAGCTAGAACCCTCACTAGTGCTATTTGTTTCCATCCCCTTCTCCATAGGGACATTGTGGAGGAATACAATGGCAGTGTAACAGAATGCACCTCTTGGAATGACAACCTTCTATCAGAACATTGTTTATATATTATTCTAGGTTTTGATCATGTACTTTGCTCATTAAAACAAGTGTAACATCCTTATTGTGGATGCAAGATACACTGGACGTGATCATTAGAAATACATATTGTACAGAGTTACAAAGAGCCAGTTCACTGTAGAACTTCATAATACATACAGGAGCAATCTCTAGCCTTCTGCAGGTTAAATAGTGTACATTTCAAATCCAAGATTCAGGATTACCTGGAGAAAACCACAGTTCTCCTATGCAAGCTCTGGATCGAAGCGAGGAAGTTTATAATCAAAGCCGCCTTTAGTTTAGCCTTGCAGTTCTGCCAGGTCTCCGCATTCAACAGTGTTGAGATGGAGCAACCTGCTCTTTGCAACCTTTTCCCGATTTTGAAAACTAGGGACTGCAAGGTCAGATCTTGTTTGCTCTCTGAACCGTGCTTTACTCACATAGTCACATCTAGCAACAGTTCTTTGGAGAAGATTTCTTCTTCCTACAAGTCAATGGGTGTTACGAAAGATGCAGCTTTGCATTCTGTGAACGCCCGGACCACTGCTTTAATGCAAGAACAGGTGCAGCATCAGGGGTCTTCTGATGAGAGCCCAGTGCTACAAATCAAGGGGTGGACCACTTTTTCAGGAAAGACCCAGAGCTGCACTTCAGGAGCTTGTAGTCAGGCTGTTTCTCACATGGTTCCAGCAGGTGCAGGAGTCTAGACATTTCTGGTCATTTCAGGAGCAAATAGTTACTGCACAAGTCTTTGAAGTGTTTTCTCGCAGTCTCATTGGTTGGCGTAGTGGCCTATAAAGTCTATGATTGCAGGACGGGGATATAGATGGCCAATGGAATGCTGTAGAAGCTAGAAGATTCTAGCACTGGAGTAGAGACGATCTGCACAGAATCCTGGAAGGTTCCATGCCCGGGCACAGGTAGCAGATGCAGCCGGCTGTCGTCCAGTGGCCACAATTCTTCGAGTGGGGATCTCGGGAGGGATAACATTCAGAAATCTCATGTCAGGGAGTCTCGAATGCTTGTGACTTGCCTGGTCCCTTTGGGTCAAGAGGAGGGCAACGGGTTGCTCATCTTCTGTATGCTTGAAGAAGGGTGGTGTTTGTGGACGCTGATAGAACTTTCCATCAAAATGGAGTCTAGGAGGTTTGCATGTCCGGCAGAGTTTGCTCACAATGTGTCTTTCCGGTTGACTTCTTCTTCTAACATTCAGGATACACCCCCAGGTTTGAGCAAGTATGGTTCCAAACCGTACTGTTAAATAAGAAACTCGGGGGCTTAGTGCAGACACAGATGAGATTCACACAGGTGAATCCAGTCAAATATTAGCTAGCTCGTCAGTCAGCGGGTGCTGTCATAGTCCAACTTTTCCGGGCATCTTCCTGGGCTCTCACTCCTGGTGGGGACTCCAGGAAGAATCCACACATTAACCAGGGAGAGCATCATGCAGTCCTCGCTTCGAGAGACAAGAAGAGGCCAAGACCATACATGGAAACCCCCGCGCCCAAGTCACTTGATCACAGTGCACAAGTTTAGGCGGTTCAACCTGGTACTGGATATCTCTGTAGGGGCACCCTTAGGTTACCTTAGAATGTACCCCACTATTATCACACATAAAGGTTTTGCCACAAACCAGGGGAGTCCATACAACCAGCTGCGTGTGGAGACTCGTACTAAGACCAGGGCACCTTTGGGGGCATGTTTCCTCTATGAAGTTTGGGGACTTTCAGGGGCATATATGGGAACTGCATCTCTCATGAGGCCTCATATTCCTACTCATAAGAGAAAATGTTGGGGTTACCAGTAAAGAAAAAGCAAAAAACACAGAGGTCTCTCCAGAGATGTTTTACTCATAACTTTCGATCTCGAAAATATGATTCTACTCTACAGGGCCCTCTTTGCTCTCTTATGTAAGATTGGGGGACCACAGAATTAGCCCCCTCCTAGGAACCCATCACAGCACTGCAACATTGACACTTCCCTGTGTTCAGTATGACAGAAGTGGGTGTACCCTATGGATAGGACGCCCACTCCTGCCTCACCATCCTTGACCTCGCAGATGTGAGACTCTTCTAATCGAGCGTGGCGGATGTGGCCCGACTGCTATGCCGCATGGTGTGGCATAATTATAACTTGAGATGGGCGGTCATATTGGTGGTTCGGCAGTACTTGGGGCAGGTCACCCAAGATGGCCTTTTAAGATTACTTGGTGGGACTCCCGTTACCTTGTTTAGTGAGTATGGCAGGCCTCCTTGGTCCTGTCCTCTGCCATATTCCCAAGTACTGTCTAGGAAATCGTCTGTTGGGTGGGTCAAGCTGAGGCATACCAGCTCACAATAGTGGGTTATAACGGGGGCTATTTTTCCCATTTGCTCCCAGCGTGCCCTTAACACAGGAGCAGGGTGATAACACTCATTTCACACGGCTGATGCATGCTGGGGCGTCTTCATTTTGTCAACATAACATTGATGACGTCATTATTTGTTTAAAAACAAAATGGGTGATGGCTGCAAGGTTTAGAATTAATCGCACCCTCTAGCATTGCTCTGGGCAACCCTCCAGACTATTGTTCTTCACCTGCCAAGCCATTACAGAAGGGGAAACACCATATGCAAATCAGGCAAACAGGGAGGTCCAGCCCAAACTACTTCGTCATATCCCTTCTGCACGAGACCGCAAGCGTCCCCAAACATGTTTCGGCCTCGTTTGACCTCATCAGTGAGGAGTAGCTTTGGTCTCTAGGTTCAGCAGGCATGGGACCCATGTCTGGGCTTACCCGTCCCACTCAGGGTGAGTACAGCAAAACAAAAGGGGTGATGGCTGGAAGGTTTAGAATTAATCCTAACATCTGACATTGATCGGAGCAACCCTCTAGACCATTGTTCTTC
Organism: Ambystoma mexicanum; assembly: GCF_040938575.1. Taxonomy (NCBI): domain Eukaryota; kingdom Metazoa; phylum Chordata; class Amphibia; order Caudata; family Ambystomatidae; genus Ambystoma; species Ambystoma mexicanum. Next base: position 1,031,695,387 of record NC_090941.1, on the reverse strand, counting down.
ATCTGCCAAGCCATTACAAAAGGGGAAAGACCATATGCAAATCAGGCTTGGTCCCACCCCAAAAGGGGCAGTCATTATTTGTATTCATGCATTGGCTTTGATGCATCTAAAACAAACAACGGCTCACATTGTCTTAGAATAACATAATTGAATTGGAACAGCAGCATTATTTGCAGGTTGAATTTTGGCATTCATCTGACTGTTTCGTAACAAAGTATCCTTTAAACAAAAGGGACAATACTCTGTTTTTACCACATTATGACATATTACAAATGACTTCAGTACAAGTGATGTTACAGTAATATGTCATGTTAATGATCAGCTTTGGATACATCTATTGCTGAAATGTTTATAACTTCTCAGCCACACGATCTCCAGAGATTGGATCCATGGGTTCAAAGTCAGTGCTTGTGAAACTTTGACCTTATCTTGACCTTTAAATTAAGTTTTGTGTTTCTAGACCGGAAGTGCCTCTTACTCAAGCCCAGTGACGCGTACAGAAACTGACATGATGCTCTTGTTTTCAGTTTGCTGCTTACACTTATTTCTGGAAATCTGCCATGCGAGGACACATCGACGCAGCCGTCCATCTCTCCGCCTTCTGGATCCAAGGAATCCCCGGGGCGGTGCCCAGAATGCCCATTGATGCTGTCCTGTACGTATCCACCCACACATCGAAGAGTGTTGCATGATGTGATCAAACATTGCACAACCATGGAAGCCAGGCATGTTGCAGATTAGAGACAGGCCGACAAACATGGCTACAATACACATTCAGTGGAGCCTAGCCGCGTAGAAGGTCGACATGTTGCGCTGAATTTCCAGCTCCTTAAACAGCTGTAGCTAGTAGGCTCTGAGGGAATAGGGGCTTTCCAGTTATTGTTACACAGGAGTCGGGGTACGCCACGTGACACTTGAAAGGATCAATTTAGGCTGCTATGACTGTGAGTCTAGACCATTCTACAATTTGAGGACACGCCTTGGGACATTTTGGTCTCCTGTAAGCACATGCAGACCATCCCATGTCATTGGTACTATGGTGGCAGCAAGGCATTGATATGATATGATATGATAGGTTATTTATAACATGCTTAATACCCAGAGGTTTCTAAGCGCGGACCCAGGGATCGAACCTGTGTTGCTCCGTGTGGTCTTGCTTCCAAGGCGAGCACGTTGCCCCTGAGCTAAGCGCAAAGCCAGCATGTATAGGAACGTGTACATTCTTATAGCCTATATGCATGAAGTCATGATGATGCTTCCTTTTCAAAGCGCACATACACCAGTGAAAGGGCTGTTAGTATTGCATAAGAAACCAGGTAGGAGGCAAGTGCAGAAGTTGCTATGGGAGGCTATGCAAGGAGTAGCCATGTTTTAATGCCCTGCTAGAAATCAGCTACTACAGGTCTTCCCTAGAGGATGTGGCCTGCAGATCGTCGAAGACGTGCCACTGTAACCATGTACTGAGTGGCCTGTCTGGGTGGCTATGGTGAAGCTTCCTGGTTACAAACGTGGGCACTTGCTTGTAAAAGGCAGGACAGAGGTACTCAACTTCCATGCATTTAGACACTCGGTTAATCAGTGGAGTCTCTTATACTGGGGTGGCAAATGTTTGACACACAATATAAATCCTGAGCCCAGAGGGCTCATGGGTGGCATGGCGCTTATTTGAATGGCGCTGGTCACCAATAACAGAAGCGGACATTGTAAGGCATGTCTGAGTGAACTTATAAAACTCTCCACCTACATTCTTCTGGGATACTCTGATCTCTGGCTTCTTCTCACAGCTCCACAAACCATAACATCTGCACTGGAGGTTATAGTAGCGGCTTTTCTGCATAAAGGCCCCGGAGCAGAGGACATATACCAGCCTTATGCTGTGTGGGCCGGAATCCAAATTTCATATAGCAGGGTCCTCATTACAAAAAACATCATTGCAAGGGCAATTAGTACCACAAATATATTCTTGCAAAGCATTATTGCACCAGGGCAGATTTCGCCGTAGTGCTAGGACTAGGGCAGGCATCCCCCTCGTCTAGAAATGCATTGAAAGAATGTCTTTTGCAATAGGGCAATTTTTGCCCGAATAATTGAACTGGTACCAGTGCACGGTTTCTGTAATACCACTGACGCAGATCCTTGCACAGATCTGCCCTCAGCATATGAGGGGGCTTTAGCTCATGTCTGATCATCTGGCAGGGTCCAGAATCAAAAGTCAGCCAATGACCAGGAAGGCTCCTGGCTGTGATTTCCACATCCCCTGCCGCTAGCATGTCAACGCTGACATATGAAGATGCTTGTGTTTTACATTCTTCCTCTCGTATGCTTCTGTTGAGTTGGGGGGGGGGTCACCAGAAAATCAAAGAAAAAGGCACCATATCACCAACTTTCAATATTTGCTAAAAAACAATGAAAAGCCTACATGTGTTGAATGGTTCCGTAATGGTGGCATTTTGGCAGTGTACCAGACTTCTTTTGTTAGTTGTGCGTCGATACTAAGGATGCGTGCCAGAGAAGTTGTCACTTAGTATGAGCATGAGCTTCTCTTCTTTAACGTCAACTTTTTTTAAATCTTCGATTGACAGTTGGTCCAAATGGGCATCAGAAAAGAACGGGTACCTGGGCGCCATCCTTCGCAAGTCTCTGGATGCCTACCTGCAGCGGGACTGGTCAGTAGCCTCTTGGAATGTATTTTAGGTGCCATGAAGCAGCCATCTTGAAGTATGTCTTTTGCCATCGCAATCTACGAGTCTCAGTGGGAATGGAATATGTAGAGGAAATGTATAGAATACTATAAACATCACATACCTTCATAGAATTAAATCCCCAGAGTGCCGTAAAATCATTCTAATGGTCAGATTCAATGTCATCCCACTGGGAGCCATGATGCACCGATTAGATTTAGGGAGGGTATGTCCATGCGTTCTAGGCAGGGAGGAAATTTAATGAATTTTTGAATGACTTGTAGATTTGTTATTGTATTAGGAAAAAATGGCGCAGGCCGCATTGTATTAAAAACAATATTAGGGCATGTACGAACGCTATGTTAATGTTCATGTCAAGCTATAAGGAAAAATGTTTATATGCCATTTTTGACTATGAGAGAGCTGCACTGAGAGCGAGATGATGAGACAGTATAAACCCAGTACAGATGCATACAATGTTTTCGTCTCAGTGAAGCAAGCATTCGGCCTCATTACAAGTCCAGCAGTAACCTTGCCCGGTGCGACCAGCACCCATATTCAAGACCGCTACACTCGTAATGCGGCCCATTAAGTGGAGAAAGCAATGCAGTTCAAATGTTTATGAACAATTGTTAGGTTTTTAATGGTGTTGGTAATTTATGTTTATTAAGCAATAAGCCCCAAGCCTGGGCAGGGGTGTATTACCACTTCAGGTAATGCTCCGGGACCCATAGTTGCATGAAGGCCGCAGGGCATTACCTGAAGTGGTAATGCCCCCCCACCCCAGCGAAGGCCTTGTTGCTATTAGTACTCCGGGCTGTAAGAATGGGGTGCTAATAGAGTCTTGAAGTTGTGAGACACCATCAGCATTTCCCAACTTGAAAAAAGAAAGAAAATAAAGATGGCTGCCATGGAACAGGAAGAAGGGACTATCCGTAGTCCCCTCTCCCTTTCCATGGCAGCCATTCAAAAAAGAAGAAAAAAGTTAAAAAAGTAAATAAAGAAGATGGCCGCCATGGAATGGGGATAAGGTACGTTGCCCCTTCTCCCTTTCCATGGCAGCCATTAAAATGTGATTTTAAAAAAGTAACCATAGAAAATGGATGCTAGGAAATGTGGAGAAGGGACTAGATATAGTCCCTTCTCCCTTTACATGCTGGTCAGGTGTGGAAATGGATGGAACATCGAGGGACGCGGAACAAGTACAGGTAAGGCTTTGTCGGGCTGGTAACGACGCGGCCAGGGCCAATGAGATTGCAGGTTACAATCTCATTGTCCCTCGTCGGGTACTAATGTATAATAATCTGAATCAACATTTACTTCAAATAAATATCAGGCAAAGAAGTTTAATGTTAAAGGTTTTTAAGAGTGATAGACCATAAAACCCAGAGAAGAGTGGAGTACTTGTCTGCTCGGGCTAGCCTAGGAGAGCTTCATGTGTAGACATTGAACACTCTGGAGTTTACATATTAAAATACAGAAGACTATACCATGAAACCATACATTTCCTGGTGAAAGGCAACATTCACGGTCAGGTTGGCATATGCTGATATGAGAAAAGGGATATTCAAATTAAATCAGCCTGCCACCGACTGTGTTCTAATAATGTCTACTCAGTGGTACCATCTGAAAGAGCTGCAAGTAATGCAGCAGTACCATGTACATACTAGATGAGCCAATAGAAAGTAGGAACCCATGCTAGGCAAGCGTGCCGGCGCAAAGTAGGTCTAATAATCAGCAAGTGAAACTAAGCATAACTATAAATATAGAAACAACTGAGGAGATAACCACAAGACCAGGGTGAACAAAATGTATATATTTTGGTAGTCTTACATAGCAGTCAAATCTGAATAATTGGCCAAATCAGCAGCTAGCTCCCTTGCCAAACGAGTACAATGGACATGCACTGCCAGGTATATAGTGGCTTCGGTGCCGTGTATGGGACTCGCTACAGTACTGTTTAACTTTCTCACACACATTCACGCAATCATATATACCCAATTACGCACACAAGGTACTTTCACACAAACAACAAACAAACATATACATATTTTTTTGTTTTAAATTACACTTACCTGGACCTCATACAATGGATTTCCCCCTCCTGGTTCACAGGCTTCCCTCAGCAGCATGTTCTCCGTGCAGCAGGTCAGGGGGTTAGGTCTCTCCCAACTCCTCCCTTAGCCCCTCCCCTCACAGGTCCTCTTTCCTGTTGTGGAATAAGGCCAGGGTCAGCATGCTGACCCCACCACTAGCTTGAGGCAGGCAGGAAGAGGCAGGGTTGAAGAGGCTCCATCTTTTCCATGCACTGGAATTTCTAGCACCCATGGATTGAGATGAACCCTGTGACATCACAGCATGTGTTCCTAATGATTTTCAGAGGCTCTCCATAAATCAGTGCATGGTCATCTATCTCACCAGCCCTGCTCCATGGACAGGGCTATCTGTGGCATGAATCAGTGCATGGCCGTCTATCTCGACAGCCCTGCTCCATGGACAGTGCTGTGTATGGCATGAATCAGTGCATGGTTGTCTATCTCGCCAGCCCTGCTCCATGGACAGGGCTATCTATGGCATGAATCAGTGCATGGCCGTCTATCTCGCCAGCCCTGCTCCATGGACAGTGCTGTGTATGGCATGAATCAGTGCATGGTCGTCTATCTCGCCAGCCCCGCTCCATGGACAGTGCTGTCTATGGCATGAATCAGTGCATGGCCGTCTATCTCGCCAGCCCCGCTCCATGGACAGTGCTGTGTATGGCATGAATCAGTGCCTGGCCGTCTACCTCGCCAGCCCCGCTCCATGGACAGTGCTGTGTATGGCATGAATCAGTGCATGGCCGTCTACCTCGCCAGCCCCGCTCCATGGACAGTGCTGTGTATGGCATGAATCAGTGCATGGCCGTCTATCTCGCCAGCCCCGCTCCATGGACAGTGCTGTGTATGGCATGAATCAGTGCATGGCCGTCTATCTCGTCAGCCCCGCTCCATGGACAGTGCTGTGTATGGCATGAATCAGTGCATGGCCGTCTATCTCGCCAGCCCCGCTCCATGGACAGTGCTGTGTATGGCATGAATCAGTGCATGGCCGTCTATCTCGCCAGCCCTGGTCCATGGACAGTGCTGTGTATGGCATGAATCAGTGCATGGCCGTCTATCTCGCCAGCCCTGCTCCATGGACAGTGCTGTGTATGGCATGAATCAGTGCATGGCCGTCTATCTCGACAGCCCTGCTCCATGGACAGTGCTGTGTATGGCATGTATCATTGCATGGCCGTCTATCTCGCCAGCCCTGCTCCATGGACAGGGCTATCTATGGCATGAATCAGTGCATGGTCGTCTATCTCGCCAGCCCTGCTCCATGCACAGGGCTATGTATGACATGAATCACTGTGTGGCCGTCTATCTACCCAGCCCTGCTCCATGGACAGTGTTGTGTATAGAATGAATCAGTGCATGGCCGTCTATCTCGACAGCCCTGCTCCATGGACAGGGCTATGTATGGCATGAATCCGTGCATGGTCGTCTATCTCGCTAGCCCTGCTCCATGCACACGGTTGTATGACATGAATCACTGTATGGCTGTCTATCTCCCCAGCCCTGCTCCATGGACAGTGTTGTGTATAGAATTAATCAGTGCATGGCCGTCTATCTCGACAGCCCTGCTCCAATGACAGGGCTACGTATGGCATGAATCAGTGCATGGTCGTCTATCTCGCCAGCCCTGCTCCATGCACAGGGCTATGTATGACATGAATCACTGTATGGCCGTCTATCTCCCCAGCCCTGCTCCATGGACAGTGTTGTGTATTAAATGAATCAGTGCATGGCCGTCTATCTCGACAGCCCTGCTCCATGGACAGTGCTGTGTATGGCATGAATCAGTGCATGGTTGTCTATCTCGACAGCCCTGCTCCATGGACAGGGCTATGTATGGCATGAATCAGTGCATGGTTGTCTATCTCGACAGCCCTGCTCCATGGACAGGGCTATGTATGGCATGAATCAGTGCATGGCCGTCTATCTGGACATCCCTGCTCCAATGACAGGGCTACGTATGGCATGAATCAGTGCATGGTCGTCTATCTCGCCAGCCCTGCTCCATGCACAGGGCTATGTATGACATGAATCACTGTATGGCCGTCTATCTCTCCAGCCCTGCTCCATGGACAGTGTTGTGTATAGAATGAATCAGTGCATGGCCGTCTATCTCAACAGCCCTGCTCCATGGACAGTGCTGTGTATGGCATGAATCAGTGCATGGTTGTCTATCTCGACATCGCTGTCCATGGACAGTTGTCATGATCTGGAAGTTCCAGGGATTCTAAGGAATCGGTTGGAGACAATACACTGCACACCCAACAGGAACCCACCCACATGCAAAAACAAGATGCTACACTGTGGGGAAGGTCCTGCTCACGCTCCTAGCCCGCGTCCCTCCTTGGCCTCCAATACGTCTTCCTTGATGCATGTTGCAATGGAGCCTCCTGGATGCAGTGATGCGCCAGGGGTTCTTGTAAGCCCATAAGAACGGGCTGGCTGGAAGAGGATGCGGGCTCCGCAGCGTACGACCCCCGATCATGTGAGGAGTTGGGCGCGGCAGCGCCATAATCATAACAGAATTCCCCCTCCCAGTACCCCCACACCAATACACGGGGGGGGGGGGACCGATGGGGCTTGCTGGAAACCTGGCGTGAAAAGCATGCAGCAGTCTCGGGGCCATGACATCTTCCACTGGCACCCACATGCGATACTCCACGCGTAACCTTTCCAATGCATCAGATATTGAACCTTGCGATGGAAAATACAGGAATCAAAGATTTTCTGGATCTCACATTCCTCTTGAGGACACACTGGGGGAGGCCTTGCTTTAATCTGGCATGGATAAACAGAAGAAAACTGAGCGGGTTTTAAAAAGGTAGACATGCAATACAGGATGAATACGGTAATGTGAGGGTAATTGCAATTCCACTGCCACTGGACTGATGATCAGGATAATAAGGAAAGGACCAATGGTACAAGGTTTAAGTTTCCTGCTAAACGAAGGTAGGATTATCTGACTGGTGGACAACCATATCCTTATCAGTAACTTGATAACCCGGAGAGGGTCTGCGTTTCCTGTTGGCGTATCTACAAGCCTGTTCTTGGGCCTGGGACAAATGTTGTTTTGTCCTGTCCATTGTGGATCTGCCTCACAAAGATATGCACTGCTGGAACTGAGGGGTTCCCTGGGGAATGAACAGGTAGAGAATTAGGATGGATCCCGTTAGCTAGATGAAAAGGGGTATCCTTTATGGAGGTATGATACGAATCATTACATGCAAATTCTACTAGAGGCAGGAGACGGGTCCATCCTTGTTCATATTCTGTAAGATAACACCGCAGATATTGTCCTATCGTCTGGTTCACTCTATCGCTCTGCCCATCACTTTCTGGGTACCTCAAGTCTGGTACTCGCCAACCTAAAAGACTCCTTGGTCCTCCCATTACTAAAGAAAACAACTCTTGACCCAGGAGCTCCCAACAACTACCGCCCCATCACCACAGTCCCCTTCCTCCTAAAGATACTAGACAGGGCCACCTATATTCAAATGCAACACTTCTTGGAAACCTACCATATCCTAGGCTCACGTCAATCTGGTTTTAGGCCAGGCCATGGCACTGAAACAGCATTACTTGACCTGAAAAACCAACCCGATAACCTCAGAGACGAGGGAAAGCCCACCCTCCTCCTCAATCTCTCAGCGGTGTTTGACTTGGTAGACCACAAAATCCTTTGTCACCACCTCTCGCAGGCTGCCAACCTTTTACAAGGAGCTACAACCTGGGTAGCTTCCCTCCTTGAAGGTAGATCTATGCGAGTCTTCTCAGAAACAGCCTGCGTGCCACGATCCCCATCCCTTGTGGTATCCCCCAAAGTTCCTGTGTGTCACTCACCCTTTAGAACATTTTCACCAAGCCCCTTTTCGACCTCCTGGACTTCATCAGCATCTCCTGCACAAACTATGCCAATGACACTCAGATCCTCCTTCCCCTGACCAGCAACTATGACATTGACTCCTTGACCATTAACCAAATCTATACAACCATCCAGGCCTGGATGGAAACCAACTATCTATGCCTTAATGATGACAAGATTGAGATACTGCTGGTAGGAACCCATGAAATGCTTAATAAGCTCAACGCTCTATACTCATCCTTCACCATTGATGGAATCTGGATGCCAGTCTCACCTTCAGTAATTACAATAGGGGTCTATCTGGTCACTACCTTCTCTCTCACGCAACAAGTGAATGCTTTTGCATCATCATCTGCCTACACCACAAAGCTTATTAATGCTTTCAGACAATTCCTAACACCCACTAGCTCCCTCACCATTGTGCAAGCAGTAATAGACACAGGCTGGACTACTGCAATGTGCTCTGCGCAGGCACCTCCCAAGAAAATATTAAAACAATGCAAACTATCCAAAACAATGCCCTCCCTCTGCAGTCAACATAGCCCAAAGAGAACACATATCCACAGCCAGAAGGCAAGCCTGCTGGCTCCCCATTTGAGAGAGAATCATCTTCAAGACGCTGTCCATCACCCACAAATGCCTGTCAGGCACAGCACTAGCCTACCTGGCACAAAGAAAGGTGAGAGCCAAAACCTTCAAACCAGAGAGGTCCATGCACGTAAACCGGCCTTGTGTCACCTAAATTTAACCGGATCAAAGGAGGAGACTCGAGCTTTCCAGTTCTAGCAGCCAAACACTGGAACTCACTCTCCCCGATCTTACGGGCTGAGGAATCATACTGGAGCTTCCGCAAAGCCCTCAAAACTATACGGTTCACCTAACATTGGACCTGGCGGCACATGCCCAAACAGATTGAAGCGCCCTTAACATGTTCACTCAAAGATGTGTGTAATATGTATCTGGCTTACTAAATGTATTATCATATGTAACTGGTTGAAACAGCGCCTTGATGCCTCCGGGCTTAGGCGCTTTACAAATACAAAAATAAAATTAGTACAATAAATAAATAAATTGATCCTGACACAAGAGGTGTTTCGGGGCTTATACACTGTTTTACATTCCACCTGTTTAGATGGGTTTGCCTCCCTGTCAACGCGAAAAGTCAGGCTTCTGCACCCGTAACAGGGAGCCAGGTGCCCGGGGCTGGGATGCACTCCTGGCTATAGGCACTTCCTTCACTTTTCATATTCCCTGGGTCGTGATAAGGTCATGAGAGACAAGGCCCACATCCTTCTGGTTGCCCTATTTTTGACAAGATGGATTCCCTAACTACTCCAACTTTCTAAACCCTACAGTCTCTCGGCCCCAGTCGGGGGAACCTTTCCGAGAGGCACCTCCTCAAGCCTCACCTGATAGCTTGGTTATTGAAAGGATAGGGCCACATGGGGCGCGGGTATCAGCCCCTAGCATTCTCCATACAGAGTTTTAGGACCTTGCTTCTTGCAAAAGACATTGGAACACATTCTCGTACTGGTGGTCTTTTAAATACTCAGACTCCCTTTCTACTGAAGGACCTCAGGGCCTTCCATTTCTTCTAGCAGGGTCCTAAACAACCCCTAGGTTTTCGTTTTCGTTCTGATGGAAGGTGAGTTACTGACGACGTTCAAGGACTAGGATCGCCATAGTCAGGCAAGAGGCTTCGCAGCAACATGTTCACCATGTCCATCTGTAGGAGTCATTGCTGACAGTAGTGCCGATGGGCATTCCACACACAATAATTCTGGTGCACAATCAAGCTGGTATGCAGTGTTTCCATCGAAACTTTTTCCATCGAGGGATAATCCAACATATTTTTTCCATCAAAAAAATATCCATCGAATGTATATTTATGGGGGTAAAGGGTTAATTTTGTTTCGGGTGGGTTTTTAAGGCTTTAAAACGGGGGGACGGTGGGGACCCCATAAAAAATCAAAAAATAAATAAAAAATGTATTCGATGGTCATTTTTTAGATGGAAATGATTCAATGCAACTCTCCCTTGATGGAAAAAGTAAGTTGCCTTGGGTTCAAGGCACATAATCAGGATGATTTGTATTACACAGCTGCTGACGTTCTCAGTCCCTCATATGACCAGTGAAGGCAGGATTGTGAACTCAGTGAACAGAAAAACCCCACCGGATTTCGAGAATATCCACAATGAATATGTATGAGGTACATTTACATGTAACGCGTTTTAGTGGCAAGGTTTTGCATATTTGGTGATCTTTAGGAACACACAGCTGGATTTTCCAATTCAATTTGGGGATCAATTAGCCCAGCCCTACCTAACTGCAGCGTTGGATTCCTGGCAGGTGAAGAGAGAAACAGGAAGTGGGGAACAGAGCTGGAAGCCTGGTTGGGGGGTAACACGAGAAGATTGAATGGAAATTGTCCAGATTAGGGTTGACTACAGCAGCAACACCTAGGAAGTGACTCTTGGAGAAAGAATTGTGCCTTTAACCATTCGGGGTAAGATTAGGGACCAAGGGTAGCCTGGTAGATCAGCTCTAATGTAGGGTGTAAGACATGAATGGATGCTCCAGTAGACTTAGAAAAGGCAAACCGTGGACAGGGCAGCCCAGAAGGGATTAATGCAGTGAAGTGTGGTGCACGATAGAACAAATACTTATAGGAAGGCGGTGAAGGGGCAAAGGCAGTTATCCCCTGAAATATTACCACTGAAATGAGGCAAATGAGTGGGGTGGTAGAGCAGCAAATACAAAGTGTAATGGGGAGGTTGGCGGGGGGGCTATAGGAGCTTTCTCCTTCTCAATACATATATGTATTTATTGATTCATATGTACATAGCCAACAAAGGCTTTACATATGAAAACAGCAATAATACATTCCAATTAAAACACAAATGCCAACTTTTAAGATCCTCATACAAAAAGGTTACTACTAAAACAGGATACCAATCAATAATTCATTTAGAATAGATAAAATTAGCTCATAATATTTCATCATGTGAAAAATCAAGTTCATGTCATTTCCATCCAACAGGGCTTCGCATATTTCATTTATATTGACATTACTGCTTGAGTTGTCATATGCCAGCAGATACTTTCTTCTCAAAGACTCAAGACTCTCATAATTTCATATAATGGGCCTCATTACGAGTTTGGAGGTAGCCATACCGTTTTTATCAGCATGGCTACCCGCAAACTCAGGTTCGGGTCCGGAAAAATGGGAATTACCGGGCTGTTCCGACCTTTGTGGGCCCGGTAATTCCCATTCACGCGACCCGGACCCGGTACATCCCCATTCCCATTGAGTCCCTATAGGGCTCAATGGGAATGGGGAGGATGGGAACAATGCTCCCGTTAATAACGGGGCCGTTGCTACCATCCTGTTCTGCTAACGGGTGCCGCTCTGTATAATCTAAAATGTCACCAGCACTCAGTAAATCACACTCTAATAAAATATATTCGCAGGCTAAAACTTTTGGAATTCTGAATAAAATCCTTAACATTTTACCTTCAAATTTGTCCAGTTCTTTTTTAAAATGCTTGCCCCAAACTTCAGCGCCATACAATAAACAGGGTACAATCTTAGCGGAATATAACATTAGGACGCTACTAACAGAAAACCCTCCTTGTCTTCCAATAAAGGAGCTCAGAGCCATTGCAGCGTTCATACATTTCGTTTTGGTTTCCTGCCAGTGTTGCTTCCAACTCAGCTTTTGGTCCATTATTACACCAAGGTACTTATAATACTCAAGAGCTTCTATCCGCTGGTTATTAATTGACCATTTCTACAAGTAGACAATTTTGTTTTACCACGAAACATGATTGTTTTAGTTGTACCTATGTTTATTTTTAAATGGTTCTTAGTTGCAAACCTTTCAAGAGCATCTAATTTAGTCTGTAGTCCTTTGACATTTAGTACATTTGTCCTAGTACATTTATTTTTAAATAGTGTTACTATTTTTGTTCATTTTCTCTTACTGCATTCCTCACAGGTGCTTTGTTAAAATGGTTATTTGTAATGCCTTCATGTTTATTTTACATATTTGAACCATTTACATTAATTGTAATTATGAATGAATTGCTTTTAGTTCTTGATTTTTGCCTTGGTTTCATTTCCAGGATGTTACACACAGAAGCACCCAATTCTCCACATTAAGAGCAAGAGCTCCACAGAGCTGTTCTTGCGTTGTTTATAGACAAGTGAGCTTTGAAAAGCACACGTGCAAATGCTCGGGCTTCTAGAACATTCCACTCAATCCTGCAGACACAAGTCATTAAATAACAGGCTCTGGTCTCAGCCATCTTCAGGCCCACTTGCGTGTAGTCTTGGGAATTTTCAGTGTCGTACTTCCTGTACTTTGGGGTTAGGGAGTATGTTATGTATCTTCGATTTAGAAGAAAGAACCCTGACATCATCCCACTTTTCTTCACAGGCCGAAGTCCATTCTGAACTACATCCAGGCCGCCGAGGCGGGGTTTGATGCTGCACTGTTCAACATGGCGTACATCTGTGAACTGGACCCGGTGAGTGTATATCTCTTGGTTTATTTCTAAAAATAATCCTCAGCGTACACCACCATCTCTGGTGGAACTAGGACACATTTGCTTGTGCAACTAGCAATCACAGTTAGGAGAAAATAGTTCCTCTAAGGTATGGAAATACACCTTATTTTCTTAATCAAATAAAGCCTATCTTTAGCCAGGGTACAACAATTATACAATGTGATGTATTGTCAACTAGGCTCCAGATTTGACAGCTGAGTTATGATTATAATTACAGTATTTGCTTGCCAAGACATCCTTTGCCTGGTGTAGGCTATGTACATTTCCTAATAACTCCCACAAATACAGTCTTCTACACAGTGAAACCAAAAACACCCAATAGAAAACTGTCTAGGGAACATGAACCTTGAAATATTTACCCCTCGAATGGCCAACGTCTTCCAAAAGAAACGTGTCTGAAGACAAATCACTTGGTACCATACCAGCTGAGGCAACTCAACAGGGAGTGGGAGTAGCAAAGGAGCTGGGATGGATAGTGGTGGTAGGGATGGGAGGGAGCACAAGGGAGAATTTGGTGTGAGTGGAGGTGATTGGTGAGATGTTCTCTGAAGTCTCTCAAGTTCAGATTTTTGGCAGGGCCCCCAGGACACCTCTCAGGTTCTGAAAAGAAAGCCAGAGAATTGCATGAATCTGGGAGGTGCCGAGAGTCTGGAGAGGAATCTGAAACCAGGCAGTGATGGTAACCTGGACAGGGCTGTGAACCCGAGCGGTGCTGGAGACCCTGAAAAGCACTTGAACTTGAGATGCGGTAAGAAGCCTGTGAAATACATACACCTGAGAGGTGCAAAGAACTCAGCATGTCACTTGATCCCAAGAGGTGCATAACTCTAAGAGGTGCTGAGAACATGGAGAAGGCCTTGAATCTGACAGATGCTGGAGCCACTTGAAGCTTGAAAGGTGGTGGGACATGAAGATGCATGGCCGATTCACTAGGAGATAGGCCGAGTTGGGATGTTTGGGATTTGCTAGAAAGAAACCAATATTTTGCAGAGATAGGAAGACAATCACTTGATAGACGAACATGAAGCACTACTACAGAGACTGGGCACTCTAAGAAATAATGAAAGATAATGACATACAACCAAATAAAGGTGTTGGAACTTGATTAACTTTTTTTAATTGGTGCTCTAGACCAACCCCTCTGGTGCATGCAATAATGTATTGTAAACCAACCCAGAAGTGTGGAGGACAAGATTGGAATACATTAGAAGACATTTTGGAATATATATGAATCTGTGATCAGCTAGTCCAGAATTCAGAAAAGAAAATGGAATTCTTCTAAGAAGAAGACCCTAATTTAAGCCAAGAAGTGGTTTGGCCTATGCTGTTGGTGATCAACCTTATCTATGACTCCTGTGGGTGGAATAGATTTTATTTTCAATTTCGCAAGCACTCCACGGTGAGTTACAATACTGACGTGTTTTTGGATCAAAGGACAGGTACATTCTCTCATGTTAAGACGGCAACAATCCTTTGTTCTACATCTTTAAATGGAGAGTATGGCAGGGTTTGGAAAAATTGCCACTATTCTGCCCGCTCCATCTATTGTTACCCTCACTGTTCACATTTTTTGCTTTTATGTCAGTGACAGAATTCTGTCTGCGAAGGCTTTATCTCCTGAGCTTGTTAGACTGTGTAAAACAAAGTTAAGGTGTTTTCTGCAAGAATGTGTGCTCTGTCAAGCAGACACAGTTTCTCTGTAAGCTCTGTGGTTAGTTAGTGGTGTCTTTAGTTACACCTGAGTTGACATTTTCACTGACATCTATACAGTGGATACATGTATACCTGTGCTGTGCACAGTCTAAAGACACACCAGAATCTGGAACACGAAACGGCAACCTTCCAGGCACAATATGACATGCAGTCTTAAAGATGCATATAAAAAAGTATATAGCTGCTTTCTAATGTTCTCTTCCTTTAAGAAGTAGAACATCAGGGTCAATTCAAAGATAACAAAGTGGGAGTAGTTTCGGTCCCTAACCGTTATATCAACAGTATCATATCACATCACAGACGGTTCTTTCTAAGAAAAAATATAGTAAACAAATTCAATGAACCAGTGACTTAAGTAAACGCAGGTGGAGAAGGCAATGGGCCTCATTCCGAGTATGGCGCTAACCAATGGCGCTATTAACGCCTTGGTTGACGCCGTACCCGGACCGGCAGCGCCTTGGTGGATGGCAGAATTACCGCCCCATTCCAAGGTTGGCGGGGCGGTAATTCCCCATTCACCAAGGCTCTTCCCCATTCCCAAATGAGCCCCCATAGGGCTCAATGGGAATGGGGAAGATGCAAATAACGGTGACCGTTCATTACGGTCACCGTTATTGGCTTGGAGGCCCCTTTGCGCCCTCGACTTTAACACCTGCTCAAAGCAGGCGTTAAGGGCGAGGGCGCAAAGGGAACTCGGAGTATGGCGGTAAGGGATTACCGCCACCGGTCTCGTTACCGGTGGCCGCTATCCCTTACCGCCATACTCGGAATGAGGCCCAATGTGTAATCTAACCCTATTGGAAGAACACCCTGTCCCTAAACATGGGTGCCTATCCCTAGGCAGCGTTTGGTGCATTGCCTATCAAATAGGGATAGGTAAAGAGGAAACTGTCCCTCATCTCACCATTTGTGTGGAAAAACCAAGCTATGTTAGCGTTTTGGATCGTCATAAAAGAGCAACCAACAATACAACACACAACTCCTAAACTGTTAGAAGTGATCGCGTCGTTCAAATATGTTTAGATTACACATTGTCTTCTCCACCTGCTCTTCCTTTAAGAGCCATTGGCAGTAGGAAGATCTTCTAATATTATAAGGCAGAATGGCACCCCTGGCCCTATAATTCCCAAAGGATAAGGGTAATAGAAAAATATTGATAAGGAAGGTCTGCCAAACTTGCCAGGCAACAGCAGTGCGGTTTCCATTCATAATTTCTCATTAAAACTCATTGAATATTTCTAATGTTCAATCGAACCTGGTGGCAGTGCCCAACCACCCATCAACGGGATGCTAGCTATTGCCAGATTTAAAGCAACATTTTGGAGGAATGTATATCTTTTGGTTTATGTTATGTTATTTTATAGTTTTTCATACCGAAGTACAGCGCAACCTACACCAGAAAAGGCAACCTGGTGCAATGACTGAAACATAAGAATCAGAAAAAAAGGTGGTTTAGAACAGTATCGTTTTTAGAGTCTTCCTAAATTGGAAATGGCCAGACACCGCACGAAGGGCAGCAGGAAGAGCATTCCACAACAGAGAAGCTTTGACCAAAAAGGAACGGCCACCAATTCTAGCGTGACGGACCCTCGGGACAGGCAACACAGAGCAGTCCGCAGAGCGCAGTGTGCGGGCAGGAACATAGCGTCAGAACTTCGGCTGCAGGTACTCTGGGCCTGCATCATAGAAGGCCCTGTGCACCAAGCACAGAGATTTAAAATATATAATTAAAAACAAAATGATATGTATGTTAGTTTTAACATAAAAAAGTTAAATGCCATGAAAGAGAAGTCGTAATTAGGAGCTTCTCTTTCAGGAATGACACCATCTTAGAAAGACATTTTGCTTCCCGTGTCATTTTCACACTTGACCTGGATGTGAAAGCAGGATTTATAAATGTTGGTCTGAACTCGACACCGACCCTTGGAGTCAATTTAGCAAGGCGTGATTTGAGCCAGAAAAGATAATTGCAGGCAGAGTTCTTTGTTCTTATTCAGGCTGGGTAAGGGCAGAGCTAAGATGCAGGGAAGAATCCGACCACCAATTGGATCTCCGGGAAAGCCTAGCTCTGCCACCCAGGGACTGTACCAGGAACAAGGCACTCAAAGAATTGCTGTAAAAAGAGGAGGGCACTTGACAATGAATCCTAGGGGAAGACTGAAGCTGCCGACCCCCAACTAGGTTTGGTATATGAATGGAGTAGGAAAGCTCCACTCTGCTGATTATGTGTTGGAGTTATTGACATGCCAAATAGGATTGAAGGCAGTAGATCAGAGGAGGAGAGCGACTCTTCCCTTAGTTTCCCTGGGGAACAGCGGAACATCAGTTGGAAGAACGGGAGGTGTGCCTGTGGCTAAGGACCAAAAACCAGGATGCCTAGTGTTACGAGGTTTTTCAGAAGGTATTACCCGAATTGTTTGTTTACAATTGTTCGAATGACACAATTGTTCGAATAATAGGGGTCCTAATTGACCTTCTGCACAATTGACTGTATGGTCATTTTAATATATATTATGGGTTGGGTTGGTGTAATAATAATAATAGGGGATTGGGAGGGGGGTTGGGGTGGGGGTTGGATTGGGTGTGGGGGTGTGGGGGGCTTCCCCCCGCATATATATCCTAATTGACCGTTTAAATTTGGTCAATGGTGCAGAAGGTCAATTGTTATTCGAACAATTGACATTCAAACAATTTGTATACAACCTTTCAGAAGCACAGTAGGTTCTGGAAAGACATCCTTAGTGGACCTGCAAAGGATCGACACAGAAGACGTAACTCTCTATTGGTAGCACAGACAAGCAGTTAGGCTGAGATTAATTTCCTTTAAATTTAAGTGCACAAATCTGTCTATTTATCAACAAGACATGTGCATTAGGCAAATACATTATAAGATGTTATTGATCTTACATAGACCTTATATGCTTTATAGGGAAAACTAGCACATTAAAACTAAACCTCATCATTCCAATACATTTTCTAGAATCAGTGTCTACAAAGTTCAAAGTAAGTAAGCCATTTCTTGGACGCTTAAAGGATACTTTGGAACAGTACTTACAGTTTTCTCCCATAGAGAAGAAAGGAGTTTGATGCAAGTGGAAATCTTAGAGTCACCCCAATCATGTGTATTAAAGGCAACTTGGCTGCTTCGAGGGAATGGGGCGACAGCCTATCCCAATGGACCTAAGAGAACAAGGGACGAATGCCCAGTGTCAGGTTCCATTACCATTAATCAGGCCCAGAAAGTTGCAGCAGGGGTCATTACACTCATGGAGAGCAACAGGGATGACAGGGAACAAGTATGTACCACAGCCCTTCGAAGTCCAAATGAAGAAAACACCCCAGTAAGTGAGGTCCATTGAGACAACAGTCATTGCCCTAGGTCAGTGCAAATTCGGTCCCTGGATCACAGGTGCAGTGGTCAATTTCACTGCTGGGTTTGGATCTGTCTGAGTAGCAGTTTTGATTTCCAGGTCCCTGGTCCTTGGATGTATCAGGAAGCTGGACCTCTGGATTCAAGGAATGAAGGATCAAGGCAGCGATACAAGGCTGCAGACGAAGAACGCAGTCTAAAAGACCCCACCAGGGGTAAACAGGCTTGTGGAGGCAGGACCAGTCC
The DNA here is from genome assembly GCF_040938575.1 of Ambystoma mexicanum. Taxonomy (NCBI): domain Eukaryota; kingdom Metazoa; phylum Chordata; class Amphibia; order Caudata; family Ambystomatidae; genus Ambystoma; species Ambystoma mexicanum. Next base: position 1,031,676,849 of record NC_090941.1, on the reverse strand, counting down.
GGTGAACATAGAGCCGCAAAACAGTTCCCATTTTGGACAGAAGGCAGCATCAGTTCCAGTCCCACGATGAGAATGCCCCCAAAGTTTCAAGTCCCAAAATATTCTAGCCCCAGGGACAAACGAGATCCGTGCAGTGAGAATGACCTCTCTCCAGTGGGTGCTGGCCCGATACAGATCCCGCAGCTCTTCTGTGTTCCAGGAAGCAAGGACAGCAGAGCAAGATGCATGGCTACTAGTTCCCACTCGTCCAAAGGAGAGAGTCACCATGTAGATGTCTATCCTATCGCAGAGGAGGCAGAGCTTCAACAGGCGGTGGATTGGCTGGCCCAGTGTAGGTTTCCAAAGCAGCCCATAGCATCCTCCGGCAGACTCTTTGACCTTGGATTGTTGGATCCAGTAATTGACAGAAATATGGCTCCAGATTTTCTGCTAACATCTTAAATGCGGGGCAGGTGGTGACCACAAACCACCAATAGAAGGACATGAAGCAATGAAACGGGGGGTGGCTGTCCATTGTTGGACAGCCAGCAGGACCAGCAAACATGAATTCACCGGGATGGAAAGTGTATTTCTGCCAGGCGGCCCTTCCAGCCACTTCCACCCTTTCCAGACTCACTGGTTGTCTTCCAGGTCTGTTTGCAAGCACCATGTGAAAATGCATGACCATATATGGCCCTCGACAACCATAGCATGGAGAAAGAAGAGCAAAAGATAGGAATCAAAAACACGAGGCATAACCCTCTTGGACCACTATTGGGCTAAAATGCCCACCTCGCAGTAAAATGACGTGGGGCAGGTAGTGGACCCAACATTTTGTGAAGTGATGCTACTGCAACCACGCTACCAATGTTGCACTGAAAGGTATAATTTAGTAGACTAAAATAAAATCAAGAAGAAACAATATTTCCCTGCAGTACATCTCGTAATACTACCACCACACTAAACATGATACATATGTGGGGCAGAGATCCTACTGCACTGACAGCTATAAGGACTGATCAGTGTCCCCAAACTAAGTGAGTTAGCCCAGGGACTGAGGTTGACAAAGACCTCTCTCCCAAAAATGAGTCCAGGCTCACAAACGCAATTGAAAGGTATGCTTGGTTTCCTGTGGGAATAGTTGGGTAAAGTGCAAAAAGAAAATGTTTTCTAAAACGTAGGTACCCAGAAGAAAACAGTATGCTAGTAGGTTCCTCAGCACAGAACAGCGCTGAAGATTTGTGTGTTTCTCTGGAGGATAGCCCAGCACCCCAAGTTCAGAAGTCTTACTTCTTGCAACTGGTGTGGATGAGCGGACCAAAGAAGGACATTCAGCCAATTTCAAGCCATTTGAAAAGTCAACAATCATCAAGATGACTTCATGAAATGGACGACGGCCTGAGCCTTGCAGCTCCACTTTGCATGTTAAGCCACCCCATAGAGCCAGTCAAGCCTCCCTGCTTCAAAGTCATGGGCGCTGTGATTGAGTCCTGTTGAACTCCCTTGCCAATTTTAAGACGCCTGTACAGAAACATTAATTTTTCCTGATCGAGCCGCTCACCGAGACCCGAGACGGTTGATTCTTACTGATTCAAGGACACTGCCACTGTGCCAGAAGGAATTTGAGCTATTGAGACGTTTCCTCAAAAACACCACTGTGCTGACGAAGTATCCTCGAGACAGCTCAAAGCTGTCGAACAACAGCTCGATCCTGTGGCAAGCACCCAGTAGAGTGGCTCAAAGCTGTTGAGGCATCAACCGAGATGGTTAGTGCTCTCAACTTGTGTCATTCCCCGGAATCCTAGATGCCATGGCCCCCTGAATGTCACTTGTGCCGTGGAGACTAGTTTGGACCCTATTCCATGCTTTGACATTTTAAAGATCTATTTTTGGTGTTTTCCCTTTTTCAATCAATTCCCTATGTTTGTGATTGGTCCTGCAGTGCAATTGCTTGTTGCTGAGCCCGGCCATACGTACATATGTTCAGCCTGTATTAACTTCCATTGCAGGAGTGGGTGGCTAGGGTTTTTAGGTACAATGGTTGATTTTTTTTAACCAAAGTAAGGTCGAGAAGTCATATTATCTTTTCTATCTTTTTATTTTTAAATATTCAGAAATTACAGATGTCAACATACACGGTCTGAACATCCACAAGAATCGGTCTCAAGACAATGTCAGACTGTCCTTCAGTGGTGCCAAAATCCTGGCACATGACATCACCCTTCTCAGATAAGAGTTATAATGTATCTAGCAATACGATACGCACCCTTATCTTCTATTCAGACATGTGCCCCACATGCGCACACATCTAGGGTAGGTAGATGGGTGAGGTGGAAGGCTTACATGGTGATCACGAGCCAATCAAAGCGTTAGCATTTCATTTATGGGCTAGAAGACCACCATATGAACTGCTCTACATACAGTTCATGAAATGAGCCCCAAATTGATGTGCGTGCGTCTGATGCGTCCTCGTTAATGTAGGACCCTCTCTTTGCCAATATGCTACTATTGCCTGAATACATTTTTCACAAAGGGGCTGATCAACGTTCCAATTTTTCCCAAATGTGTTTCCTGGCTATTACCTCTGCTCCCCAAAGCTAATTTGTGGTACCATTGGGAAAAGGCGACTCTGATGGGGTAAAGGCTGAACACGCACAGCATGCTGATATCCTGGAACCCACAATGCGTTTTCAGTTTAAGCCTCTGCAGCGCTAACCTTTGCACAAACCCCAAAAATGTATGGACTGGTGCCTTGTTTTTTTTTCTTCTTCTCCCAGCATAGATCAGTTGGTGAGAGTTTACATTTCCACATTTTCCGGGTCGATCAGTACAGAGAAATAGTAATTCGCTGTTGGGTGTATCAGAGATCTAGGTCTGCTTTCATTGTTATTACAGTTCTGCATATTCATGACTAGTTTAGTTCCATGATAGTCATTTCACTTTCCCACTCTATCCAGCTAGTAGTTATGATCTACTGATAATAGATCATGTGGGTTACAGATGCTGATACGGAAGATGTCTGGGGGAGGTGATACGAGGGTGGGACCTTTTTGTAGGCAAGTGTTCAACAGTAAGAGGATAGAGGACACGATAGTCAGGAGTTGCCAGTATCTTGGATGCTTTGTGCAGCTTAGTTTATATTTAAATCGTATGAAACCAAAGTCCACTAGCGATTCCCCATCCAGAATAGGTTTGAGTTATCCAAATCACTGCGATCCGCGATAACTTCCTATTCGATGACCTGTTATATGATAATATTGCAGGTTTCCTTGATGAGTATGATTCTCTAGAAAGGAAAAGGAGGATTTTCTCACCCTTATCTTTATTCCAGATGTTCCATTCTGCTAGTGAAGGGGTCTGCGACCTTTGGCTCTCCAGATGTTTGGGACTACAATCCCCATCAGTCCTAGCCGCGACAGTCAATGGTTAGGGATCATAGGAGTCATAGTCCAAAACACCTGGCGAGCCACAGGTTGCAGTCCCCTGTGCTAGTGCATATTATGTTATGTTAACAATATGTATAGCGTGCACATCCACCCAAGGGCATCTTGGCGTGAAGACCAGACACAGAGGACAAGCTACTGTACAACTAAAAGAGATGGCCTAGAACAGAAGGGTTTTAAGAAGTTGACAAAAAAGGAAATGGTTCTCAGTACGTCTCAAAGATATAGGTAACTTATTCCAAAGTTTGGCGGCAGAGACTGAAAAGGCTTGGCCACCAACCCTGGAGAGAAGAAATGTGGGTATCAGCACTAGGTGCGCTTTTCAGAGCGAAGCGAGCGACCCGGAATGTAGTGATGGAATTTACTTTGCAGATAGTCAGCTCCCAGGTGATAGAGAGCTTTGTGGACTAGACACAGGGAATTAAATTCAACCCTTTTGGCCACAGGGAGCCAGTGCAGGGAACACAGCACAGGGCTGATGTGAGATCCATAGGGTATGGACATAGCTACCCTGGCTGCCAGATTTTGGAGGAGCTGCAGCGGATGTGTGAACCTAAGTGGTTGAGCCAACAACATAGCATTGCAGAAACCAATCCGACTGATCACCACCGAGGCAACAATCCGTGGGTGCGTGCAGGTGGGCGGGAAGAAAAAGTGACACCTTGCGCAGCACACATAGCGAAATGTGGTCCGCTTTCGATACTGCACTCACCTGAGTGGCCATAGAGAGTGAGGCAGAAAGATAGACTCCCAAATTCTTAACTGTTTTGACAGAGAAAACTAGATCACACAATGTCGTGGGTCAGAAAAATGGAGACCCCAGAGAAGGATCCGGAGGAGAACCCATCACCAGAATCTCCATCTTGTTCCCATTGAGCTTCATCCAATTGCGGGCCATCCATTCTACAACGGCCCTCTGGCACTCGCACAGACACCTCAGTCTGGTCGAGTCCGGTCGAGATGGAAACTCAACAGGATCTGAGTGTCATCAGCGTACGAGTAGCACAGAAAGCCATAGGAGCGGATGAGCAGAATCAGTGGCCAGATGTTGATATTAAACAACATTTGGGACAAGGCAGAGCCGGAACACCACAAGAAAGTGAGTTGACATAAGAGAAAAAGGGAAGAAGGGAGAGAGATTGGCCCCTTTGGTCAGAAAAGATGAAAAACCAAGCTAGGACCGGCCCAAAGAGGCCTGCCAAAGACATGCAGGACAATAGGATTGAGTGGTCGACAGTGTCGAATGCTGCAGAAAGATCTAATAATATCAGCGCAACCACTCCATCCTGGTCAACCAGCATGGTGAGATCGTCAACTACACTCTCTGTGCCCCATCCGGGCCGGAACCCCCACTGAAGGTGTAAAAAGGTGTAAAAAAACAACTAAGATTCAAGAAATGAGGAAAGAATGGGGGAAATCAAAGATTCGAGAAGTTTCATAAGAAATGGGAGAAGAGAAATAGGGCGATAATTGGCCAGAACAGAGACAACCAACAAGGACTTTTAAAGAAGAGGGATAACAGTTGCTTGTTTGAGCTGAGTTGGCAGGATTGATTGACTGCCAGCGTAAGCAGGGAGTAATCGTGGGCAGAACATCTTTAAGAACCTTAAGGGGGACAGTGTCTGAAGGGGATGGTGATTTGAGTTGACTGGCCGCCGTAAAAATTGCCTCGACCAAACACTCTGGAAAAAAGAACCACACCTGGGCACTGACGGCCTCCAGATCATTCACCTTTGGGTAAACAAAGCTAGCCGTGTTAGTTTCTATGAATCTATGGATATCTGTTATCTTTATAGTGAAAAACTCAGACAACAGATCACAGCGAGATTGAGTGGCAGGCACCCTAGGAGTGAAACGAGCAGTCGAGGAGAAGAACTTAACTACAGAGAAGAGTTCCTTGGAGTGAATAGGAGCTGATTCCACTGTGTGCGTAAAGAATGTCTGTTTAGCAGTCCGAATAGCTGTGTGCTGCATGTGCGTGAGCTGCTGAAAAGCTAGTTTCTTCTCGTGACAGTAAGACCAGCGTCACTTTTGTTCTGCCTGCTTTACTTCCAGATGGGCTTCTCTAAGTTCATCAGAGAATCAAAGTGCAGAAGGAGATTTCCTAGAACGGGTAGCCTTAAGTGGGGCTATCAAATCAGCTGCTTCCTGTAGCGACTGGGATAAAAAAAGAGAGATCCACTAGCTTGGCAGTTTTACATTTATCATGGACAAGTCAACCCATACGGGCAAGGTCTGCTGAAGGTCTGCTGAAGGTCTGCTGCAGGTCTGCTGAAGCTCTGCTGAAGGTCTGCTGAACGCCAATTGCGATTAAGTACTGCAGCGGGTGTAGGAATCATGGGAGTACACCTACAATCCCCCTCAAATTATATTGATTAGGGGTCTGACCACAATACTGGCTGAGCTGGGGCAACCAAAATAGACGACTCTGTGGAAAGAATAAGGTCAAGTATGACACCGAGCACGTGGGTAGCTTCATGCACAAACTAATGAAGATCGAGGTCATTCAAGGCTACAAAGAAGTTAGCCAACATAGGAGCTTGCAGGACATTGTACCTGATGTTAAAATCGCCCAACATGGCTAAATTTGTGAATCACAATTTCAACGACGCCGCCAATTCCACAAAAGGAGTGAGAAAAGCTGCATAGGGGCCTGGTGGCCTATAAACAATAAGAAAGTAAGAACAATAGGAGGCATTAGCTGTCAGGCGCACTAATAAGGCTTCCATTTTCAGACTGCACAAGGGGGACTACAGAAAGCTTTAGCAAGGATTTAAACAGGATAGCTGTCCCTCCTCCGGAGTGGGGAGCAATGCGGTCAAGATGGAGTATGCTATACCCATCAGGAAGCGCTTCCACAAGTTTCGGGACGAGCTATCTAATAGCCATGTCTCGGTGAGGTACATGCCGTCTGGGGAATGAGCCAGCAGAAACACATGGAGGGAGGGGGCATGGGCGACCAGCGAGCGTGTGTTCAGCAGGCAAGCATGAAGTACTGGCTTCGCCGTGTTCTCTTTGGCTGCAGTAGCAGTATCCATGGGATTGAATGCTGGTGTTAAAGCCGTTCCTGATGGGGCCCAAGTCACCAAGGCTGCACGAGAAAGTATCAGAGTGGTGCAAAAGTCAAGACCGCGTGGCCCGTCCTTACGGGCTTACGTTAGGCACAACTGCAGCGCGGCAGGCTCTCTCCCGCTACGCATGACCACTGCGCTGTTTTCGTCCAAGCTTATTAAATGGGCACATTATATTACCAAGGCTAATCCTGTGCCACTAACAATATTCAGTAAAACAGACTGCCCCCAGTAGCAGGATGACTGCAAGTATGAAAATAATAGAAAGACTCGCAGTGACTAAGCACGAGCCTCAGTATACTCTGAGTTCAGGCACCCTCAGCCAGTGCAGCATAGCTTACAAGGAAATAAGAAAAGCAAACCAAGACAAACTTAGATGGGATAAAATTAATGTCAATTCTTAGAATGCATGCAGGTAGGTGGCGTCCAGTCACCCGCCACGGCCCCAGGTTACACCCAGAGCCTACAAGTAGGGAATAACGTGACGGAGAGTCTTCTCCATGGCAGTTCAGAGTAACAGTGACAGCAGATTCCTTGTCAATAATTGCAGTGTTTGCAGTACATTGATCCAGCGGTGTAGAGTGTGAAGAGAGAAGGCTGTGTAGTATTTACTTAAATTGGGGAAGCGTGAGTCACAATTATTTCCAGAGATAGTCAAGATTCGTAGCTGAATTTTAGGACTAATACCTTCTCCCAAAAAATCATGAAGCATCTTAGTGTTGCCCTTAGCAGTCAAGCAGGGAGAGCGGTAGTGAGATCATGATAACAAGCACCGTAGATCAGTCAGCAATGGGGTTTTGATCATGCTGATTTTTCCCCAACAGAGTCAAATTGATTGTTTTACTCCACTGGCAGTCCGCAACTATTTCTTTGATTTGGACCCATGCTTCAGTTTCCAGTAAATGTAAGACATCTCTTGCGACTTGACCCTAAGGTTCTTAAATCCTGTGCGTTGCCCAATGAAACTGATCACCAGAATATTAACCTTTTCATTTTCTAGTGTTCCTTTTGTGAGAGGCCACAAAATAAAAAACAAAAACTCTATTCTTCTTTTAGGAGATCTCTGGGAATCTGAATGATGGAAGACTATCTTCAACTACCAAGTGCAGGCACATCCTTTCAGCTACCAAAGCCGCGAGGATGATTGCTTCACCAAAATAAAAATAACTAAAAAGATTGACTTTTCAGTTCCACACACTAGCAATGTGTTGAAATGCTATACCTCTGCCTCTTACCTTGCTTTGTCTCTATACTCTTTTCTAGTGTTCCTTTCTTCAAGATGGAACCTAATAATTTGTAGAATGGATCAAATTATTAGTTGAGTTTTTTTTAATTGTCGGTCATTACAGGTCCCTTTTTTTAAACCGTAAAGGTTTTCAATTAAAAAAGGGCATTCAACAAGAGGTTTAAACCCAGCTCCCAGGCCGCTCTGTTTTCCAAGGTGAGTGTTTAACCTGCTACACTACTAATGCCGTGCTTCTTTAGCCCATACAAGCTCACATAAGCTTAAGCACAGCATGGCACTTCACCATGCACTCGCGCCTACGCAGGGTTGGCTCTGGTGACCCACTCTGCATGACAGTGGGTAATGCAACATGTGGTGTTGGCCAAAGCCTTGTGCAGGGGTAGTCTGCTTGGTGTCAAGACACCAAACTATATAGAGAGAGAGCAGATAAGCAGTTAGTTTATCTTTAGGCCCATCTGCAATAAGGGAATCTGTTTGCTTTCCCTTCTGTTTTGTCGGGTGTTTCTGATACAGATTTAGACTGTTGATGACTCAACCCTTCCACCCCCTCATTTTCACAAAGTCACAGTATTGTCAAAATCATTGTGGGAATATCAGTCTGCCCTTAGGTGTCTGTGACACTTGCAACCTTGTTTGCATTTGAGTTTTTGCAGAGTACACATGCAACAGGGGCCTTTATGCTAGCAGACAGGAAGTTGAAAAATCATACATGTGGCTTAAAAAAAGATTTTCAGAAACCTCTGAAAATTCATTTTATTATGAGTAACCCACATTTACAGAGGCACCAAGTTCCAGAGAGTTGTGGCCAGGAGAGAAAATGCCCTACACTTTCAAGCTACTTGCATAGGCAGTATGCCTTCATTCAACGTCTTTATTGGCCATCCATGCCCATTTTCCTTGTTTATGCCATAGAAAATAATGCAATCGAAGGAAAATGCCAATAACTATGCTCAATTCACAAAGAAAAACATGCTGACATTCTGGACTAGCAGATTTTCATTTCTAATGCTTGCAAGGCAGACAGACTTCTCAGCTGTCACATTTTCTTCCCAGGAATGGCTGGTGACGCGCCACATGTCTCAAGATTGCATTATGAAGTACTACAACCTTTCCGTTCACTCAGACAGGCCAGCCACTTACGGTGAGCAATTGCTTTCATACCTTAACCTTGCTGCAAGTCTTTTGGTGTATCTGTTTGGTGTATGTTCTAGCACCTAGTTCCTGTATCATCGTCAAATGCAAGATAGTCGATGTGAGGTATGTAATGAGAATTATAATTATCTGTAAGTACTGCCTTGTGGATGATTTAGGCTGTTTGCAGGCACCAAGAAGCAAATAAGCCCAGGAATGGTCTCAGAGGTCCAGCAACCTCCTCCAGCGTCCCTGGAATCACTGCATTGTGCAATAGAAGAGACTGGCTCTTGAGTGCGACATCAAAAACTCACTGTACTCCTACGTCCTATCTCCTTTCCTCACTGCCTTCAGGAACAGGAAGTGCAGCATGAATCAGGGAGAAACTGCTGGTGCATATGTGTGGACATGCCTGCATGTGTGCATCCCTTCTGTGTGACCCTGGCACCAGCTTTCAGTGTGGGGTGCTTCACACACTGGACCTTTTCCCCCTGCTGGCTCGCTCTCTGAGGTCCTGCAGGCAGTCAGCTAAAATCATGCTTGTCTTGTGAGCTGATTTTGTAGCCAGATCCACATATGCGCTGCCTGGAGTTCCTTGGGACTGATCACGCTTGCCTTCTGTGCTTTTTATGCAATGCACTCTCACGCAAGTCATCTTTTTTTTTTATTTCAACTTTACTAGCATTTTTGATGACATACAAACCTTGTAACATATGACACGGCCAGATATACAACACAGTCTAACAATATTCCGCTTATCAATGGTTTGCTTTTACAGAAACCCTATATGTCCCTCAAACCTCCCCCCCACCCGCCAACTAATCCTCATACTTCCACATGACCCAAATAATACCATCAATATGAAGGTCTTCCCGAGTCTGTCCTGGAAGTCCAAATGTTGAATTATGCTCCCATGGACCCTTCATCCACCCACCTGTTACTCATTCCGAGTTGCAATCCCTTGATGGCATCTTTCATCTCTATTCTCATCCCCTTTCAGAGTCGTTAACCCTCCTCCCCAACTTCCACTGACATATACCAGAGCCGTAATTCCTCCATTTTGCCTCAATATTCACAACTCTGTTGTGTATGGCTGCCGTGATTCTCTCCATCATGTATGCATTTTTTCCCCATGTTGATCGTTACCTGTTTCCCTGGGAGTAACTCCCTCTTCATTGCCAGGCACGCTCTACCCGCCAGTAACAGAAAATGCGGTAAGTGCGGCCGGCTTGTATATTCCCCCTCACTCCCCTCCAATCCAAATAGAACCTGCATCGGGGTCTTAGTCCTCAGGACCCAATCCAGGTCCTTAATCCACCCTAGTACTTCATCCCAATAAATCTGAACCCGCTCGCAACCCCACCACATATGCCAATAATTGGCCCGCTCGCCACATTCATGCCAACAAAGAGGACTCACACACGGTAAACATCCTAGAAAGTCACACTGGGTCATACTGCCATCTGTGTAGCAACTTAATCGCGTGGAGCTTGTACTGACATGCAATTGAGACTCTGTGCGCCCCTGAACACAATGTGCGCCACAGTGCGCCATCCACTTCCAAGCCCAAGTCCCACAGCCATTTGTTCCTGAGCTTCTCCAATTTACCCTTCCCCGCCTCTACCAGTGCCCATCCCTCCTCTTTCCTTCGGTAGCACCATTACCTCACATGCCACCCTGGCTTTCTTTCCCTGCCACAGAAACTTCAAGAGGCATCCCTTAACCTCCCGAAACATGGGGTCTGGGATTTGTATTGGAAGCATCTGGACTAAGTAAAGCATTTTAGGGAAAAGTAGATTTCAATGGTATTAAGCTGCCCCATCCAAGGTATCATCAATTTGCCCCATTTCTCCAAGTCCTCAAACAGTGAAGCCAAATGCGGTGGAAAGTTTGTTTCATAAAGCCCTCCCACATCCCTCGTGACATTCATCCCTAAATACTGCACCTGGTCTTTCTTGATCCTCATCCCCAATGAATCCAACCTCTGCTCGTCTTCCTCTCCCACCTGAACCAGAGGGAATAGAAAAGAATTCCCATGTTGATTTTGAACCAAGAAAACGCACCATACTGTTCCACTAAATCCACCACCACCGGGACCGAAGAAAATGGGTTCCTAAAATGTAATAAGATGTCGTCCCCATACAAGCCCAGTTTGTACTCATCTCCCCCCACCCGGATACCTTCCATTAGGGGGTTATCGTGCAACCTCTGTGAGAAACCAGAGGGTGTCTCACTCGCTAGTCCACGGGGATCTCTCTCTCAGGTGGCCTGGGCCCGGCCATCGCCTTTGGATCTAGATCCTGGGGGTGGACCAGTGCGGGAAGATCACCTGGGTGAGGGGTCTTCGGGGAGTGGGGATGAGATAGCCAATGGGAAGACGCAGTATTCACCCTTATTTTGTTTATCAAACTCATCCTATATTTTAGGATGCTCCAAGATCCTAACCACTGGCCCTTTTTACACAAACACTGGCCCGAGGAAGTGGATTACTGAGAATAACAACACTGACTTGCATACATCATGCTGGCCATGTCCCGCTGATCAGCACAGGCAAAGTCAGGCACTTAATCCTAATTGTATACACTGATACCAATTAGCTCTTCTCACACGAATAAAAGAAACCAAACACACACTCTGAGCAAGGCAGAACACGAGAACGAGCAGAACTTCCGGGATGAAGGCATGCCTACTGAAGCAGAGCAATAGACCAAGGGACGAGAGCAGCATCCCGAAAACCTCAAGGCTTCCCTATTGGAGGGTGTTGCCTCAGACAGGCAGTGAAAGACGCATGGAGAAGGCCAGATCCCACAAGTGAAGATTGTATTCTGTTCCAAGGATGCCGGCGACCCTCCCGGGTGAGCCTTCAGAGTTGGGGAGGCGAGGTAAAGCATGTGGTACTAACCTTGACTCAAAAATCAGAAAGCGACAAACCAGAAAGAGGCGATCACAGCAGGTGAGTTGGCAAGGGACCTGAGAGACTGGTGTGTGTTAAAGTCAATGAAGTAGCAACATCATTTCACAAGTGAAGGCTGCACACATGTGAATGAGCCGCGAAGAAAGGCAGACCTGTTCCAAACTTGATGAGAACTGCCCTTAGTAAGTCCCATTTCACTCTTTTTGGCATCGACTGACAAAAGTCTGGGGTTCCCCCCTCTACCTCGTACCTACTTGGCCAGGTTTAGTGATTTGCACATTGTGACAGATCCCTGCCGACTTCTAATGAACCCTACCTGCTGATCCAAGTGGACTAGCCATGGTATATGGGTATCTAATCTGGACACCAAAACCTGAGTAAATAGCTTTACATCCACATTGCGGAGCAAGATCAAACGGTATGAACTGCAACTCCATGGGTCTCTACTTTTCTTGGGTATGACTGAGATAAGAGCCCTCACTAACAATGTTGGCACCCTTCCGGTCTCCAGGATGTACTTAAACAATTTAACCAAATATGGGACCAGGACACCCGCGAATGACTTATAGCCCATCGGTGTACCTATTCTGAGGTGAGTTGTGACACTTGGTAAGTGAACCTTGCTTAGTATACTTTTCATTGGATACACTTATGCCACCTACTTGTACAGAGCGTTCATGGCTCAAGTTCATTTTGGAATTTGGAAAAATCAGTGTTCAAATGATAATGTGGTTGAACCAGCTTTCCTTCCCACGTTAGGCCTCACAGAGTAAGGCGATCCTTGTGGGCAGGATGGCACTCTCTTGCTCGGCTTTCAACACAATATATACAGTTCAAAAAGCCTTGATCGAAGCCCGCCTGGCCTTCCATGCTCGAGAATCTTACTCTTTCTTCCAAAATAATGTCTTATCCAAAATGTTCCCAAAAGACCCCCCTCTACTGGGCTCAGACATTTCACTGCACAGTTCTTTTAAATCTCCCTCTGTCGGGCTCAGACCTCCTACGATAAAGTTCAACACAAGTTGCAATGGAGGAGGGCTCCCTTCCCCAAGCTTATTTCACTTTGTGTCTCCCTCTGTCAGGCTCTGACCATTCACAATAACTTTCAACACCAGCTTCGGGTCGCCCTCTGCCGACTCTGACCCCTTTCGGATGTCGAAGACTTTTGAATGTGTGTAGCTTATTTGTCAGACCACTGCAGGTCCCCTTCAATTCCAAGCTCACTGTGTTACTTTACTCTTCCCTTCTCTAGGAATCAATCATCTTCCTTTTATTTTTACTGTTCATTCACTTTCTCTTTTTAAACAAAGTACGTTTCACAGAGACTTTCGAGTGGGTTACTTTATTTCACCGGACCACTCTGTTACTTAGTGTCACTGATTCCCCAGCTGTTCTTTACATCAAAGTTCATTCACAGGGCTGGCTTTCTTCGCATCTCATCCACAGCCGTGCAGCCTTCACTTGTGATATGATGTTGCTATTTCATTCACTTTAGCACACACCAGTCTTTCAGGTCGCTTACCAACTCAACTAAATGGATATCAAACCAGTCACTGTAGTACTCCTAGCTTAATTCTTATCCGAACACATTTAGTTCCAGATCTATGTTCAGTCCCTCTTCCATAGCTTTCAAGTTGATGATGAATGTGACACATTTTGAGTTCACAATGTCCTCCACTGTCCTATTCTGCATTAATGTCATGTGAAATTAGTGTAGTCCATCCATGTCAATGTCAGCATGGTTTTTAAGCTGGTGCTGTGGTGTTGGAGGTCGTTTTGTGCACTGGTGACCCTCTTAGAGATGAGTACATAGGGACTGCTGCTTGTTTCACCTTGTAATCTTTCATCCTATAGCTCAGATTAAAATGGGGGACCTGCTCTACACGGCGCACCCCAAGAGAAAACGAGATGTCACTACAGCCATCAAGATGTACAAGGAAGCCGCGTTGCAGCAGGATCCCCAGGTACGTAGCGACTTCTGGGGCCTCTACCCTTTTTTCCATGGTTACAGCAGTTTATTCTCTTATCACAAGTATAAAGGTTTGCATTGCATGTATAGTAGTGTTTAGTGGCAGATTGAATTTATTTCCTTTCCTATCTATATGTGTCGTGAACGCAGTCATCCATGGACAGCTCAGGCGTTCAGTATTTTCTTCTTGCAACTCTATTACATTTATCAGTTGGTTTTCCACCACCCGCATGACTTTCAAGAATGTTAAAAGAGAAACTGCCCCCAAAGTTTAGTTTTGGTTCATGTGAGGCACTTTATCACCACCTAGCCTAGAGTAACCCTACTAAATACTATGAGTGTAAACAAGGTAGTATTGCATTCTGGGATAATCACAAATCTGCTGGTGCTTTGGCCATATTGCTAACCTCTCCACGGCTTTTAGAGATTGGTCGCCCATGTAGTTAGCACCTACTAATGCCTTCGGCTGCTGTCATTGGATCCCGAATTGAGATTTCAGGGTGTGTCTGGCATAGTAATGGCCACTCCCAGAGTGGCATATTCTTTATAAAAGCAGGGTGATTACCAACACTAACGATGATGTCTGTCATCATCAAACCTCATTAAGGGCAGAGCCTATCTTTAGTTTGGGCCTTGTTTTTAAAAGGGTCACCCATAAATGACTGACATGTTAGGATCAGGTAGTACTCAGCCTATGATGGACCACACATGAATACTCTCTGGGATTGGCCTGGGAACTAAGGGTTTTCATGCTCTTCTCCAGGTCCCCAGGGTAAAGTTCGAAAAAAAACTGGGATTTGGCTTTGATTATCCAGGTCGACACAGTGCCGCTCTAGGGCCTTGAACCTTTGCTTGCCACCAAGAGACAGATGACTTGATGCTGTTCACCTGGCAAATTCTACAGAGCCTTGCAAATATTTAACACTTTCCATGCTGTGAGTAGAGCAGATAGAGTTAAATATGTGTTAATGCTTTTATGATCACAATTGATGGACAGCTGCATGATGTGTGCATACTTGATACACACATGTTTGTTGAGGAGCTGCACTACTTCATCACATCATTTATATAATCAAGCAGCATGCACTGTCAAGCAATAATAGTATATTGGTATCCAGTTAAAATGTGGAAAAAAAAATTCGAATGCCATTTCGTCTAAAAAAATGATGCCCAAAAAAAATGTTGAATGTGTATTTTTTATTTGTATGTTTTTGTTGGTTCAGCTAGTAAAAATAAAGTATAAATTAAAAAATAAAATAAAATAAAAAATAAAAATAAATTTTTTCGGCATTTCTTTTCTCGAAAAAATGGCATTTGAAAAATGTAATTCGACATATTCACTATAAACCTAATATATTATAGCGAATAAGACTTTTTGTACAATAAAACTGAAGAAAAATACAATTACACACAAAAGAAACATAAAAACATACTCAACCATCTTGGAGAATAGCTCAGGGGCAACACGTTTGTCTTGGAAGCAAGACAATGCAGAGCAACACAGGTTCGAATCCCGGTCCCACACTCAGAGCAACACAGGTTCAAATCCTGGTCCTGCAGAGACTAGTCTCCGGTGTTAAGCGTGGTATAAAAGATTAGTTAATTGAATTAATTAATTAAATCGAACCAAATTTTATCTAGTCACTAACCGAACAGCGATGAAAAAAAGTACTTAATCTGTACACATTTTATCTTTTATAAAACCTCATAATTTGGTTAGGCGATAGATGATAGATCAGATTAAAATCATTACCCTCCATAAAAGACTCCAATTTATCCATACAAGAGCCTGCCAACTTGCCCCGCCCACATGGTGGGAAAAAAGGCAAACACAACGGTGTTATGCCAGAAAAGTAGTGGGATTTGGCGGCTATGCTGTGTATCGGCTAACACCCCCATATGATTAGCCACTAGGATACGAAGTCCTTTTATCCCCTGCAATTTCAACACCAGGCATTTCAACGTGTATAGTGTTCATCACATTTTTTAGGGGGGTGGGAAAGGGCAGATAAGGGGTTGGGGGTAGGGAATAGGTAAAAATAGATGTGGGAGTGGGGGTTGAGGGGTAAACCCCCAAACAAAAACAAAAAAAAATTCAATTAACGTTTTCTTTAGAATATACACGTTCTAATGCCTGTCGTTGCAATTGCAGGCGATGAAAGAACATGGAGCCGTTTGTAGCCAATCACATGATGGTGTGGGGGGAGTTACTGTTACTGTCACTGCCAGAAAATCCCAGAGACTCCACGCTCTTCCCTGCAGACTCTGGAGTCACAGCGCTAAACACAGAGAGTAGGCAGGTGTGGTGCAGACCTCTTGATGCACTGTGGCTTTCATCGCTGGGCTGTAGCCTTAACGAATATCCCAACACACCCTCTCCTTTCATGATATGAGGCAGACTTACTGCGGCCTAAAAGGTTATACATACATGTCAAAACCTTATGTAGTGAGGGTACTGTAACACCATTAGCCCCCTGTGCAGGAACTCTGGTCTGTGCCTGAAGTACATTTTTTGTCAATATATTAGAATATATTATCTGAATACTTCACTAGTCCCTAGTGCTGCACCCATCTCTGCTAGGTTGCCAGGCCCGTGTGGCCCTCTGAGGGATAGTCCACACACCTGATTTCTCTTTCCCTGAGTCTCCACCTCATTGACCTAAGACACAGTCCACTCTGGACTCTGTCCATCCTGACTGTTTGCTGGGCTGTCCTGGGTTTATCTCTCAGTGGTCTTCCAGGTTTTACAATCACACGTATGGACGATAAAGCAGCCATAGTTCAGGGGTACACTGGACCACATTTGAAGCCCATCACACAACCCTTTCCTGACTAACTTCAGCACTTCCGTGCAAATACACACTCGCACACAATCCGCACACATCGATAGGCCCTCGTCTGCAGGAGCATTAAGCATTTGCCCTTTTCTGATCGGAGTTATGATCTAATCGTTCTTCACTAATTCCGCATGCAAACTACCGCTTTCCAACCCTTTATTTATTTATTTGTCATTTGTATAGCACACAAAGCCTGGAGGCATCTAGGCGCTTATTCCCCTCCTTACCTGCCCATATCTTTCATGTGCATTTGAACCTTTCTCCCCGTTACACTTTCGCCTCCTCTGCTGCTCTGTATTATCCTCCTGCAGAGCAAGGTCCAGGAAAGCACTGGTGGGGCACAATACACCACTCTCCAGGCACGCCTTTCTGCTGTTAGATCTCAAGGACCATGGGCTATCCTCCATTCCTCTTAATGTATTGCATTGGCACCCACCACAAGGCCCACACAATGTAACGGTATAAAGCATGTCATACTACTAAGGTGCCAGGGATTGCCCAGCTTCCAGTACGCTGGATCTCCTTTCACCCGCCTACGCCCATTCACCTACCACACAGTGCATCCTGAATTGCCCTCTGCATTGGCAGTCCAAATGTTCTTATGCTGGTGTGAAGCGTGGAGGCTTATGTCACCTTCTCGGGTGACATAAGCCTCCACGCTTCAAGGTGTCGCTTGAGCACTCCTTGAATCCATCCTACAGCCGTAAGCGGCAATATTTAATAGCTTATATTAAACAGCCCTCAAGTAACCTCTCCTTCATGCCCAGACACCTTGGAACTTGCTTCTCATTTCATGCTTGTTGAGGTTCCACGCCTCCAATCTTCCACAATCACTTCCCCTGGTCCCTTTACCTTTTATGAGTTTCCTTGCCCTATTTATCCTTATTTACTTATCTCTTTCCCTCTACCCCTTCCCATATGGCATTTTGTATTTTGTTTTTGGTGTGTTTTTTTTTTACAGTGCATACCTATCTAGGAAGCAACAAACCGTAGTACATGTAATTGAGGGCAAAATGTGATGTAAGGAACCCCCCTAGCTCGACCCAGCCCACCTCTTTGTGGACATCGATGGGGGCTCTGAGAGACCAGACTGACATACAGCGGCAGTGTAAACTCTACGCAACACATCACACTCATGTATGTCACTGCCCAGCCATGCCACACATTGCTACTTGACTGTCCTTATTACATACTTCAAGGACACCTTGTTAGGCAGAATCATATGCAGTACCCTTTGGGAACACCACACACAATTAAGGCTACAAGTGTCAGTACGAATTCACCTTTGGTACAAGCCTGTACTACACAGTAAAGTGGGAGTGATGGCTGAGCAGCCAGACTTATCTCAAGAGTAAGTGAGCAGTATCAAATAGCTACACAAAGGACAGCAGTTACTATGCTTCTAACAAACACTGACTCAAGGTTTCTGAGTAAAAGAATATATATTTATTTACATCATCAGTTATAAAACAGTTCACTAATATAAAGCAGCAGAAAATGAAATGACAATCTTAATACACTACACAACACCCAATCAATTCTGGACAAGTTAAGCTCAAAATGAAGTGTGAGCAAAATGGCACTCCAGCAATTTAAAAGGGAGGGAAAGGACAATGTTATCAAAAATCAACAACATGAACAAGTGATAAGCAGGGCAATCTAGAAAAGGCTTACTACAACTAGGAATCAAATCAATAGGCCTGGGCCAATGTTAATGGTTCAGAGTCTTTGCAGAGCATTACACAGTTCAGAGTATTTTGTGGTTAAGTCTTTGCCAAGAGTTCAAAACGAAGTTGGTCAGAGGAAAAGTTATTCAAAAGAGTAGAGAAGGACAAGACTTCGGAGAGGCGAAAGATTTAAAACCTTTTCACCGCGGTCGAACGGCACGAACGACTGGATTTGAACAGTACCTTAAATGAAGAAGAATGCTGTAGCCGAGGCAGTAGTTCCTGGCAGTTCCTGCAGGTTCACGGTTCCTGAAGCGACTGTCAGACTGACAAGAAGGAGGAAGACTGGAGGGCCCTGCGCTGCCCAGGGAAGAAGCCAGCATCAGGGCAAATAGTTGAATAAAATGTACGCTCCTTAAAAGCATAAAGGGACTCTCTCAAGCTTGCAATCCGGTTTTCTGTGGCACAGCAAATTCAGCCAGGCTGAAGAGGGAGGTCCAGGGGCTTTGTGAGCTGGCTGGTCCCACCAGGCTCAAGAAGAGAAGACTCCTTGTGGATCTTCACTGTCGTCTGAATTTCAGGCGATTCGGACCTGCAGCAGGGCTTCACCTGGATGCTCAGTAGTTGCAGCAGTCGTCTTCCTTCAGCTCCTCGTTGGTTCTCTCGTTCTAGTGGCGACTCTGCCTTCCATGTCCCAGAGACCTGCTTTTAAGCAGTTTTCCCCCATTCACAGAGCCTTGCTGTCAATCACACAGCAGGGTGGCTGTCCTGACAGGACAGCCACCTAGCCAATCAAACTAGAGTGCAACTTGGGTCTCCAAGGAGAACCTGTGCAGGGGGCCTCAAACCCCTCCCTCACGTCCTGTCCACCCAGACACTCAGGTGCCTAAGGAGGGCTTCTGGGCAGAAGCCCGCCAAAGGACGGCGAACAAAGGAACCATACCTGGTTTGGCGCGCAGAGTAAAACACGAGAAAGACCTTTACAAAAAGAAATGGCAAATAAATCCAACTGGAACCAAATAAAATTAAAAGGGGTCCAGCGGATTAAAGTTCGAGGCTACCACCATAGCCTCTAACAGTACTGAGGCTATAAAATAAAAATGGTAGATACCACTGCCACCAGCCAAATCCTACAGAAAGGGGAACGAAATAATGTTTCATGAGAAACAGACAAAAAGGGATAACTATTAACCCTTCCAGTACTCTATGGAAGATAGTTTGTACTGGGTCTGTAAATTTAAAAAGACTTCTAAAGTCAATGGCAACTTTACATGTTCTGGGAGACAGTAGTCAGTCCCAGAAAATGGAGTTTAAAGTGGGAAGTCCAAAAAGACAACCCTGTGTCACTGCACTAAAGGTGCTGTGTGACACACAGTAAAAAGATGATGCCTATGGAGTAGGTGAGACTCCATAGTTTATGAGCACAAAATGTACAAAACACAGCAAAAACACATGCAAGAGTGGGTAGAAAAGGCTCACACTCCTACCAGGTGAAAAGAAAAATCCTAGAAATCCAGCAAAGCTGCTGAGGGACTCAGTAGGTAAGGGAAATTAGCCATTCTGGAGAATTCTCCCTAAAACACCTCTCAACTGATTCACGAGCTGAGCGATCACACACATCCCAGCATAAACAACCTTTTCATTAAAGCATCTTATGACATCCTGCCTAGGTCTCAAAGAACTTTGCAAACATTCTTAGGAGAATATTTACAACAATACTCACATTTGACTGAGGAGCTGTGGTGGGAAGGAATCCTATCAGCGGAAAAAGTCGGCATTACAATTTCGGCCATGAAAATGCTGAATAAAATATTTGAGACTACTATCAATGATGGCTGATGTAGCCCACCAGGGATAAAATAAGCAAACTAACCTGTAGGATAGTGAAGGAAGGGAATTAAAGAATGTAACTGGTTTTATTATGTTTGACATACGCCCAGTATGTTTAAGGTTTATACTGTATTAACCAATAAAACATTCAAATAAAAAATAAAATAAAAATAAACAACCTTTTCTCCAACTTTCTGATCTCACTTTGCTTCCTCCATTACTGCGTTCTTCTCCTTCTCTCACCTCCCTTTTCCCCCCATTTCCATTTTCCTCTCCACAGCTCGAGGGTTGATACACATTGTTGCTGGGAGACTATTACAGCTGTAAGTGGGGCAGTATAAATGGCTATTAGTTATATTAAATTATGTGCAAACTCTCAAAATACATATACACCCCCACACTGCACATTCACCCACACCTTGCAGATGCATAATGCATGTTGCACTAACCCGCTCACACTGCATATATAGCCACCAAATGCATATACACCCCCACACTGCACATCCACCCACACCTTGCAGATGCTTAATGCATGTTGCACTAACCCGCTCACACTGCATATATAGCCACAGAATGCATATACACCCCCACACTGCACATTCACCCACACCTTGCAGATGCATAATGCATGTTGCACTAACCTGCTCACACTGCATATATAGCCACCGAATGCATATACACCTCCACACTGCACATCCACCCACACCTTGCAGATGCTTAATGCATGTTGCACTAACCCGCTCACACTGCATATATAGCCACAGAATGCATATACACCCCCACACTGCACATCCACCCACACCTTGCAGATGCTTAATGCATGTTGCACTAATCTGCTCACAGTGCATATATAGCCACAAAATGCATATACACCCCCACACTGCACATCCACCCACACCTTGCAGATGCATAATGCATGTTGCGCTAACCCGCTCACACTGCATATATAGCCACAAAATGCATATACACCCCCACACTGCACATCCACCCACACCTTGTAGATGCTTAATGCATGTTGCACTAATCTGCTCACAGTGCATATATAGCCACAACATGCATATACACCCCCACACTGCACATCCACCCACACCTTGCAGATGCATAATGCATGTTGCACTAACCCGCTCACACTGCATCTATAGCCACAAACTGCATATACACCCCCACACTGCACATCCACCCACACCTTGCAGATGCTTAATGCATGTTGCACTAACCCGCTCACACTGCATATACAGCCACAAAATGCATATACACCCCCACACTGCACATCCACCCACACCTTGCAGATGCTTAATGCACGTTGCACTAATCCACTCACACTGGATATATAGCCACAAAATGCATATACACCCCCACACTGCACATCCACCCACACCTTGCAGATGCTTAATGCATGTTGCACTAATCTGCTCACAGTGCATATATAGCCACAAAATGCATATACACCCCCACACTGCACATCCACCCACACTTTGCAGATGCATAATGCATGTTGCACTAACCCGCTCACACTGCATATGTAGCCACCGAATGCATATATACCCCCACACTGCACATCCACCCACACCTTGCAGATGCTTAATGCATGTTGCACTAACCTGCTCACACTGCATATATAGCCACCAAATGCATATACACCCCCACACTGCACATCCACCCACACCTTGCAGATGCTTAATGCATGTTGCACTAACCTGCTCACACTGCATATATAGCCACCGAATGCATATACACCTCCACACTGCACATCCACCCACACCTTGCAGATGCTTAATGCATGTTGCACTAATCTGCTCACACTGCATATATAGCCACCAAATGCATATACACCCCCACACTGCACATCCACCCACACCTTGCAGATGCTTAATGCATGTTGCACTAACCCGCTCACACTGCATATATAGCCACAAAATGCATATACACCCCCACACTGCACATCCACCCACACCTTGCAGATGCTTAATGCATGTTGCACTAATCTGCTCACAGTGCATATATAGCCACAAAATGCATATACATCCCCACACTGCACATCCACCCACACCTTGCAGATGCATAATGCATGTTGCACTAACCCTCTCACACTGCATATATATCCACAGAATGCACGGACATTGTGCGAGTGTGAACATTGTCTATACACACACAAACTGTGCATACAGCCATGCAAATGCTTCAAACCATTAAACATTGTCATTACAAAAGCCTTAAGTATTGACTTTGCCAATGTGTGTGTTAAACTAGTTAATGTGCCTCCTTTATATACGTACTGTATGATTATTCTCCTGGAAGGCAGGTAAATGGATGTAGAAAGACTTATGCCAGATTTTCGAGCCACCCGGATTTTGATAGCGGGGACCAGTTGCATTTGCACCTTAATGTAAACGTGTCCCTCCACCAAAATGTCATCATTTGCATGGCGAAGTGCAAAGGTGCAGAGCAAAAGGTGGCATACAAGCATGTTCGGTGCCCTTTTATCCTGCGTTTTTGCACTACCTCATGCAAATTAAGTAAACACTGCCTGCCATGTATGCAAGGCAGGTGGCGTTTAAAATGGATCCCTCAGTAGTCCGCCTTCATTTGGCAGGTTCAAAAGGACGGCTGACTTCATAGGGAACCCCAGCATTTGCGTTGGCATCAAAATGCATGCCGGCGCAATTGCCGGAGGATTTGTACGGTACCCCCCCTCCACTATACAAATCGACTAAAATAGTGTGTACTGGAAACACAATGCTAAGGCATTTCCGCTCCGTAGAGCTTAAACAGAGCCCCCTTGTGTTTAGCATTTCTTCAGGCGGGTCAGATCACCAGGGAATAGCGATAGTTACATCATGGTAATACTTGGACTTTGATAGATAGAAATCTGCTTTCCATCTTTTCTCAGGGACAGACAAGAGGAAAAGACATTCTCAGCCAATGTAATTGCTTCTTTCCTGGAAAGGCAGTATAGATCTCCCAAGAAATGCAGAGCAGGATGTAAATGTTTCCAAGTCAGCCATATTCTCATCCAGGACATGATCTCCAGATCGGCTTCTTTTTCCCGATCTCCCAACTCACCCTTGTCACAGTGGTCAAAGTGGGCGGAAGCGGTTGGGAGTGGTGCGCCTCTACTTTTTTTATTACGTTTTACTGTTCTGATACTTTCATTTTAAAAAGAAACCGTTGAAACGTGCACTTCAGTGCACCTGCACTGAACGTTCCCTTAAACAGCAGGTGCATTTGTTTAGGGGATTCAGCTGCTCGAAACGGTTCTTTGCATCAGCATGTTATTTACTGCATAGTTATGAGTTTGTTACTAAAACTCAAACTCATACAGCTAACGGACTTCAGGACGTGTGCTGAGTGTTCAGCTAAGATGTCCATAACCGATCCTCATCGAGCATGTCTCTGGTGCCTGGGGGTGGGCCACATCGTCGAACATTGTGGCTCGTGCCAGTCTATGACTGGAGGAGCATTAAAGGAGAGGAACGGGAAACTTTCTTTGGGTAAACCATCCCTGAGTTTGTCTTCAGTGACCCCCACTAAAGTGTCGTCCGAAGATAAGATTCGAAGTGGGAGATCTCTGCACCGGGCCAAGAGGCACAGTAAAAGTTCAAAGCGTTTATGATCTCAGCGGTCGTCTTTGTCATCTTCGAGGAGATCAAAGAAAAGGAGTCATCGCTCCAGATCGTCATCTATGGATGCCTCGCCCGAAGGGAAACGGGTGAGATTTCCTAAAAAGGGGGCTAGTCAAGTGGAACTGGAAAAGTTCAGATGGCAGATGTTAAAGGTGTTTAAGAAGGTGGCTAAACCATGATGACTATGATAAGGGAAGAGAGAGGGAGGACAAGACAAACGATCTTACTAGGCCTTGTGTCATTCAGATTGTGCAAGTGCAGCAACGCAAAGAGCAGGGGGAAGGAAGAAGGGGGAAAGTGCAAGGGAGAGGGAAGGAGGGGAGTTCAATCAGGACAGCAATGCTCTGAGTGAGTGCAGCCAGGACAGCATGGCTCTGAGTAAGTGCAAAGAGGCTGGGGACTGTAGGGTTACAGTTACAGCCCCTAAGTGCACGGTAGGCCCAGAGGCATTGCAGGGGAGAATGTTCATGGAGGAGCACGGTACCCAGTCAGAATCTGAGGGTAGCCAAGCAACCAGTCGGCTCAGCAGACCGGGAGGGCCTCAGGGGAGAGTGAGAGAGATATCAGAGGAGAAAAGGAAGTTGTTGAGCTGCTTCCAGAACTAAAGGTGGCCTGGCTCAAGTTTGGGAGGGGCAGGGAAGCCATTCCAGAGGGAGGAGAGTTATTAAAGCATAGTCAATAGTCAGTGGAACAAGTGAAAGGCTGGATAATGAAGACCACATAAGGCAAACCACCATGAAAGGAATTATATCTTGTGGCTACTTGGAACTGTCAGAGAAATCAACAAGTCCTATTGCAGCCATTGCTCATATACAGTGACCCAGCATCTCTACGGGAAACGACAGCTATGATTGTGTGTATGTAAAAGCATCTACTCACTGGTGCCCTTGAACAAATACACATTTCATAAGACCACAGACTGAAAATGTCACATTAAGCAGGGGAAATCTGCCAGGGAATATGTGACAGAGCACCACGAAAGAATCTAAAAAGCTTGAAGCTGGGGAAAGGAGCTTGCAAGCCAGGCTTCAGACTGGAAAACATGGAACGTGCACAACAGGCTTTAGACAGGAAAGCAAGGATCCTGCAAGCCAAGCTTCAGTCTAAAAAACAAGGAGCCTGCAAGACAATCTTCAGACTGGAAAAAAGAGCTTGCAAGCCAGGCTCCAGATTGGAAAACAAGGAACGTGCACGACAGGCTATAGACAGGAAAACAAGGAGCTTGCCAACCAGGCTTTAGACTGGGAAATAGAGGTCTTGCAAGCCAGACTTCAGACTGGAAACAAGGAGCTTGCAAGCCAGGCTTCAGACTGGAAAACCAGGATTTTTCAACTCAGGCTTTAGACTGGAAAACAAAGAGCTTGCCAGCCAGGCTGCAAAAAAAGGGTTGTGCAAGCCAGGCCTCAAACTGGAAAACCAGGAGCTTGCCAGGCTTTAGACAGGAAAGCAAGGAGCTAGCAAGGCAGTATTCAGATTAGAAAATGAGAGGTTTGCAAGTCAGTTTATAGACTTGAAAACAAGGGTCTTGCATGCCAGGCTTTTGACTGGAAAACCAGAAACTTGCAAGCCAGGCTTCTGAATGGAAAATAAGGCGCTTGCAAGTCATGCTTCAGACTGGAAAACAATGAACTTGCCAGTCAGTCTTCAGACTTTAAAACAAGGAGCTTGCCAACCAGGCTTTAGACTGGGAAACAGAGGTCTTGCAAGCCAGACTTCACAATGGAAAACCAGTAGCTTGCAAGCCAGGATTCAGACTGGAAAACCAGGAGCCTGCAAGCCAGACTTCATGCTGGAAAACAGTGAGTTTGCAAGCCAGTCTTTAGACTGGAAAACAAGGAGCTTGCAAGTCAGGCTTCAGGCTGGAAAGCAAGGAGCTTGTCAACCAGGCTTTAGGCTGGAAACAAGGAGCTTGTCAGCCAGGCTTCAGACTGGAAAACAAGGCGCTTCCAAGTCAGACTTCGGACTGAAATACAAGGAGCTTGCAAGCCAGGTTTAGACTGGAAAGCAAGGAGCTTGCAAGTCAGGCTTTAGACTGGAAAACCAGGGGCCTGCAAGCCAGGCTTCATGCTGGAAAACAGTGAGTTTGCAAGCCAGTGTTTAGACTGGAAAATAAGGAGCTTGCAAGTCAGGCTTCAGGCTGGAAACAAGGATCGTGTCAACCAGGCTTTAGGCTGGAAACAAGGAGCTTGTCAGCCAGGCTTCAGACTGGAAAACAAGGAGCTTCCAAGTTAGGCTTAGGACTGGAATACAAGCAGCTTGCAAGCCAGGCTTTAGACTGGAAAACAAGGAGCCTGCAAGCCAGGTTTTAGACTGGAAAACAACAAGTTTTCAAATCAGGCCTCAGGCTGGTAAGGAGTGCAGCTGGCTGTTTTAATCAGGAAACTAAGTTTAACAAACAAACCAAATGTTTCAAGATCTGGTTCAGAGCAACAAAGGAACATCAGTTGATGGACACTGATCTGAGAAATCAGAGGGTTTTTAAAGGCATGCTAATCACAGGTGGAGGCAACTCGCATTTGACCCAGTTGGGAGCACTTAAGACTCCACCTCCTTGTCATGGTCTTTGCACGGTTTGAGGGAAGGCAAAGCTGCACCGGATTATGAGCTGGAGTTTGGTTCTGTATTTTATCAGGGAAGCGTGCAGATCAGTACTAGGACTCCTGCTAGAGCATTAAAGAATGAAACAAGAATCAATCAAAGCCCTTGCACATACAGATGTTTCTATCTTTCAGGGTTTCACAAAGTTAAGGACCTCAATACACCAGATCCATTCTGCAAGATCAGGAACATGATTCCAGAATGGGGATGGTTCCACACTATATACTGGAGATGTGTGGATAGGTGTCCAGACACCTGAGCAGTTTAGGGGCATAACCAGCCGATGACTGGATCCCACAGGAATTTCAGGATCACCCGTTGTCAAGATGACCAGAAACTGACATTGACAATGTGCACATTTGTGAACCCCTTTCCCTCTCTGAGTGAGCCAGCTGTACCCTTCATTACTGGTTTGTTTTATGACTGACAAACATACCTCCACCGAGATTTCCAATTCGCTTTCCAAAGAACATAGATGGTCAGTTGGATCCGGAAATGTGTAGAGATGTATTACAGTCCCTTGAATAGCTATCTGCAGATGTGGGCTGGACCAATGTGACCTCAACAACACTAGAAGCTTTCTGAGCTATTTTTCAGAGTGATGTTTGACTATATATCACTCTGTTTTGTCTTCCACAACTGCCTTCTCATCACACATAGGACCACTACTCTGCCTCTTAAATCTCCCTGAATTCTGGCAGATGCACCCATGCGGTGTACTTCCTATCCTTTCACCAACAGGTGTCGCCCTATCCTTGGGTCTGCGCATTCATATTCCGGTCACCACTGTGTGTGTGTCATGTTGCTAGTTCAACTGATAGCAAAAGTGTTGGTGGATCAGAGTTTAAATCACACATCTGGGATGCATTCAGCTCCAAGAGCTGTGTGTTCAACCCTCAGCACTTGTGATCTTCTGTTTTTCTACATATTGTTGTAATTATTATCACACAATGTATAACACAAAATACATCATACTGAATGTTTTGCAGGCTACAGTTTTTTTACTAGACCCATTGTGAAATAATATTTTCTCCCATCACCCTCTCCTCGACTGCATTGTATGGTGGCTGATGTGAGGTTATCTGCTGCTTCTCTGTTCTCTCGCCCACACAGCAGAGAATATCAACACAGCCATAAACAATACCATCGCAGTCTGAGGGCTTATATATTCATGGCTACTTGCCGCCTCACTTGCATTTCCAGTGGGGTTGTGATACGTGGTGAATTAACTCCATGCCCCCACCAAGCTTTGAGAACAGCCATCAAGGCCATTTTGCAGTAATGGTTGCATCCAAAATAGAAAGTAGGTTCGGAAACATTCTTTGAGAAGGTTGGACCATCCTTGTCACTGATCTTGTTCTGCCCTGATAAGGACACGCCTTCATGCCAATGGGGACATGTCCATGTACCAATAATAATAATAATAATAATAATAAAATAATCATAATAATAATAATAATTTAATAATTTGTTTTTATATAGTGCCTTTTTTAGCCACAATAAACATCATGAAACACATCCTTAACATGCTCCTCCCGACGCAGATCTAATGCAATGTTGGATCAATTTTTTTTCTTCTTTTAGAACTTTGTTCGTCCTTCAGGACACGCAGGACAGTGCGAGATGTTCTACTAGCACTTCGAAATTTTGTTAAAAAATCTATAATGATTATATACAAAAAAAAAATAGTGCCTTTTTTATATATGTCTCCATCAAATACATTCTGGGAGATATATTCCTGTTTCACTTTGTTTGAACATATTGGACTGAAGTCATTGCAAAGCTCTGGACTGCAACACCTGGGAGCTATTTAAAAGATGGAGGTGGAGATTGAGTCATGGCTTTGGTAACCGAGAGGAGCTGGATAAAGTGCATTCATGCAGTCTTTCCACCTGGCCTCTTTTATTTGCAAGTTCCTCCCACTTTTGTGCTGCATTCAATCTTTTGTTTTGATTGTTGACGCAGTATTTTTGTTCTTGTTTCTTTTATCCATTTACTCTTTCGTTTTGAGGATAGAAATTGATTCCTTCTGTAAAGTAGTGCTTCATACAACTATTGCACATTTTGTGGTAATACAGAGAACCGCCATTATATACCCTTCTCTGTATTGCACCCAAAGTGGATTAGAAGGTGGACATCAGAGATCCCCACTTTTTTACCCCCTGTGGGGTTCTGCCTTCAATACTTGTACTTGTTGCTAAAGGGATGTGCTGGGATATCCATTCACCGGATGTAAATATCTTTTCAAACTTTACCTCACCGGCATTGCCTGTGGCGGTAATGACGACAATGAATGGGGATTCATGAATGGGGATTCATGAATGGGGATTTTCACCATCACTCTGGCACCTGTAATCTGGCAGCAATGCCGCCGGACCAGGTGGCAGAAACGGTATCTACATTTGCTGGTATCCCAGTGGCTCTACCGCCAGGATACCGGCAAACTCAGAATGAGGCCCGTCCAGTGGGGGCTTTACATACAGATTATTGTACTCTACATTGGCAAAACCATTTCTACTTGATTTGCCTGTTTGTTTTAAGTGCAAATTTAAAAAGACAATGGTCCTGATTTACAAAAGTCTTTTTCAATGGGATAATCCCATTGAAAAAGGCTTTGTAAATCAGATGCAATGGGCCTCATTCCAAGTCTTGTGGTCGGACTACAAGAATGCCCCTGCAGGCATGGTTTTCGCTGAAGCACCGGCAGCGTTAGCAACGGTGCCGGTGCTTCTGTGACCCCATTCCCGGGCACATACAGTTCCTGCCGACTGACATCCCAGGCAGCCCTGGCTTGTCACAACATTGTTCTATCGATGTAAATCTACCCCAAAGCCTTTACTTTGTTTTAAAGCATTTACAATGTCAGTCTTCAATTGGCAATCTTTTTTCTGATGCAGTAGTAGTTTTTCCTTTATGGCACAACCACTGATTAAGAAGCTCAGGCAGAGACTCCAAGGAGCGTGATCGCCTCTTATCAGTTTTTAAAAAGCCACTATAGCAAATGGGAGTATTAGACCTGGCACAAGTAGGGACCATCTTTGCATCCTGCAACAATGTGGCAAACCTCAGGCTTACCCTCAACCATGGAAGTGGCAAACCTCAGGCTCATCCTCTGACAAACTGGCCTGCCATCTGCTCCAAAGGCAATCCAGACTCGTCATCCGTGCAAAGAAAAGGGCCCCCATTCAGTCACGAGTCTCTTGCGCATCCAATAACACGGCTGAATGTTTCAAAATACGCAGGGATCTAGCCAACCCATCCGCAGTCTCCTCCTCCCCTACTCCTTCCAAGCCCCCTGCAATGCTCTGGCCTCACACTTTGCTACCAAAACCCAGGGCATTCTGACCACCCTTTCTACACTCCCTCACAACCCATCCCACTCCCCCACCACACACCCCCTCCTCCTTCCACATTTTCCTCCTTCTCTCCTGTCACACCTGAAGAAGTTACCAGAGTTGTCCGCTCCATGAAGGTCTCTTCTAAACAGGTCTCCACTTGCTCATCCAGGACCATTGAAGGATTACATTGGCTCCCTTTACCCCTGCTCTCGCTGATTTCTACAATCACTCCTTTATCAAGGGGATTGTTCCCCTCCCCCCTTAAGCACTCCCTTGAGCGCCCACTTCTGAAAAAACCATCCTCTGACCCCATCTGCCCTGCCAGTTATCGCCCAATCTCCATCACCCCCTTCCTGGGGAAGCTACTTGAGAGGCTGGCTTTGGCCCAAATTAACTCTCGTACTGAACTTGTTGGAGGCCTCCACGACCATCAATATGGATTCCGAGCATCCAGAGGCATTGAAACTGCTCTTCTGAACACCCGTGAAGAACTGCTTGCATCTCTGGACTCCAACTCCCCACCTGGCCTCATCCTTCTCGATCTCTCCTCTCCATTTGACACCTTTAACCATTCCGTCCTCATACAAAATCTGCATGATACACTTGGTATCTCGGAAACGGGTACTGGATTGGCTGTACTCTTTACTCACTAACCTCTCTTCCCAAGTCATCCTGGCTCCCTTCTCCTCTCCTTCTACCATATTTATCTGAGGTGTCCGTCAGGGCTCTGTACTCTCCCCCTGGCTCTTTAAATCTACCTTGCTCTCCGCGCACGCCTCATCTCCTCTTTCGCCTCCAACTTCCAGTGTTATGCACACGACACACAGCTCTTCTTCAGACTCCCTGCTGACCCTCTTGTACCCTCCATCATCCCTGACTACCTATCTGTCATCCAGTCCGGGTGCGCCTCAAATGATCTCTGCCTCAACGCCTGTAAACCTGAGTTCCTTCCCATTGGGACCCCTGCTCCCTACTTCTCACCTCCACTCTGGCCTTCCTCCTTAGTCTCTCCCCCTGCGCCTTCAACTGAAGCCAGAAACCTTGGAGTCATCTTCGACTCCTCTCTTTCCTTCCTTTTCTCACTTTCCCTCAAAGGCTCAATGTAACTCAAGCCCTTGTTCTCTCTAGACTAGACTTGACTTGACTACTGTAACAGCCTCCTCCTGAACCTTCCTTCTTCCACTCTGCAACCCCTCCATCTTATCCAGAATAGGGCAGCAAGACTTATCCTTGGCCTTAAACCCAGGGACCGCATCTCTCCTGCACTAATAATTATTCACTGGCTCCCGGTTGCTTCACGGCTACATTCAAATCCCTCTGCATCAATCACACGGCTGTCTGTGCCCGGGGACCACACTATATTCAACTCTGTCTCTCTAAATACTCTCCCACTAGTCCACTTTGTTCCTCTTGCACCAACTCTTTGTGTGTAAAGTGCTTTGCTAAACAGAGGGCAGGAGGTTGCTCTCTTTCTTCTGCGGGCTCCATCCTTTGGAATAGCCTCCCCCTCCCCGTGTGCCTTGAGCAGGATCTTCTCAAATTCCAGAAGCTCCTTAAGGTTTTCCTCTTTTCCTCCTTCTTCTCTCCTCTGCTAATCCCAAAAGTTGCTGAATCGGTGTCCTTGGCCCTTATGCATCTTCGGGGCCTTGACCTCCCACACCAATTCGTTCACAGCTCCTGTCTTTCCACAGCACTTTGCATCTGCAGACCCTCCGCTCTGGAGACTCGCACTTACACCTCTCGCGGCCCAGTCCATGTAGCACTCAACTTTCTAGCACTTCGTCCATGGCTCACCCACGGCCTTGGACTCCCCAGCACTTACCCCGTCTTCCCTCTTCCTTTCTGCACTTGCACATTCTGAATACTGACAAGGCATAGTAGGTTTGTCCACCTCCCTCTTCCCTCTCTGCTCTTAAATATTGTATTGTAATGTTGTAATGTACTTCCCACTCTCCCTCCCTGCCCTGTGGGCACTTTGAAACAGTATATTCTTATTGTATAAGCGACCAACTAGCAAACAATAAATAAATTAATAAATAAATTAATAAATAAATGCCTTCTCTTTCCTTGACATTCAAAAGTACTATCTGGAACCGGGTTGCATCGATGACGCTTGGCCTGCCTACATTATACAGCCATGTTTGACCATGCCTCCATCCTGTTAACTCCTTTCTGTGCCCCACAGGGACTCTACAGTTTGGGTATCCTTGTGGAAGAAGGTGTCTCGCTCCCTCACGCCACGCTTCATCAGCTGGGCTTCAACGCCTCTGCCCGAGCCAGTCGGTTCACCATTCTCTTGGAGCTCTACAGAAGGTAAGGGGGTCCCCAGTGACCAGCAATGGGCTTTTGATCTGAGGCCAGATACATGTTCTTTAATCAGGGCTGTGTCACAATCATGATTAACATGTTCCTAAATAACAAGCCAGGTTATGCATCAGACACTTCCTGCTAGAGATCAAAATTGTAGTAGCAGACACATCAGCCCTCTTGTTATGGCAGTAGATTCTGGCTAGTTATTTTGCTTTTATCAAATTTAAGAGTCAATGTGTAAATTCACCAGCTTAATATCCAATGGCGGATATTCCAGTGAATGGTCACTAGTGTAAATGTGCTACTTGGTAAATCAGACTGAACTTATGCCTGGTTTTTCATCAGGTGTATCTTCTTCCTCGAATTACTTGTCAGTTTAGTGAATCACGTTTTCGCGCCTAGTGTGCAGGCGCGTTATAAATGACTTATCATACATTATCATATCAACCATATGTTTCACCACTAGCATGTCAATGTTCAACGGGCATTAATTACAATGGAAAACTGGTTTCTTAGTGAAGCGGCCCATGTTTGCCTGATTTAAGACTGCAACATCATAGGTGCATGTCCATGTAGCATTATCTTTGTATTATAGATATGTCCATTTTCCTGGGTCTAATTGGTTCCAAGACAGAAATCAAAAACACTGGGGGCCGAACTGAAAAACACACTCTAGTCTCTTGGCCCCAAGAAGGGGACCTCGCGACTGCCCTAGTAAAGAAAAGTATAAATAACTTGACCTTGGTTTGACCAAGCCTCATCCTTCTCACTGCAGATCACAGCTATCACCGAGCGTTTATCCTAATGCAAAGGTCCTCCCGCTTCTCCAGACAAAAACACAGTATCAATGTCAAGAGCCCCCTCTAGCTACCCCGGGGGGGCTCCTGCGATGCAATATTGGCAGGACCACGGAAGAAAGGGATCCAGACTCTCCAGGGGTGGCATAATGATTCCATCATGCTGTGCCATGCCTCATCTTACAGAAATGGGCCCATGTCAGACTGGTCCTGAAGGGGCTTCTCTGGGGATCAATGGAACACATACATTCACATTATTGTGCATGATGTACAAACAGATCTTACAGAGCAAACCTTTCATCACTGGTCCCCCACTAAGCCCACACAGTGCCATTGTAGCTTAGTCATACATGCTAGTTCCAAGCACATGAACACAGGCAAACGCATGAGTGCTGACCCAAGACACTTGAATGGCCTGAATTCACGCCAGAGAGGGTTACCCAGGCTTCTGTCCATCAGGAGACCATCAAAGACGCATTTGTTAAAGTAGGTGTTTGCCACTCTCCCTGCCCCCACCTTCAAGAAGTGACCATGCTCGAACAATTTCGGTCAATGACCCTCACAACTGTGTTGGCCGGGGCCAGTCCTATCAGCATCTCCGAAGCATATACCACTCCTTACCCTAATAGTGACGTTCACCTATTGAGCATTGTCTCTCAAATGCCTCTTGGTGGCCAGAAGGCAACATGTCGCCGGGTGCCTAATCAAGCACTCTCCAGTGCTCACCCGTGTAAATGTGTTGTCTGTTCATGTAAGTTTCTCTCATCCTTTGTATGACTCGCTCATGTGTCTGATTGCCCTTCAGGTGCAGAGATCATGAAAAGGATGTTGCATATGTGCCCTGCAGCCTGGCTCTGCTCAACGTTCATCTCCAGCACATCTGGATGTTCCACAGCTCGGCAGTGAAGGTACTGCTCCTAGGCATGAGAAAAAGGGCAGGGGGCAATGTTTTTGATTCTCTTCATTTGTGGACTTTCATGGCACAACGTCTTTTCATTGACAGTCGTTATTTCAATTATTTTTTTACGGAAATGTTTTAATGAAAAAACTCATTGAAATATTTAGGGGGGTTGGGAAAATGTATTTAAGGGGTGGGGGTGTCAGGAACAGTTAAAAATAATAGGGGATGGGGGGAGGAGGTTGAGGGGGATCCTCCACCAAAATATAAATAAATCAATTTTGATGAGTTTTTTCGTTAAAAAATATTAATTAAAAAACCCATCAAAATAACAACTGTCGATGAAATGACATAGAACTCACTTTCATAAAGAGTCAATTCTGTGATCACACTACCCCAAAGTTAGACCACATAGTGGTGATTTCCTTATGTTAGCCTGTGTATACATTTATTTTCAATTTTTAAAAAACAAAATGATCGCGGAGTAGGGCGCAGAGTACACACAGTCTGCAGTCCCTGCTCTCCCTGCAGTCTTGCCTCCATTGCTGTTGAAGGAGGCAGATCTACATAACCTCACATTTGTCTGCGGAGCGGAACACGGAGAAGGGCGCAGAGTACAAGCAGTCTGCAGTCCCTGCTCTCCCTGCAGTCTCTCCTCCATTGCTGTTGAAGAAGGTGGATCTACATAACCTCACTTTTTGTGCGCGGAGCGGAACGCGGAATAGGGCGCAGAGTACAAGCAGTCTGCAGTCCGCAGGGCCGCAAGGGGCCCAAGGGGTATGGATACTATGGAACCCGATGTCTCCCCCCTCTCCTCCCCACCCCTGATTCCAGACTTAGAATCCAAGAGAACTCTTCGCAGTAATATGCTACAAGTCACAAGTTTAGATAAACAAAGACGTTTCCTTCCTGGCACTATCACCAAAGAAGTCGAAGCAGAAGGGCGAAATTGCAAAAATCAATGTACCTACATGCCTGATGGGCGGCCCGTCACTGTGGCGAGGCGGAGCTGCCCTCCAGACCCGCTCATTGCAGCCACGACAAGCTCCTCGCCGGCGCACCCTCAGCTGCGGACGCCGGTGCCGCTGGGCGTGGGCGTGCCCGCAATCAAAGCGGCGGCTTGCTCGGCGGACTCACCCGGTATGGGAAACAATTCCGCCAACAGAGGAGCCTGGGACCTGGCAGGCTTTCAGCGGATACAGGTCGGCGCAAAGCCGATCCCCGAACAGGAAGCTGCCCGCTCGCCTGAGCTGCAATCTCCCTCCGAGGACCCGGCTGTCTCCGGTTCACCACAACGCATGTCTTCCCGTGGCTCAAGACCATCAATGGCTCCGCGGGATGCGTACTGGAGCATGGGCGGGAGTCCCGTCTCGGCGAGAGGGATTTCCTCAGAGGCTGTCGGAGGATGACCTAGCAGGGCCCTTTCTCCTGCCTCCCCTGACATTAGAAATTCAAACCAAATTTCAGCAAAGAAAAAGGCTACGTCACTTCAGCCATCAACTCCAAATGCTCTTTTCAATCTATTAAAAAAAAAACAATGCAAACGAAAATTCAATGCTGAAATGGAATTGTCAGGGGCAGAAAAATCTTTTTCGTATCCAAGGACAAGCAATTTGGCTGAAAATGACATAGGATCTTCAGGGAAATCTCTCACTCAACCACATATAGTCCCCGCAGAGACCCCACAAACAAGTATCCCGCTGTGTAAAGGAGCTTTACTGAAATCTCAGATCCAACCACCTGTACCTCCCGCAGAGCACACATTAACAAAAAGTCTGTCTTGTCTCCTCCATCCCCCTACGTCATGCAATCTGGATATCCCAGATATTTCGGCGCAGATCTCATCGGCCAAACGTCATGATGAGGAACGACCAATCACTCAAATGAGTTCTCAACCATGGGCCAACATCCACCTGGACAATTATCGCTTGGGCACGTTGTCATTACCAGCGTACTCACACTTTGGCTCCTTCAACCGTAGCCGCAATGACCTGCAAATGTCACCAAAAATTCGAAACCCTCTGCATTGCCACTCTTTTCAAACTGAAAACACACCTGAGATTCAACCCCAATTGAGGGATCAAAGAGACCCAATGCCAAATAAAAGGATATCATCAGAGACTTCAATAGACTCAAGCAAAGGGTCGCCCAAGAATAAGCCTGACCTGACTACTGTAATGTCGGCCCTTACCATCGCCCTTTCACCCTTTTGCAAACTCTATGAATCATTAAACGACACCGCCAAAGACAATACCTCAATATTGGCAACAATTCAGTCAAAATTGATCTTTCTGGAAGGGTATATAACTGCGGTTGAAACCAAAGAGGCGGCGAAGCAGCTAATCCTGGAAGAAAAGTTAGCTTGGATAGAAAATCATCTAAACAAAGGTCCAACTATCAATAAGGAGAAACCAATGACGACTGAAAAGACATCTCAGACAAAAGAATTTAACAAGCTCAACAATGTAGCACCACTATTCCAGAAACCTCAAAAAAATGCTCTGAGCATGATCCCTACTGCCTCAACTAGCTCAGCGGAAGCGAAAATAGGTACGGGTCCTTCGAGAAAACTAAATCCTGCTTTTAAACTGGCAAGCAAGGATTCAACTTCTCCTCCAAATTCAAAGCAATTAGGGCCAAACAAACAGGCCAATAAAGAGGATCAAGAAACACTCAAAAATCGAAAATGCAATCTTCCTCAACCAGGTGATCTTGCTGTAGGGCAAGCATTCATCGACTTAAGTAATTCACCTCATCCATCAGCCGAATTTCAGGTTTTAAGCAGTCTCATGGAACTGACTCAACATTTAGATACAGAAGATTCCCCTTTGATTGAGATGATACAGAGCAGCCCAAAAACAGCCTCAAGCGTCAATTGGGAAAACCACCAGGAATCGAGACCTACGAGACAAATTTGTTCCCCTATTAGGATCAAATCCCGAAGTCGAAGTGGATCTAAAGACAAGAGGCAAGCAAACATTGTATCAGATCCAAGCGCCCATCATCAGACGCTCTGCAGTCTTGAAGGATGGACCTTTGACGACAAAGCACGGAAATTCTCAAGACGATGCGATTAAGCGAAAAATGCAAGCTGAATCTTCGCGAAGAAACTCTAACAGCACTATGCAAGGCACCCGAATTTTCAAGTTGGAACAAAGTTCACATAAATCGGGATACATGATCCTGAATAGGAAAACGGTGCTAAAAATCCTGAGCAGAACTAAATCACTAAAATCTCTAACCACTGGAGACTTCCGTTTGATCGAGCCCTATCATAGAGAACAGAGGGCAAAGGCATATTTGCATATAAAAGCAAGGGCGTTACAAACAGGAATGGAAGAGGCGTACAAGAGCTCAGTCAATCTGGCCTCTTGCTAACAGAACTGGAAGGCCCAACATCGGTGCAGGCGAAAATCAACAGGGAGGACATCAGAGCCCACAAGTCGCCCTTTCTTCAGAAAGCTAAAGATCTGCACAACATAAACAATGGAGAAATGAAATCAACTAGAAAAAGGAACCAACCTAGATCATACAGAGACCTCCAAGCGGAACGCACTCCATCTAACAATTCAAAGGTTTTGTGGAAAGCCTCTGAGAGCTCTTCATCATACAGATCAAGCATATCTGAACACAAATGACGCCTTCGCTCTGATATTACACCTCCTAGACAAATATCCAAAGATGAAATCCATCATAAGGACCTGTGCCCAAGCCGTGACTCATCTCGTTATCCAAAAGGCCCATGGGAATGGCTCAAGACCGTAGTCAATGGGAAGTCAAGCAGATAGCAACCAGGTTGGGCTAACAACACACTAGCCCAGGATTCATCGGAGATTCGTACCCTCTCCATGGCCTCATGGAACACCAGGGGCCATCTACACTTGACAAACAGCAACAATCAGACCCTAGTGGGTTTCGATATCATCTGCCTCCAGGAAACCTGGCTGACGGAGAAGCCTTCGCTGGACGGCTACGAGATTGAACTTTCAGCCGCCAAGCAAGGCAGATTTGGGCGACCGTCATCTGGTCTGCTGCTTGCAGTGAGAATTGGATCAGGCATCAAGATCCTAAAAAAACTAGCAGAGAGTTACGGAATGTTTGGCAGTCCTTACGTCATGGACATATCAGGATTTAAGGTTCAAAAAAACCAATACAGTTGAACTGGCAATAGTTAACCTGTATTGGAATCCTCAGCAATCATCGACAATAACCGTCTGTAAAGAAGTGATTGAAGTGATCGATAGCATCACAATTGACTCAAACACAGAACATGTGATCATCTGTGGTGATCTGAACTCAATATGCTTACAAGATTTGGCCAGTCTGCCAAGACACAAACTTTCGTCTGAAGAGAGAGGAAAAACCTGGATGATCGCCATGAACTCGAGGAACTTCCATAATTTAGCATGGCTTAAATCCTGGGAAAATATCATCCCAACATGGGAACGGGAAAGCTCTCGGGCCACACTCAATATATATCTTCACATCACAAAACCTACTGCCTCTGGTAAAATCATTTAAAGGAATAAGGACAAAAGAGAGTGACCATAATTTGCTTGCAATAATATGGTCATGACCACACCACGAGAGCAAACTTTCTCTTCCTGCAATAGAAGCAAACACTCAGCGTCCCAGACTTCGCTTAACTGCCAAAAACATCAAGATGATCACTGACAATTATGGAAAATCTATGGAAGGAAACCCAACGGAGTGCGAGCGACCAGACTACCTCCCCTTTCTACTACAGTTTAGATCTGACCCCAAGAACAGAAAAGGCCAAATCCGAAAACACCTGCAAGTGTTTGACCAAGCCCTAGTGGACAGAAGAAAACTTCTGAGGAAAGCTAAAAAAAGAGCAGCAATCGAACAATCTGACTCGGCTAAGGCCGACTACCTAGTGGAAGTTAACAGCTATAAATCCTGACTAACAAGTCGCAGGAGGTTTATGTATCAAAACGACGCGGAAAAGATGCTTAGGACATTAAGCACCAAGAAATCTAGCGACTTTTTGGCCCTTATTAAGATGGCAAGGAATAGTCGGGAAAGTGAACTGGCGAACTCAGTCACAGAGGCAAACTGGACCAATTCTTTCAGAACCATGTTCGCTGCACCAAACGGTGTGCTTGAAAGTCAACCTGAAAAGTGACAGATAGATCAATCTCTCGGACATTATCAACGTCATGAAACATCTTAAATCCTCAAGAGCCCCTGGTCCTGACGGCCTGAGCAAAATAGACCTCAAGCAAAATCCGGAAGCATGGGCAAGATTCCTAAGTATTATATTCCAACATTGTGTATCACTCAGAACCATACAAACAACATGGACTCATTCTAAAATTGTCCCGCTGTTCAAAAGTGGAAACAGGGAAGAACCACAGAAAAACAGGCCAATTGCCCTGTTGGATATTATTGGCAAAATATTCGCAACACTGCTGCTCAAACAGTTCCAAAATTGGGCAAAGGTCTCTCCAGCACATGACCCATTTCAGATGGGTTTCCTACAAAATGGCGGAACTTCCGTAAACATCTTGTTGCTAAACCTAATTAAAGCAATGGTAAAGCAGGGCGCGCCACAGTTTTTTTGGCCTTCATTGATCTCACGCAGGCCTTTGATAAAATGGATAGGAGATTGCTCTGGTCCAAACTGTATACATGGAATTGGCCAAACGGACTGCTGAACCCCATCAAAGCACTACATACAGATAACAAATTGCGAGTTCGACTCAACAACCACGGAACCCTGTCAAACAAGATTCCTGCAGAGCGTGGGGTGAAACAAGGTTGTCCTTTAGTCCCAGCACTTTTCATCAGTTTCCTCAGAGATTTTAAGCACACTGAAAGCTCAGTCCGAGCCTTTCCGCCGAAAATAGGCAATACAAATACATCCCGCCTGCTATATGCAGATGACTTAATTTTGCTAGACCAAACAGAGGTTGGATTACAGCGCCAATTGACAAACTTGGCAAATTACATAAAATCCGATAACTTGGAAATTAACAAATCCAAAACAAAAATCCTGATCCTAGCGAAAAATAAGTCTTACAAAAAACGTCACAGAGGATGGTTCCTGGAAAATACCAAGATTGAAACAGTCGAATATTACAAATATCTGGGTGTAACAATAGACAGCTCAGCACAGGAAACAACCATGAAATCGATTTTATGGGGCAAAACCAGGAATTTACCAGCCCAGATGAGATCAATTGACAAGAGATACAGAAAATGTTCTCTGGAGCCTGTAATCCAATTCTACAGAGGCAAAGTTGTCCCGGCCCTAACGTACGGAATGGGCACGACCCTGTCAATGCCAGCCTCTATCTGGCCTAAACTCAAGGGTTTACTATGGCGTTCAGTTCTGGGTCTACCAAACTCGGATGCAATTGCAAACATCAGGCGCAAGCTAGGGTTACAATCCCTACTCGCAGCAGTTGACCAGAACTCAATACAAATTTACAGAAAAACCATCATGCTGGAAACTCTTTCGATATTCAAGCTGATAGCAGAGGAGCTTGCAACTGGCCGCCTTAACATCTTAAAAAAATGGTCACAAAAACAAAAATCAAAATTGGACGAAATAGCTTGCACCGAAGAAGAACTGATCGGAAATCCTCAGAGAATAAAACGAAAAATGGGCCTCATGGATTGGATTAGCACCGTCGACAAGGCCCGAGCTAACAAATTGACCACACATCTGCCTCCAACTTTTAATCAACTGAAGATACCTCTGCCATATTGCTCGAAATTTCCAGACAAAAACTAATGCGGACCCTTTTGAGAGCCCGTCTGAACTTAATGCCCACACGTGAAATTCTCAACATTAGACTTCAGTCTCCGTCTACAGAATGCAGACTATGTAAATCATTAAAGGAACTAGAAAACTCGAAGCATCTGCTGCTACACTGCGAGGCGCTCAGTCAAGAAAGGAGCGCCTATTTTTCACCTCTTGGGATGCTGGCCTCAGTTTTAGACAAAGACGTTTGGTGGAACAGATTAATGTCGGGAGAAAAGACCAAATGGACTATTGTGACAGCAAAACTTCTGACAATCGCATTTGATGAAATGAAGGAAAGTGTAACATAGAGGAGAGAAGGTTGAAATAATCAGAATAACCATGTTCCTTTCCATCATTATCTCCTTTTCATCATCTAGACTTCTACCTATACGAAGAAAAACCACAACATAATCACTAGTCTTTGTAAAAATCACGTTGATTATATGCAAAAAAAAAAAAATCTTTTATCTATTTATGTATTTAATGTGTTCTGTTTTACATAACATACACTTCCCAAAAAATAATAATAAACAATGTATATCTAAAGTGTGCACCATAAATGATGTGCAGCATAGATAGGCAAGCAATTTCAAATTCATTTAGCCTTTCAAAGACATATATCAAAAAGCCAACTTTGGAAAACTCACGGAAATCTTTCATCAATCCCATCATTTGAGCCCTCAAGTAGCTGGCGAAGGATTATATACAAAACAACCTAAAAAGTCCACCCTGTCTTGGACTATACCACTACCGTCCATCACAGAATTCTCGAGTTTGCAAAACTGCGATATCCTCCCATCTTTAATCTGCTGTGCAGGATTTCTAGCATTGTAAATACAATTAAACTAAAGCTTAAAAATACAATTGTATCTTTAAGGCACAGAAATGTCAATCAAATAGAAGGCCCCTCACTACTGAGGAGTTAAATAATGCATGAAAAAAACACATTTAGTTGTCAGAAGTCTTGGACCATGTTGATCATATTACCAGATTTTGTTTTTTAAAATACCAGCAGAACTAAGGCCTGGATGCAACTAACACCTAAAAAATCTACAAGGGCCTTCCAATTGCTATAAAAGTTGTGATAAAAGGTGAAGATGTATTTCAATATATATATGCAATAAAGGAAAAACCTTCCAGATTCATGATCTTTAAATATGAAAAAATGTGCTTCCACCAAATTACTTCTCCAATGAGGTAAGACCCGTCTCCAAATGAATACGGGCCAGAGGGACACTGCGAGGAAGATGTCCGTATGAAACCCTCAACAGTCACAAGTCAGAACCATCTAGAAATATACAAAAATGTCCACACCATAAGTTGAAACCGGTACAACTTGGTTTTTATAGAAATAAATGGTAGGCAACATTGAAAAGCGTTCATATTTGATATCTAACTGTCTTTTCAATGCTGACACCTTGTCACGATTACACATTGCAAAACATAAATATTAAAAAGTATTAACTTCTTCCAAATGTTTCCTGAGTGGAGACCATTGTGCTCCTGGAGAATAAGGGAAGGGGACCACTTGCTGCTTACATCAAGTAGAGCAATTGGGCAGAAATTAAGGGGTTCACTCCCAGTGATGGTTTTGTGTATTGGGACAGTGAATGATGTTCTCTATTTCTTTAGGATGATGCTTCTATTTATTATCATACAAAGCAGCTGGTACATAATTCAAGCCTAGAGGTCGGATAATCCTAGAACATCACACTAGTGAGGACATCGCGTCCAGTAGCACAAGAATTCTTGAAGCACATGAAAAGCGTCTTGATGACAACATTTGTAAAAGATATTTCCCAAATCCCTAACCTAGGTAAAATGTTTCACCCAAATAGATTCTCGTATAGGGTTAGCCAATGTAAGAGAATGTGTCTGGCCAGCACCATTTTCCAAATGCCACAAATGAGGCTTATTTTTCTCACATAGTAGCCTTTGCATCTTCTGGCAACAGCGCCCCAGTAAATTTGCTTTGTGACCCAGAAGCCAATATTTTTTAATTCTATTTAGTCCTTCGCTTTTCTTGACAATATTGATTTCCAAGACTTGAATTTAGAACTCCATAATGCTTTCAATTCTTCCGGTACCCATCGTTTTCCTATTGCAAATTAATGGTTTGAAAGAGTGTGGGTGTTGTCTAACCAATATTATTATAATTATGATATTTATTGAGCACTGACCTGTCTTCGAGAAGCAACGGAGCGCTTTACAGTGGTGTACAAAAATACAGATACATAACAGCCTTCAGACACTTCCAGCTGTCCTGGACCAGCCGTACCTGCCCACTCACCCCCCCTTACTGTTGGTGTTCCCCAAAGTGTCAGTCCTGGGTCCACTTCATTTCACTCTCTATGTGTCTGCTCTTGGCACCTTGATCTCCTCCTATTGCTTCTATCAACTCTTCGCTAATGACACTTATACATGCTCCTTTTCTTACTTATCTGACAAGCAATGGTCAGAAATATCTGACTGTTTCTCCATCATCAAATACTGGACCGCATCTCGCTCACTCATGCTCAACTCCCCTAAGACTGCAGTTCTTTACTTCCCATCTCTTACTCTCCCCCTCTTCTATTCTTCTCTCCTGACGACCTTCCCTACTCTTCTTGCAACCTTGGTGTTCTCTTTGATCCATCTCACAACTTCTCACTATTCATCTCCAAATCTGCCGCTGTAGCCAGACCTAACATCAGAAAAATAGGACATCTTCTTCCCTTAATCAATGCTAGGAATCTAATCTCCTCTTTAGTACTCTCTCGGTCTGACTACTGTGGTATTCTACTCTATGGCCTTCCAAAGTATGCCTTTTCACCACAATCCTGCTGTCCATACCCTCTTCAACCTTCCCCGCTTCAACTCCACCTCCCAAGCCTGTCGTCAGTTAGGCTGGTTATCTATGAGACAGAGGGCAAAGTATAAACTCATCCTCATCCCTTGTGCCCTTTACCAGGGGCACAAGGGAGGCTGACAGGAAGCCTTTGAGGAGTGCATTTCCCCCACCCAAGCGGGATAGGACCAGTGCTTGAATGGTGGATCTTAAGCTGTCCGGAGGGAGGAAGGGCTTGACTTTCCGCCGGAGGGAGAGCTGATGTCAAGTTGTCTGAGTTTTCTTAGCTATGTGTGTCTCGAGGAGAGATGTTTGTCGATGTGGAACTCAAGGGACTTGGTGTAGGAGGTGAGCTCAGGTGTGATTCCCTCAGAGTTCATGATTGATAGCCAGGTCTGTATGTCTGGGTGTTCCGTGTTGTTGGTGAGGAGTAGGCACTCGGTCTTGGGGGGCTTGAGCTACAAGTATGCACTGGCCATCCAAGACTGGATCAGCAAGAGGCAGGTTTTGAGCCTATGGATGTCCTTGATGGAGTCGATCTTGAAGTATAGATGTGTATCCTCAGTGTATTGGTGGATGTGGATGAGGTGTGTAGCTAGGTGGGCTCCCCGCGGCTCCATGTATAGATAGAAGATCACTGGGGAGAGGATGGAATCCTGTGGGAATCCACAGGTGATGGGTAGCATTGGCAATTTTGAGGACTCCATCTGAACAAAGTGCTGGCGGTTGGCGAGGTAGGACTTGAACCTGCATAGGACAAGGTTGCTCATCCCCATGCCCCGATGTAGGTGTCCGTAAGTGCCTGGTGGTTTACTGTGTCGAAAGTGGCTGAGAGGTCGAGTAGAACCAGGAGGCAATGGTGGCCATCGTCAAGGATGATGAGGGCGCCATAGACCACCTGTATGGTTGCTGTCACCATGGTGCATCTGGGTCTGAACCCAGATTGGTAGGTTTGGAGGAAATTATTGGCGTTGATGTGTTGTTGCTTTTGTGCGACTACCGCTTTCTCGATGATCTTACCTAGAAAAGGAAGATGGGTGATGAGGTGATAGTTACCTGGGTTGTCGGGATCCAGAGCGGGTTTCTTTAGTAGAGGGATGATTTTTCCTGTTTTTAGGGTTGATGGGAAGGTGCCTTGAGTTAGGGAGCTGTTGATGATCTCCAGGTAGGGGAGGAGAGCTTCTGCTGGGCAGGTCTAGAGAATGGATGTTGTGAGGATGTCGTCTGTATACGATGTGGCTTTGAGGGCAGCCAGGGTTTCAACCAGGTTCTCTGTTGAGAGTGTCTTGAATGTTATCCAGAGTGTGGAGATTTTGCAAGGAAAGGCGTGAGGTGGGCCTGTGGATGCAGAGCTGGTGTCGATG
The DNA here is from genome assembly GCF_040938575.1 of Ambystoma mexicanum. Lineage (NCBI taxonomy): Eukaryota > Metazoa > Chordata > Amphibia > Caudata > Ambystomatidae > Ambystoma > Ambystoma mexicanum. The sequence goes on along the minus strand of NC_090941.1, from coordinate 1,031,632,235 downwards.
TGCTGGCTAAGAAGGTTGGCGTGGATTAGGCCCAGCGACATAGATCCACTTGCACCTGCTCACCAACTGCAAAGGAAAAGAGGCTTTGAGATGCATATTTTCACCTGGAAACATTGAACCCCACACCTTTACAGTATCTGGCAGGACTGAAGGATTTCACAGAGACAACCCATACACCAGGGGTCTCCTTTACTTAGGGTGACCTTCTACCCGAAATGGATGTTCTCAGCAGATGCTTTTCACAACAGGAACAACATTTCCAAGGAGAAGGGCAGAAGTACGCCACCTGTGTCATTCCAAGCTGTAAAGCAGGGACAAACAAAACCAGTGTACAAATGGGTTTTGGGATAAAGCAAATTCAATATATAATAAAAGCAGACACCCACCTAGGCACGATCGAATGGAAGTAGGCACTAGTAGGGTCGACATGCTGAGGTACTGGTGATTTCAAATGAGAACAGTATCCAGATGGGAATGAGCAAAAGGTCTGAGGAGTGAAAGCAAACAGGAGGAAGAAGGGAGGTTAGTCAGGTTAGCAGCCTAAACCTGGGGAGCGCGAGGATGTAACTACAGGAAGGAAGTTGCCATTCCGAATCCAAGAAAAGTAAATGCAAATCCAATGAAGGGCAGCTGCAGTTCAGAACACCAAGCTGGAAATCCATCGGGTAATCCATAAACAGTTCCAGATACACAAATGCCAAATGTCAAGAAACCAGGAAGTCGTAAGTAAATGTCAAGCCACAGTTCTAATCCAGGAGAGGAGTCGGGACCAAGGAAAGCCATGGTCGGTATACAGGAAATCTAGCAGGCGAAATGTCACAATTGGTACAAAAATAGACATAAGGACTTACTTCAATAGGAATCAGGGGCTTCTGTTCATTGCCGGTTTACAGAAAGCCGCCGTTCATTGGAGAGACTTGGTGACATCAGTCGCCCACACTCCGGAACGCGTGATGTTTTCCACGCAATACGCAGTGCATGCAATGCGTGTCTGTCATGTTTCCAACGCTGCAGAAGTCTCCATGGCAACTGCCAATGAGACTGAGAACTTTGAGGACCGTCTCAGTTCCTGACAGTATCCGAGAAAAGGGGTGCAAAGCACAGACTCAGGGTAAAAAATCATAAGCAGCTAGATAACCTTGCAACCATAGGTTCAGCTTCATGATGCTAGTACCGTTCCAAGATACCCTGTTACCAGGAACATTGGCAGATTCCAAATCAAGGAACAGTCATAATCCACAACATATTAAAAAGAGCAGCAATGACACTTTTCTTTAACTTGGGTTACATAAAGGTGAATGCAATTCAAAGGTATATAAGGTCATGTTTTTGACACCTTAGCTGGGCCGCGACCATGCATGATGTCACAATGACCATTACTTCTATGTCCCGTCCCCCCTCAAACATGCCGATTGATTATGCCATCTCTGCAAAAGGCAGAAATCAATAAAAAAATCCTTGAATTTCCTTAGTACAGGCACTGTTACAAAATACAACTTAACCTATAGAAAGCATCCATTAGACATACAATATATATATATATATATTCCATAGAATTACCATCGACTATAATAAGCAGAAATAAATATTATCATGCATCGCAGAACTATCTATCCCTCCTACCCTTGCATCAGCGATTCCTTCTTCTCTTGATCTGCACAAATGCCTGAATGAATTCTTTAATTATAAAGGTGAGTATGGATGTCGGCTTTCTTTCTCCTTCATTCGCCTCTTGCCCGTGTCTCCTTATAACCCCCAGCTTTCTTATTCCCTCTCATTCTTTACTCATATTACAAGAAGCATCCAAGATCGATCAATGGACTGCTCATAAGAACTCTAACCCCAAAACCGCCATCTTTGAACGGTGTTTCCACCTCTAAAACGGTCTTCAACTGGGCTTAGAGCAACACAGAGCTCATCACAACAGCACCAGAGACACTCATTCCATCTGCCTGAGGATGCCTGCAGAGGTGGTTGCAGGGGCAGCCTGGCTCCCCCACCGCCGCTCCTGCTGCTAATCTGAGAGTGACATCCGCCATCGAGCCCACTCCGCTCAGCCACCTGCACCACCATCAAGCGAAGAAAAGAGCGGCTGGGCAAGTACTGGATCTCCCGGCCTGCCCTGCTCTTTAGCTGCAGGCTGGTGGTCCCACCTCCCCTACCCACCATTGGATGCTCCTCATCACTTCCAGTAAATTACTCCTTTCTTAGGCAACCGAGCAACGGACAAACAGCTGAGGGCTAACCTCCAGCCTCTTTGCCTTTTCCCCTGCCTTTGAGCTATTGCTCTGCTGTGTCCTGCTACTTGCTTGTGAGTGCCAATTATGTCTTTGCTCAACCCTGCCCTCACCATGCACTGCTCGTACTCTCTCTTCTACTTCTCTCTTCATTCTCCTCTGCTCAAACCCCTTTCAACTCTCTTCCTGTCCCTATGATCTCTTTGCCTCAGCTTCAACCCTCTTTTCGCTCACCTGCTCTCTCTATTCACAAAACCTCCAGCCCTAACTTTAATCACACTTCCACTTCTCCATCTACCCCCCAGCGACTCTCTACTTCACAGACTCAGCATCAGTGTTATTCTACATCTCACTATCTTTACATTGTTCTCTGGAATGCACAATCTGTCTGTAAACATGACTTCCTTTACCTCTGACTTCCTTCTTTGACATGCTCCCTCTCTTACCCCCAATGCCCTTACAGAAACCTGGATTTCTCCCTCGCTGCCCACCCGTCCCAACCCTGCCTACACCTTCACCCACTCTACCCGCCCAACGGGTGGTCGTGTACGGGTGTTTGAATCTTCCAAACTTCCCATCTCTCCTACTCCCCTATCCGATCCTACTCCCCTATCTCCTGCTATCTCCCGCTAGTTCTCCCTCTTGGTTGGGGAGGCGTCTGACCCTCATAGAGTTGGAGGTGGATGAGCAGGTGGATGAGCAGAGAGCTCGGGAAGGAAGATGTTGTGGAAGAGAAAGTTGGAGGTAAATCCAACCTACTAGCTCTTCTCCTTTCGGAGAACCACTTGAATAGCATTCTATGCCACCACATCTCCCTGTTCCCCTCTCCTCAAACTATGATAACCCCACAAAACATATTCCTCACCCTTTTATTCTAAAGGTTAGCACTTCCTCCACTATCCCATTCCTATATAATAATGATAATTATAATACTCTACTGTCGTTGTCACTGGTTCATGTTTCTATTTCCCCTTGTATCATCTGGTCCTAAATCCACATCCTCTGACTCATTGTTAAGGACACATGTCCTCCGCTCTGTAAATCAATGTTAAAAGGTTTTGTAAGCATTTTTGTGCCAAAAATGCATTGCTTTTCCCTGTGAATTTCATTAAATAAATAACCATATGTCCATTGTAAAGGAAATGGTGAGGAGTCAGGAACCCAATCCTAGGGCCCGAGGATCCACATAGCCAGTGATAGGACATCAGTTGTTGACCTTATATAGCATTCTGATTTCTGTGCATAACTGCTGAACCCATATGCATGCATTAGTAATGGCCGAACCCCGAACCCTCACCCATAATGATAGGCTCACAACTTGTTTCAAGTGTTGGCAATAAAAAGGCCGTAGGATTTTATTGTACAGATATGGGTTATGACAATAACAATATCACTTATCATGATGGTATCATACTTTTGGGCACCGGGTCCTGAGGTTACCCCCTCGGACCCGTGCCGCCTTCTTGTGTCCCACGACTTGTTGTGGGCACCGTACAGTGCCTTGTACTTCTTTTCGTTCTTCTTCCCTTTTGTAGGGTGGGTGGGTTCTGTGGTAAAGAAGCAAGAAGATTTGGAAGACACTGAGTAAACAGTGAACCTCCTGTTTGGTTGGGTCCCCATTCAGGGTCCACAAACAGATTTTTTCATTATCATTCATAGGACCCAGGGAGGCCCTGGGTCTTTGTTGTGTATGTGATGGGGGCCGCTGTTGTCGCAGCCCCCGGCCGGATAGCCGACTGTCTGACCCCCTGGTGGGGGCAGATCTTTGAACCTGGGCCCTGCCTGATGGTTGTTTCCTTGTGGTGCTTTAGCACCTTGCTGTTTGGAGGAAGGGTGCGATGACTGTTTGCACCTTACCCTTCCGTGGCTTTTGTGCTGCCGAGACTGCGTGTCTCCGTAGCTGGGGGGAAGGAGAGGAGCAGGAGCGGGGGGTTGGGGCTGCCCCTCTCCCAGCTGCCGATGGTAACAGCAGTTACCCTGCCTCGCTTGTGGGATGCCCATGCAGCATTGTCCACTTGCTCCCTAGCACCCCGGGCAACATACCATGCAACATGCCAAGGGAAAGATGGAATGTGCCAGTGGCACATTGCTACCTTGAGCATTAGCCGTATGGTTGGGCGGATGTTGATGTGACTTTGTAGATCCCACCTCTATCAGCTGTGAAATGTTCTTACTGCTCTCTCTGACCAGCAGATGCAGGGTGAGCAATTGGTGGCCAGCCAAGTGCCCATGGGGGGGTGCTCTGACTCTGGGCGTAGGTGAACCCAGCATTTTCCTCCTCCTCCCTGTCGTTAGGGCACCCTCACTCAGGATCTGCTGATGTCTGTTTCCTCCGAGCAAGACCAGGGTCCTTGCTCTTGAAGTCCGGCTGCATGGAGGTGGTGGTTGTGTAGGAATGGTGTACTTGCCTTTTCTAACACTTTGGCGTTGGTGGGGTAAACCAGTGTATCATTTGGCCTCACCTGACAATCACTACTTTATTTATTTATTTATTTATTTATGTATTTTGAAATGTGTGTAGCGCATCCACCCCAGAGGCATCTGGGCACTCTTCTTGAAATTGAAAGAGCATCGAGAGTTACATGGTTACATGGTTACACCAGTGTTCTTGGCAATAATAAGTACTATAGTTACAGGGTTACACATATGCATAGAGATTTACCTTACAATCATCACATTAAGTAGAGATGTTAATTTAGGTATTGATAGGTGCAGACAGTTTTTGCAGGAATTTAATGTCGGTGATATATGTGATGTCACTTAGGCAGTTTTGGGGTTCATAATCGTGTAGTATTTATTTTTTCTCTCTACCTCCTGTGTTTATCGCACGCTGACCCCACTCCACATCCTGTATTACCGCATGTGGTATCATACTCTGCATCATGTGGTCGGTAAATACAGGTGGTCATTGTGAATACATCCAGTTTGACCTTAACTGCATGACTCACAAGGACGCCCCCTAGTGTTCTATGGTGAGTTCACAACACCAAAAAGCAGACTGGTAAGGCTACCTTGCAGATTGGGGAATAGGGAAGGGGCCTGTGTGCCATGTGGAAACCTATCTGGTGCTTTGCTATGTCTAAACCTATGCCCTGGTGGTCTGTGCATAGGCCATAGAACTGTAGTGGAATCTCATTGTAGACTAAGCAGATATTCCTGGCATCTCCGCCTGCCAGCCTTCGTTTATACTGTTCTGGGTTTCCTTCTGACTGTGGGTTCTGCGGCTTCACGAATCATGTTGTTATGGCCTATTGGCCAGTTTAATCTATAACTTCCACTGGCTCATGTTCACTTCTTTTACTCAGTTTCCTTTTTCCACCCAGCCTCTTTTTGGTTTGGGCTATTAGGTAGCGCTTAAGACACCTATAACCCAAAACTATTGCATTGGAGTACAGATAGGGAGGAATAGCATATGAGGAGGGACACAGAGTCTTTGGGCGTTCTTTTGTGATGTGCCCCCCCATTGCCAGCCTATGGACATGCTAATCCCTATGGTCATTCATGTCTCTGCCCGCCTAAAACACCTCCTCATGGGAACTCTTTGAGCTCGCTTTAATCAAGCCTTACCATCAAAGCTTTCACTCGACATGCCTGCCAGTGTTTGTTCAAAGCAGTCTTCTGAGAGTTAACTACTTAATTGGAGTTGTAAACACACTACTGGTGTAATAAAAATATCTTACCAGGCCTGGCTTCAGCCACTCGATTTATAAGCACTTTGTTTCCTTCACTGAAATCCTTTTAAAAACAAGCATTGGCAAAGCCACTGAAGTCGTTTTTAAAACAAGCATTGACAACACCAACATTTTTGGCTTGTGCATAAGTTTAAGGGCCTCATCACAAGTTGGGCGGTAGCCCTTAAATGCAGTGGTAACGGGGTTACCGCTGCATTTAAGGCTCTGCCGTATGGCGTGTTTACCCCCAGCTCAACACGCCAGAAAAATGCCGATTTTCGGTGCAATTACTGTGCGGTAATACCGCTCGAGGTAATTGTGCCGTAGATTTACCATTGGGTCCAATTAACCCAATGGGGAATGGGGAATAACGTTTACCGGCCAACCCGTGATCCGGTGGTAATACTGCTGGACGGGTGGGCGGTAACGCAAATAAAGTTTGGCATTATCCCAGTTGGGATATCGGCCAACTCCTGATGGGGCCCTAAATATTTTGTCAGGCACTGCTATGAGATGCCCAGGTACTTGCACCATTTTGCACCTGCTACCAACAATGGGTAGCTAATACCACTACGGCCGTGCCTGGCAAATGCCTTTCCCATGCCTACACGAAAGCAAAAACTATTGGTATTGCCAATGCTTGGTTTATGTTGTAGGCTACCGCTTCACATTCATTCTTTTCTGTTTATGTAGAATTGTTTAAGTCATTTAGTTAAAAACGTATTAAAATACATTGAAAAAGACAGTTGGTTGCAGCAGTGTGTGCAGCCTGGAGGCCTAACTTTCTGTTTTCCCATATTTTGTAGTTCTTCAGTGCTGCAACAGTAGCCGTCATCACCGCCTTCAGCATCATGACCATTGTTAGCCGGCTACAGCAGGGGGCGCTGCGCTTGCAGCATACCGTATGATGGCGCCTCAAGCAGTGCAGCACGGCGGCGTGGTGGTGGGCCCTCCACACTCTGTGCCATGGACCATTAAATACTCAGACCTGAGGGTGATGGAACAGTGAACCTTCCATGCTCACTAAGACATTTGTACCTGCAACATTCCTCAAGATTGGAATGATAAAAAATAGCTTTCCAATGGTAGTGCTTCCAAGATGCAACATTCCAAATGGTGGGGCATTGAACCGACAGCATTCAGGGTGCTTCGCATTAGATCTGGGCCATTCCAAATGATGGGGCATTGAACCTGCCACATTCCGAGCGATGAGGCTTAAATCTGCAACATTCCAAATGATGGGACCGTGGACCTGGAACACTGCAAATGATGATGGTGTATCAAAGCTACAGCATTGACAATAGTGGGGTATATGGTGTTTGGACACGCCTCTTTTCAGATAGATGGTACAGAAAATGAACATTGAGTCTGAAACTGACTCCGCAACAGCGCCTTGAAGCTGAACATCAACGGCATCTTTGGAAACATGTGTACCTGACTCCAATGTGAATGAAATTTAGCTCAATCGGCGCGCCACCATGCTTGATGGAGTAAGATTCACAAGGGTGTATGTAAAGTTCTCTACGTGTAACATCAAGTAGTCGCCCTGTTGAAGTTCACTTTAAGGCGCCCAATCTAATCTAACAATATAATAAAAGGCCAGATGTATGTTTGTCCGATGCAGTAGCTTTGCCTGTTGTCACCGCTAGAGGGAGCTGTTGCCTTAGGATATATAGAGAAAATGCCAATTTGCATAGCTTCAACTGTTGTCACCGCTAGGGGGAGATGTTGCCTTCGGATATATAGAGAAAATACCAATTTGCATAGCTTGGCCTCTTGTCACCGCTAGAGGGAGCTGTTGGCTTAGTATATATAGTGGTCCTACTGTGTCAATTAAAAACCTGCACTTTGGCTCGTGTACACAGGCCTGTACACTAGCCATAAATAAATTACCAGACGCTACTATTAAATGGTAAATTAGTTTGCTATTTCTTTCTCTTTAAATGTACTGACCATGACCCAAAAATAATTAATCAAATCCCCTGCAAGAAAAGGACAATATTATATTGCATCCTCCAGAGGTCTGTCTGGGGCCTGGGACCTCTCTACATCCAGCTTTCTCTCTCGAAATACCTCTCAGTCAGAATACTTCGGTCTTCTGGCTCCAACTCTCTGCAGGTCAAACCTTTCTCCAAACAGAGAGTGTAAGGCAGATCCCTCTCCTCGACTGGCGCCTCCCTCTGGAACGGCCTCCCGCCCCCCTCAGACTTGATCCGGATCTAATTAAGTTCTGAAATCTTCTCAAGAATCTCCCTTACTCCTCTTTCTTCCCTCTCCCCCTATCGTGCTAAACCCTCCACCTGCCACTGAGACAGGGGCCTGGTGCTTTCAGAGTCTTACAGGGACCAGACCAATCCCCCCCCACCCATTGATCCCTCCCAGCACCCTTTTCCCGGACTATCCCAACCTAGTCCCCCTGTCCAATGCACTCTTCCTCCCCTCTACCCGTCTTTCCCCTAGCACTTGCCGCCTTGGCCAGTGCAGCACTTGCACGCCCCCACCCGTGGAGCCACCGCTCTCCTGCACTTCTCCCTCTATCCTCCACCCCTTGCACTTATCACCTTTGTCATGTCGGGTCGCGGGAGGTTAGCTCAGTGGCAAAGTGCTCGCCTTGGAAGCAAGACGACATGAGCAACACAGGTTCGATCCCCGGGTCCGCGCTTAGAAACCTCTGGGTGTTAAACGCGTTATAAATAACCCATCATATCATGTCATGCACTTACACGGAAGGATTGTCAGAAGGCCAATGTAAACGTTTCTTTGTTGTTGTATTCGTATGATTCCCATGTCTCCCCATCCTCCGCCACCCCTCTGTTATGTCTTCTGGCGCATTAGGGAAGCGTGCATGGTACTCAGAATGATCCATTGAGCTAGTGTTGCCAAACTCAATCTTTTTTCAATTCAATCACTTTTTTCAGAATTTTTTTTCCATAAAGTTGCATTGCATGAATACAATACACCCTTCAGACAAAAAGCAACATTTAAAATGCTTAATTGGAGCCAGTTTAGCACACACGCATATTCACACCTCTAATAAATATTAATATGTCTGCATCTTATCAACATGATGATTCTGCCAAACACTATATTTAAAAATATAGTGAACATTGCAAATCAATAACACATTTTCAGACATATCGTATTCGTATACCCATCCTATCATTTTAACATTCCGATATCTGCTCATCATTAATCACAAAACTAGTGCCAATCAAATATTGCACAGCGGCCATGATTTGCACAGCGGCCATGATTTGTGCTCCCCTTATGATGGAACAGCATCTACTAAAGAAAGAAAATATACACTAATATCACCAGTAGCGGCTGTTGACATTTTTAATTGGAGTGGTGTAAATATTTCCCATAAATATGCTAGGGCAGAGCATTTTATGTAGAATGGGGTAAAATGGTGGCTGATACGGCACACTTTCTGTGAATAATTGGGAAAAAACCTGGCAGTTTGTAATTGGCATTGTAGGATGACTCCAATCCAAAAATGCAGTAGATGCAAGACACTGGCAGTGCACAGGAACATTTCCCAATGCATTTTCATGATGCCTTTGCCCACAATATATGCCAGTTAAAAACATGTTCATGCTAGTTGTGACCATACATTTCCATGCTGGCTGCATCAACATATGCCAGTATTCCCATATAAGAACATATTCATGTTTGCTGTGCACATAAGGCCAGTATTGCTACTATAAGAAAACATTTCCATGCTGGTTCTGCCAATATATTCAAGCATCCCCACGCAGCAACATAATACTGTTGGCTTTGCCATTAAAAATACAGTGCCACAATATGAATACATGTCAAAACTAGCTAGTAAAAAATATTGTGCCAAAGAAATAGCTAGACTTGCAGCACCAAAATGAATGCCACTCTAGGCACATAAATGCTTTACTAGAGATGCCCAGTAAAAAAAAGCCATGTCAAAGAAATAGCTACACTGGCTGCACCAAAATACAAGTCTAGTCAGCTAATAACACTGAACATGCTTGCTTTATCATAGATACACAAGAAAAAGAATATTGTGCCACCCTATGAAGTCTATGGCTATACTGGAGGGCCAAAATTTCAATCTAGCCACATAATAATACTTAACATGATTGCTTTATTATAGATGCCCAGGGAAACACGTTTCATGCCACAGTATGAAACAGCTAGACTGGCTGCCCCAAAATGCCAGTCTAGCTATATAATACCACATATCATTTTTCTTTTACAAAATCAATGCCATCACACACACACACATTAATAATCAAAATTAATTAAAAAGCTCTTACCTGTATGAATCCCAGTTTGGACTTTTCTCCACTCCACCATCTCCACGAAAGTCTTTGGCTCCCACGCAGCATGAACATTAACCAGGAATCACACAGAGCACGTCCTGCTCCGGCACATGCACACAGGAGCCGGAGCACCTCTCACACAGTGCTCTTACCCGTTTGTATGTGCATACAAACATGCAGTTCACAAGCCTGCTTCCTCAATGGGCCATGCAAAGTTGGCGAAGCAAAACTTTCCCGTCCATGCATTGCGCGTAGGGCGTACTTACTGGGGAACAGAACTGTCAATGAGAAAACACATTTCCCTTTGACAGTTCAAGCTAGCCCAGGATTGCTCCCGCAGCTGCGACAAGTAGCTGAGTGAGTGCTTGGTATTTCCACCTGCTGGTGCGGCTAGTCCATGATGGGTGAGGGTTCATGCAGATTGGCGCCCCCTTGTCCATTACAGACGAGCGGCCCCTGAACAAAAAGGCCTATATCCAATCTCATATTGTGTCCAGTAAAACAGCTCAGTGAGTTAAGCACTCACCTCATTCCTCTATGTTCAGCCTGCAGAACACAGGTCTGGATCCGGGACTCAGCCCTTCACCCTGCCGAGGGCTATAAATTGAGTCACATTGAGAAATATTAACAAATATGATTACAGCTCTTAGAAGACGGGGGAATCTGACATGATGTGCTATATTAGAGAATGATATTGCTATCACTCTTCAGTTGTAAAAATGATGACCTTCTGTCAAGATACGGAGAGCAAAGAAGCTGCCGGATCACCCTGAGCAGCCTTTCCCACCAGTGTGTACCACTCTCAGTAAGTGCGCTGCTCCAGAGCACTGGGGCTCATCCCAGGGCACTTGTTACAAAACAAACATGCACCTTTTTTTTTTTTAAACAATATTTTTATTAGGTTTTGTATGTTCAATACAACAAATGCATTAACACATTAAATTCTTCATTGCAACATTGGCAAGGGACTAATAAGCTATTGCATTCTTTGGTAGACGGGATAATTGGATGTGTTCTTGCGTCCATGGCTATAGTTTGTGCCGTCGGGGTGGAGATAAGATCTGTTCCTTAGGAGCTGTGCCTGGGGATACATGTCTAATAAAGTGGAGAGCACTGAAGCCATCTGGTGAGTGGAGGTCTCCTGGTGAGGGCTGGGAATTTTGCAGCATAGTCCATGAATGGGTCCCATGTGTTCCTGGTGGTATACAGGGAGCCCGATTTTATTGCTGTGATTTTTTCGGCGACAGCTAAGTCCCAGCATTTAGACCACCATAGAGCTGTGGAGGGACCACTCTCGTGTTTCCACTAAATGGTCTAATTTAAGAAACAAAAAAAGACAAATCGTGCAGTGCTTATCCACCAAAACTATGAGAGTCTAGCCCAGGACTTCCAGTACAGGGCACACAACATTTACTATTCACTTGTATTGGTGAGTATATTTTATGAAGGACGAGTAACATTTGCATGGTACTCAACCTTGTTGGGGAGTAGAGGGATGTTTGAAACTTTTATCTGATATTCACTGCAAACAAACTTTGCAGTAAATAGCAAATATGTTTCAGTGTGAAAAGGCTGGCATTTGCGTGGCAGCATTACACCAACTATGAAGTTTGTTTATGGTGACATGAAGCATTTTACAGAAAGAATTTTTTGTTACCGGGAACCATGGGTCGAATGCATTTCTCTTAGGTCAAACATGTAAAGTAAGGCAAATACCCTGCAGATGTATTGTGAGTTTGAAGAATTTGCCAGACCTGCAGTTCTTTACAGAGGAAATCAAAGCAGTTCCTGAGTGATAGTGGCTTGCCTTCTCATGTATCACAGTGTGTTTAAGGATTGCTATATTAAAGAAAACGCCATAACCTATATGTGCGAAAAGTACAGAAATACAACTTAGAAATACCCAATATTGTACCGTTAATCAAATAGCAGCTGTTTTGCAGAATGTGTCTACGGTACTAGAGTGTCAGCGGTGCGCAACCCGGTAACCCTCTACTGCTTCATTGAAAGTCTTCTTTTGCCCGCTAAAAGGATAACACTGCAACAGAGAATTACTGGCACTACCCTTTTAAAAGTAAAACAGTAACAGCACAATAAACAAACTATGCCCAGTTACATCGATCATGTACCCAGGCAGAGCCACCCCTGCATAGCCATATACTGCCATCATATGCCACGCGCAGCCTCAAATGCCCACATTGTTCCATTATATGCCAGGGAAAGCAATCTATGCCCAGTTATCTGACCGGTAATGCCCCCCCCCACCTCCAAGGGGCATATTGCCGAAGTAAGACTTTTTTCTCAATTTAGGTTCTGACATGGCATATGCTGTATGAATATACAGGTGATTGGTCCTTTATCAACACCACTGATACAAATCTCAACTTCGTCCTTTTTTCCCTTTTTGTCCTGACCACCTCGGCATCGTATATATGATTAGTTATGCTGTTCTTAAAACTTTTGTTTGAGAGACAATTGCTTTATACAATGCCACTTTTGCATTCATTTTATGAATGCAAAATAATTTAGCAAGAAGCCAAGCATTCATTCTGTTGAACTTAGTGATAAGATTGAACATTTTTCCAGTACTGGACTATTCTACTGTATCCCAATACCATGTCTACCGGTGGTGACCAGCAGCCATGTTGGTTGCCCTCATAGGTACACAGGATACCAGCTCCAAGTTGCATGATATTAGAGCATGGTCACTAACGGAAGCTACATACAAATACAATCAATCATTGACTAATGTGATCGTCTGTGTCATGATTCCATATTACATGAGATAGCGTTAGCATCAGATCCAGGCATCTGCAGGCAGCAGTTGGCCATCAGTTGTCCATCAATTCCACCCAGTCACAGCCGCTATTGATGCTACTCATTGAATACCCTTGACCACTGCCAGGGGAGCTGGCCGGAGGGAGGACAGGACCACAGGTGCAACGCAGGTCTCCAGCCTGGAGTACGTTATTGTTATTACTCCTGGAAAACCAGACGTCAACTATGTTATTTTGCTCACTGATGCTGTTGGATTATGGGAAGCGAGATTCCAATAGATATTGACCAAAACCATTTCTGTCTCCCCCTCTCACTCTTCACGGTCAACCTCACAACTAGTATGCCGTAAGAGTAGGTATCAATGGTTTAGCTTGTGAAGCTGTGATTTATATCTATTGCAATCGCCAACCCCCTACTCGGTCTACCCCTCCAGCCTTGTTTTGCTGGCTTAATCATTAGTTAAAAAACCTTCCATAAAACATGGTCTGGTTAATCATGTTGCCTCTCCGGCCAACTCCTGTATCGACTACTGCAATAATGTATAAGCTGGCACCTCAAAAAATAATGTGAAAATCTTTCGGGTTGCGCAGAACTGACGCGCAAGAGCAGTATGCAGGAATATTAGAAGGGATCATATAATGGAGGTTAGGAGATCCCTGTCCTGCCTCGCTGTGTGTCACTGAATATCCCATAAAATACCCACTCTACTCACTCTAACCCATAAATGCTTATCAGGAAAAGCACCTGAGTACCTGATAAAATGCATACACAGGGTTCCGGCTAGGAGAACCTTATGCTCCAATAGGTCCAACAAAAGTATTACTCATAGACACCAACTAAATAACTTCGGTGGAACCAGTTTTAATGTGTGCGCACCTAATTTATGGAACTCTTTCCCTATTCCTATTAAAATATGCAAGATCCCATGTCTCGCGAATTTTAATAGGACGGTAAAAACACATCTCATTAATTCAAAACCCGTTGCATCATCCACAAGGCTTTCTCGGGGCTAGGACCTCTCTACATCCAGCTTTCTCTCCCGAAATACCTCCCAGCCAGAGTCCTTTGGGCTTCTGGCTCCAACTCTCTGGAGGTCAAACATTTCTCCAAGCAGAGAGTGGAGGTAGATACCTTTCCTCGGCTGGCGCCTCCCTTTGGAACAGCCACCCTCCACCCGTCAGACTTGAGCCGGATCTTCTTACGTTCCGGTAACTTCTCAAGAACTAACTTTTCTCCTCTTCCTTCCCTTTCCCCACTCCTGTGCTATATTCTCCATCTTGCACTGCGACTGAGGCCTGTCCATTCTGAGTCATACAGGGACAAGCCCACCCTCCCACCAGTCCCCCTCAGCATCCTTTGCCAGCAGTTTCCTTCCGGCCCCCCTTCCCGGACTATCCCAATTTAGTCCTCCTTGTCCATTGCACTCTTCCTCCCCACTCCCCTCTTTCCCCTTGCCGCCTTGGCTTGAACAGCCCTTTCTTGCCCCCACTCATGGGGGTACCTCACTCCTGCCCTTCTCCCTTTACCCCCACCCCCTTGCACTATCACCTTGTCATACACTTGCACTGTAGGATTGTGACAAGGCCAATATAAGCATTCTTTGTTGTTGTAGTCTTATGATTTCCCTTGTCTGCTCACCCTCCCCATCTTGTCTTGTGGCCCCTGGAAACACCTGTGTTGAGGCGCCATACAAATGTCCAAAAAAATGAAATAAAGGACCAGGACTCTGGACTACACTGCCTGTTTCGGTCTTTTTTGTGTTTGTACGTTCCTTGTCTGTCCCTCTGTGTGCACCGAGGCGTTTGGACGTGATGCGCGTAACGAGAAATTAAATAATAATAATAATGATGTTTCTTGAAATATAATCAGACCAAAGTCTGGAAAAACACTGACAAATCGTTGTGTTATTTACAATGTTATGATGCCCTTGAATGTTCCATGAAAGATATTTCAGTTGCGTAGAGCTCAAGTCCAGCCCCAAGGTCCTACTTCTTCCTAGAGGACACTAATATATTAGGTAACCAAAATCAGACTGTTCTCCCTCTCCTTCCACCCGAATCACACTTAATGGTTGGGGTAAATAAAAGTCAACTGTGGTTTATGGATCGTCCCTCCCTGTTGTTGTCTGTTGTTGCTCACTCTTATCTGACCCACAATAGGCATCCAAACTCATATTTCCAAAGCAATCAATCTGCCCCCACACTAGGCGAGCAACGATATTCGAATAAAAGTGAACAACATTGTTGCGCTTGTCAAGTGCCACCAAGTCGATATCTGATGAATTGATCCTCTGTAAGGAGGGAATCAAGGAAAAGACACATGGGGCCTGATTCTCAGAAGCATGTTATACTGGTACAATCCCATAGGAAAACGCTCTGTGAATCAGGTCCATAATGATTCAGAACGATTTCAAAGCAGAACGTCCTCATTATGTAAAATTACTTCAAAACCAATTAGACCAACTATATCCTTATCAGTTTCCAAAAGGATATCCCTCCGGATATGGATCATGGGTTTGCATTGCCAGTTCCATTATCAGGTACAGTCATTTTAGATGCACCGCTGGAACCAAACATTGTAGCGTCTATTACGTTCGCTTCAAAGCATGAACCTCCAAGATTGCCCAAAATGTCATTGTCGCCAATTGTCGACCAATGCCTAAGGTTTAGGACTAGCACGGATGAGAAATTTTGGTAATCTTTCTTTGTTTTTTGTTTTTTGTTTTTACATGTTGTTTTCGTTCTGGGATTGTTATTATTCCTCTTAATTTTTGACTCTTCAACATTATTTCCAGGTGGTGACTCAGTATAGTTAGACGCCTTAAAATGTTTCTGGAAGATAGTTATTGGTTTACATTTTCCTTTTGTCGCTTTTGAGGCTTTTTATTTTATTTAATTATTGGTCACTTGTTAGGCACTCACACAATTAGCAAAACTGTCTCAAAGTGCCCACGAGGCAAAAGGGCAGGGACAGGGGAGAAAGAAAATAATTGAATTAATAGTGAAAACAAATAAGAAGACTAGAGAGGGAAGACGAACCTACTATGCCTTGTGAGTGTTTAGAACGTGCAAGTGCAGAGGGGAGGGGGTAAGGGATAGGTGCTGTGATGCTCATGGAGCAGCGCTCCGGGTGAAGTGCAATCTCCGTTCGGGAAGGCGAGCCTAAGCAAGTGCAGTAAACAAAGACAGCGGTTGGGATGAGAGATGTTTGGGGTCAGTGCCTCAAGGAAACATAAGGGCCCTGCACGTCAGTCATGCTACTGTATGATTTATGATTAGCAGGGAAGAGAGGAGGAGAAGGAAGAGGTCAAGAGAAAGGTCATGAGGCTTTTTCAGAACTTAAGAAGGTCATGTTCAAGACACAGAGGGAGAGGGAGGCTATTCCAAGGAAGCGAGCCGGCCAAGGAGAGCGATTGCTCACCAGCTCTCTGTTTAGCAAACCGCTTCACACGCAAGGAGTTGGTGCCAGAGGAACGCAGGTGTCTATTTACATTTTTCCTTTTAGTTTGCCTTATGGCAACTGGGGATGATTGCGTTTTAACCCAGGAGTGTCTATTGATATTTTCACATGGCCTGAAGATGGAGGGCAGAAATTGAGGAAGGACGCAAAGTGTCTAAAGGTTTTATGTTGAGCAAATCTGAGCCCTTTTTTGAGTAGGCATTTTGACATTTAAAGGGCGTTTGCAACAATGAGACCCCGGAAATGTCTTCCCTAGTCCTGGTAGTCAGGGCTACAACTGGGGAAGGTATCTTCTGTACAAAATTCGAACCTGCTTGCTAAGCTTTCCTGCACAGATCTGTACATTATTACAAAAGAAGAGTCAACCAATGCTATTGAATGATTTTTGGAAAGTACTGCTTCTACAAGATTGTGCAATGAATTGTTGGGAAGTAACGGAGGCTCGGACACCTATAGCACATTTATGATCTTCCCCCCTTGTTTTTTCAGGGTGCTGCATTGAACAGACTCACTGTCTCTAGGATAAGCTCCTTAATCACAAAAGGATTTGATTCGTGAATTCAAATAGGGCAGGGTGGATAGGACGCTTCTAAAATGGTCATGTTGCTGTGAAGGTTTATTTATTTATTTATTTATTTATTTATGTAGTCATTAATATAGCACACACAGCCCAGAGGCAGCTCGGCGCTTTAACTTAAGAGATTGGTTACATTTGGAACTTATTGCATAAAGTTACAATTATGATTAGTACATCACAGTAGTAGCAAGTTACAGATTGCATCCTTACCATACATTTTTACAAAAACTGCCTGTATCGTGCGTAGTTACTAATTGCAGGAAGTTAGTCTTAGGCAGTCAGCACCTTGGTAGTAGGTTACAGGGTGCAGCAATATCATACAATATTTGCAGATCTGTTTGCACCAAGAGGTGAGGTGTAGAGTGAAGGGGTGATTTAGTTGCAAGTTCCCTGTGTGAAGAGGTGCGTTTCCAGTTGTTTACGAAAGGTCCAGAAAGACTTTTCTGTTCTTAGTTTGGCTGGTAAGGAATTCCATTGTTTTGCGGCTATAATGGGGAAGCTTTTACCTCCCACTTTTTGAAGTTTGAATCTGGAGATGGTTAATAGGCTCATGTTGGCCGACCGCGTGGGCCGGCTGGCCTGAGATCAGACTATTTTGTCTGCAATATATTTGGGCACTGGTTTAGCCAGACATTTGTGTGGCAAAGTGAAGGTTCAATTCAATGCGTTGAGCATTCTGTCTAGTAGTAGATATGTGAGTGGCTTTGGGTATGTTAAGTGCTGCTCTCAAGGCATTATTTTGAAGTACTTGCAGTATTTTAAGGTTTTGGGTGTTGGAGCCAGCATAGAGGGTATTACAGTAATCCAATCTGGATAAAATGATGGCTCTAGCTAGTGTAATGCAACTGTCAGATGACAAGAAAGATCTAAGTGCATCAATGAGCCTGTAAGCGTAGGCTGTTGCTGACGCAGTAACATTCACTTTTTTCAGTAAGGTGAGAGATGAGTCAAGTTAAACCTGAGGGTTTTCACTTCGTTGGACACTTTAATGATGTTACTGTTAATGTTAAAGGTTTTGAAGGCGTTGTTTAGTTTTATATTGTGAATCTACGAGGAGCAGCTCGGTCTTGTCGTCATTAAGGCATAGACTGTGAAAAGAACCAGACACAAGTGTAGCAGTGCTTCCAGTCTGACGAGACGGTGTCCCTGAGAGCATTTCTTTGTCCTTTTTCCAAGCAAGCACTGGCTGCAAAATCGGACATACAGATTCTGGGAAGCGAAAGCACCTGGCTCGACTGTACAGTTCTGCAATACATCACGGCCCTTCAACTGTTGGGTTAAAAGAAATGAACACCTGGTGACAAATGAGAAACCATTGACCGAATAACTTGAGGGAATCTGTGGCTACTACTCTTTTTCCAAAAATCTGCGTTATTAGAGAAACAACTAATATGTATCAGGGATAAAAGAAGAAACGGTAGAAGAAGTCACCTTACATAAAACATCAAATAATCTCCCTGCTCCTGCCAATTTGGTCGTTTTGAAATCATTTTCTTGAAAACAAAGGGGTAAATGAGATTGATTCTCTAAAAAAGAAAAGTTTTCATCCTGAAGAAGGCCATTGCAATATTTTCGGATAAAGAGCACTAGAGATAGTGCTTAATTAACTCCACGGCCGATACATGTCAACTATCATAGAGACCACAACTAGTTAGTCTCTTTTGTTCTTTCTCAGAGACTATTTTTAGCCAGCCCGAGTCTGTTGTAGATTGTGG
Source organism: Ambystoma mexicanum (assembly GCF_040938575.1). Classification (NCBI taxonomy): domain Eukaryota; kingdom Metazoa; phylum Chordata; class Amphibia; order Caudata; family Ambystomatidae; genus Ambystoma; species Ambystoma mexicanum. The sequence continues at coordinate 1,031,613,503 of NC_090941.1, read as the reverse complement.
TGACTAATATTTGGTATTCACAGTTTTTTCAGCCCTTTAAGCTAGAAAATTATATGCAAAAATCTTGTGTTGCATTTTACAACAGGTCTGTTATGTATTAGGTCCCGCGTTACAATTCTATTGGATTATTATTTCACTGTGCAATAACAGTATACGTGTCACCTGCTATCTCCACTGTGTTTCATTTGTACGGAGAAAACAAAATGTGTATGAATTTATGTTCGTAAGTTTTAGAAATGAAGTTATCTTTTAAGGTATAAACAAAAATCAATAAATTGCCAATTTTTTTCAAAAATCTTGTGTCTCGTAGTAGAGAAGGTCTTGGTAAGAAGTCCAAAATTAAATAAAAAATCCAACTGTTCTTGTAAGCAATTGGTGGATTTTCAGGTTTTATGAAGGTGCATCAATCACAGACCTTTAGGCATGGAGAGGGGCAATCAGTTTTACAATTTTCTTTGTTTCTCTGTATTACACGCCTCCCAATTGAAAACTGATTCCCCGCAAACAAAAAATAAGGGAAACTACCCAATCTATAAAGCTTGGATAGTAAGATGGATGGAGTTGAATATGGCAGAGTCTGAGTCGTGGTTGCCTGATATGGGGATGAGGATTTGAGAGTCATCTGCATAGTTGGTATAAGTGACCCCCAAATCATCAAGACGGTCAAAAAAGTTGTTTGGTAAATATATTGCATTGCGTTCGAGAGACGCAGGAGCCTTGAGGTACTCCACAGGTGACCGGGGTGGGTTGTGCTTCTGCCTTACGGGAGAAGACTTTCGTGGTTGTTTCTGACAAGAATGATTTTATCCGCTGGGTGGCATTAGGCGACAAGTGGGACGCTGATTCTAAGGATCTGCTTAAGATATTGTGGTCAACAAGATCAAATGCTGCAGATAAGTCCAATAGGAGGAGTAGAGCTAGTTTAACTTTGTCTTTTAATTCATCCGTTTGGATTTTTAGGTCCAGGTGAGCTGTTTCCATCCCATGTTTATGTCGAAAGCCAGATTGTCGCATGCCAAGGAGGTTATTATCTTCCAGGTTATTTTGTATTTGTAGATACACCACTCCGTCTAGTATTTTCAGCAGGAATGGCACGGTTGTGATAGGCCTGTAGTTTGTTGGTATATTAGGGTCCAGAGAAGGTTTTTTTTTAGTAGGGGGAGTACCCAAGCGTTTTTAAGGTCAGTAGGGACAGTATTGTTATTTCGTCCATTTGAATTTTTAGGTCCAGGTGAGCTGTTTCCATCCCACGTTTAGGTCGAAAGCCAGATTGTCGCATGCCAAGGAGGTTATTATCTTCCAGGTTATTTTGTATTTGTAGATACGCCACTCCGTCTAGTATTTTCAGCAGGAATGGCACTGTTGTGATAGGCCTGTAGTTTGTTGGTATATTAGGGTCCAGAGAAGGTTTTTTTTTAGTAGGGGGAGTACCCAAGCGTTTTTAAGGTCAGTAGGGACAGTATTGTTATTTCATCCATTTGAATTTTTAGGTCCAGGTGAGCTGTTTCCATCCCATGTTTAGGTCGAAAGCCAGATTGTCGCATGCCATGGAGGTTATTATCTTCCAGGTTATTTTGTATTTGTAGATACACCACTCCGTCTAGTATTTTCAGCAGGAATGGCACGGTAGTGACAGGCCTGTAGTTCGTTGGTATATTAGGGTCCAGAGAAGGTTTTTTTTAGTAGGGGGAGTACCCAAGCGTTTATAAGGTCAGTAGGGACAGAATTGTTGACAAGGTAAGTGTTGTTGAAGTTTGTGATGTATGAGGTGAGTTCCGGGGTGCAGTCCTTAATAACTGTGGCCGGGCACGGGTCGCCTTAGCACCTTGAGGGTTTGAGGCTAGTGATAACTTTGAGGATTTCCAGGTTCGTGACAGATGAAAATTCAAATTGGGACGCTGAGCTTGTACTTTGAAGAGGTACAGGGATGCGCTGTGGATGATCTGGTTGGATGTTTTTAGCTTCAATTTTTACTTGTAGTAGTGTTATTTTGTTAGATAGTGCATTTTGTATGTTTGAGCACCAGTTTGTGTCCTTGTTGCAGGATTCCGCCGGAGGGACAGGGGACTCAGGTTCTCTAAGGGTGGAGAAAAGCTCTTTGGTTTTTGAATTGGCCTAAGTTATTCTGTCATTGTACAAATTACTTTTGGCCAAGTGGACTGCTTGTTTGTACTTGCGTAAGGCAGAGGTGAATTCTGCTTTGTTCATTTCGTTGGGCAGTTTTTCCTATTAGTCTCTGCTAATCATTTGACCTTTCGTAGAATTCTTAAGGCAGGTGTGAACCATACATTCATATGAGCAACTGGTTTGGCTTTATGCATGGTAAGTGGTGCCAAGTTATCAATAGCCGTGTGTGCTGTTTCGTTGTACAGTTTCACCAGTGTTGAAGGGTCATTTCTCTCTCTGTTTTGGTGTGTTAGGATAGGTTGTAAGAGCGGAAGGATGTTGCTAACCGTAAAGGTTGTACATTGAACGTTTGTCTGATGTAATTCCCAACAAATGATACCACTGAGGAGGGTTATACAAATTGGGAGGTTCCAAATTAATTGTTGAGGGTTAAGAAGAAAAAAGTTGGTCCCCTATGCGAGGAACTCACAGTGGCAAAAGTAAAAAAAACTGTATAAATGGGCTGGAATACACCTAATCTAAACCTAAATCGAAGATGGACGCAAGCTACGATCATCAAATAATAATAAGGCAGTCCAAGTGGTGTCTTGGCAAATAAAAGGGCCTATACTAAAAAAGAAACTATTGCCAATCCTTACAGCTAAGTACAAAAACAAGGTGTGTGATAGTGTTTCACAAGAAAAGAAAGAAGTGTCATAAATTATAAGTCAGGATATTATAGCTGGTGGTCTCCCTTCCCCACATTTTCAGCACGGGACAAGGTAGGACTCAGTATGAGGCTACAGTTCCTTTCACTGTTATCGGGCCCTTCGGTGGTTAAATCTCTTTTCTACAAAAAAGTCTCTTGCCACCGAGGACCTGATGTGTTCCAAATCACAAAACAAAAAGTTCCTTTCTGTATGTACGTTGGGTGATGACTTTTCACTCCTGGATCCCCCTCTTCCGGGCTCAGACCCTTCTCGAATGTTAGTCTCCCTCTGTCTGGTTCACTACAGCTTTTATCCAACTTTTGGTGATGACATTTCACCCGTAGGTCCCCCTCTTCTGGGCTATGACCCCTCTCAAATGTAAGCTACCCTCCGTCAGGTTCACTACGGTTTTTATCCACAAGATTTCACCTGTTCACCTTTCACATTCACAATTCTCAATGTCCTTTTAAACAATCCACTGTGGACATCCCTCAGTCAGGTTCACTCTTTTCAACACAGTATTCGTGGGGTTAACCTGCTTCACCCCGTTCTGCAGGTATCCCTCAGCCAGGTTCACGATTGCCAATGATACACTTCCCTCTGCTTTATCACGATACTGGATTTAATTCCCTTAAATTCCTTTTGTTCACGGGTCAAAGACTTTCGACTGTTTAAGGGTTTTTACTCAACCCTTGTATGACCACTTTGACCATCTCTATGAGGCTCTCCTAGGGCCTCCTGGTATTGGTAGTTTCATCAAACATAAAAGGGGAACCAGCAGAGTCTTTCGAGTGAGCATCCACTTGGTGTGGGACCACTCTGCAGCTGATCTTTCCCCTGTGCTTTCAACAGTTCTTTGATTCACCTTATGTTGCCTTTATCAACTTTTGATCAACACAGTTTGTTTTCTTTATCGGGTTTCCCTCTGACTCACTGGCTGTGATGAATCACTTGACTTTTCTTATCTCTGGAGTCAAGGACGGTAACACGGTAGCAGGCATCTCTCCCTGCCTGATTATCAGCATAGGAGGGCTCTGTGCACCGTTGACATCTGCTACAGCACACTCTGGCTATTAATTGTGGTCTTAAGTTTCCTTTTCCGGAAGCTTCGCGGGTGTGGGTTGAAAAGGGCAAGGGCTCTTCTCTCCTTGCCGTCCTTTTTGTTCCCGCCGTCTTTTGTGTCCTCTTGGACTGCCGTCCTGAAATGGCTGTCGCACTGTGCGATCTGGCTTTCTCGTAGTGTGCTCTCGTGCTCCACCTTTTATCCCTGTGGGGAAGGGAGAGGGCTGTCAGATGTGTGTGTGTGTGTGTGTGTGTGATTATTATCAATTGCCCCACTTTGCCTGACCCTTGTGTTGGGACATGTTTGGTAAACAGCTCTGGGGTTAGTCTGTTGCCTTTTGTAGTGCAAGAAAGTGTTCAAGTGGGAAAAGGGGGATAGAGCTTCTGAATATCCTAAGAAGTATGATGGAGAAAAGGTATTATAAGAAAGGGGGTACCATGTCTCACCAGTCAGTGTGCCACTTCCACTGCCCGAGGACCCCCATCCAGGTTGTATTGTATTGTATTGTATTTTATTTATAACGCGCAAACCCGCAGGCCCGGAGGCATCAGGGCGCAATTTGTACAAGGTTACAGAAATGCAGGAATAACAGAGCATCATATCAAACAGGGATCCAAAATGCAGGTCAAGCAAACAGTCATTATATATATTTACAAGAAGATCTTATATACATATGTACAGTAGTTTCAGTGCCGATAGATGATAGTAGTGGACGGTAAGTCAGGGTATGTCGGGAAGAGGCTCGAAGGCGGCCTTAATGCTGGTTGAGAAGCCAAGATCTAGTATTTGCTTTGAAGATATTGAAAGAGTCTTCCGCTCTAATTGAGACAGGGAGGGAGTTCCATAACTTGGAAGCTAAGACGGGGAAACTTGAGCCCCCTGCTTTTTGCAATTTAAATCTCGGGATCGCTAAACAGTGGGATTGGGCTGTTCTTAGAGGTCGGGAGGTAGAGTGGCGCGATAGTCGACTACCAAGGTAGATCGGGGCTTTGTTGGCTAGGCATTTGTGCGTAAGGGCAAGTGTTTTGAGTGAAATTCTCTGTTTGACAGGTAGCCAATTTAGCTTACTTCTGGTTTCTGTGATGTGGTGGTGTCGGGGAATGTTTAGCGCAGCACGAATGGCGTTGTTTTGTGTCGTTTGAAGTCTGTTCAGGTTCTCTTGGCTGGTGCCAAGATAAAGAGCACTGCAGTAATCAATTTTAGCCATAATAAGGGTTCTCGCTAGCGTGACGCTGTTGGACGTAGTGAGGAATGGTCTGCAAGCTGCGATGAGTTTGCATGTGTATGCAGACGCAGATCTGACAGCATTAGTTTGTCGGGTTAATGAAAGTGTGGCATCAAGGTAGAAACCTAACGTTTTGGTGTCTTTTGAGACACAAATGATATTACCATCAATGTTGAATGATTGATAGGACGGTTCTAGTCTGCTCAGACGTTGTGCAGTGCCCAGAATTAGGAGCTCCGTCTTGTCATCATTCAAGCACAACTGATGTTGGGCCATCCAGGCTTGGATGACCGAGTAGATGTCGTTAAGGGCTTTGGTGTCACCTAGATAATCACCAGTGATGGGGATGAGTATCTGGGTGTCGTCTGCATAGTTGGTATAGGAGACACCCAGATAGTCAAGCACATCAAAGAGTGGTTTCGTGAAAATGTTATAAAGTGTAGGTGACACACAAGAACCCTGAGGAACGCCGCAGTGAATCGGGGAGGGGTCCGCGGCTGCGGATGGGGCAAAGACTCTCATGGATCTGTTGCTCAGGAAGGATTTGATCCAAGCCGCAGCCGAGGAAGAGAAGTTGGCCGCTGAATGGAGGTGCTTGCACAGGATCTGATGGTTGACCAGATCGAATGCGGCTGAGAGGTCGAGAAGTAGTAGTAGTGCTAGTTAGGTTATCCTCCTGCACTGGTCCACCCCCAGTATCTGGATCCAATAGCTATGGCTGTGCCCTAGCCAGCTTGTTGACAGATCCCCGGGGACTAGGTAGGCAGACACCTTCATGTTTCTCACACCTATGGCCCTTTTACCCTCCTGCCACAAGAACTGCTGTGATGGTGTCTGTGTGTGGTTCCTGTCACAGACTGCACCTACGCTGCTGCACTTCCACGCCTACTCCTCCTTGTGTCGTTGCTCCAGCAACAAAGGCTCCAGGAAATGAAAGTCTGTGTAGCAGACTGCACTTAAACTGCTGCACTTAAGTGGTTTAGTATCACATGCTCTTCTGCCTTTGTTATGTCTTTTTACATTTTATTTTATTGGTAATTTACAAAGTGCCAAAGGTGTGAAATAACTCACTTCTTTTTTATTTTTATTTTTTTATATTTGTATATGGTTTATAAAAACCTTTACAAAAATAAATTTCATTCAATCAAGATTACATTTCATTCAATAAAGATAAAAAATGTTTTTTATTAAATAAAATGAAATGACAAGTCTATACAAAACATACATACAAAAACAGACCGTATGAAATTTACAAAACTTTTCTTATAAAACAACACCTGTAATTGACATAACTACTATTTCGATTTCAATCTATGTTACAAACCCTTTTTAAAAACAAAAGTACCCTCAACTTTAGGGACAAATAATCCCTGTGCAATATTGTTAACCAGAACTGGTACGGTATCCATTCTTGGTTAATATAACCTCTGAAGTACCCTACTTGCGAAAATTTGCAAAGCAAGACATAACAATAATAAATGTATTAATAATTCCAGTCTGGATTTTACAATGCCTACAACAACCTTTTGTTTCTTCCAGTGGATTACGAATACAAATTATTTGATTTATTTTCATTACATTGAATCTGAACCTCATTATGCTGTTTCTTACAGTTTTGTTTGGATACTTTAAGAGGTAGTTCTCCATTGAGCCTGGCACTTTTTGAGGTGAGACTACTTGGGCGTACAGATGAAAGGCAAGAGCTTCCAACTTATTTTCTCCACAATTTCACACTCTTAATTATTTTCTTAACTTTAATTGGGTTGGCCCTCAGAGTATTGACAGATAGCCCCAATTTAGCCTGGGCCGTCTCTCAATCCTCGCAAAGATCTTTCATAAAACCTACTTTATCATTGACTCCCAAGAAATTGTAAAGGTTCCACTCTGGACTGGTTTCACATTTTCTTAACAAAGACAGTTTTTTCCATATAACAATGCTAGCAATTGATTGAAGACCTAGCTCGTATTGAATAATCTGTAAGTGGACACATTTTGACAGATGATACAGAACTGATCCCCAAATCATACTCTCAATTAACTTAAACTCTGGCATGAAATTCTTGGTAAATATTCAAGACCATAACATATGCAAGGCAATACTTTATTACGTCTATAGTATTCACGACAATGAAAAAGGGAACATTTTCCATACTTTCTGTCTATTTGACGAAATTGTCTATTCAACCCCACTGCTTTTGCTTTCAAACAGTTTCTAAAAATGATTATCTTTAAACGCAAGCTCGTTTTTTTTTCCCAATACCATTGATACTTCTGTGATTTTAGTTGGTACCCTATCGACATTCTCATTATCACTGTTTTTTTTGGGTTGATTTTAAGCTCAGTAGAATTAATATGTTCCCCAAAGGCAGTGATCAATCTTTGCAATCCAATAGGTGTTGAATCTGCCAAAATAAAATCATCAGTGTAAGCCGCTAGTTGATTCTCAATGTCCCAATTTTAGGGGAGACTAACGGCCTATGGTCTAAGGCCACTCCTACGTCCGCCACATTGAGATTATACAGTGTTGGAACCAAAATACACCCCTAACGTAAATCATTATATGTAGGGAAGGCATGAGACACTAAGCCTTCCGGGTTTTGTCTAACTTTCATTTTTGAATCCCTGTGTAAATGGATCAGAATACTCGGAAGCCCTCTTGGCATAATATACCACTCTACTTGTTCCCACAAGATCTTTCTAGTAACGGTATTGAATGCCATACTAAGATCCATTGAAGCGAGAAACACCGGGCAGCTCGGTGACGACTGAGTAGAGAGCTGAGTAGTAGACCCCAACAGTCCGTACCAATGTTCTTACGGAAACCATTTGTCTGTAGTCCAAGATATGATTCACTGAACACCATTCCTCTATGTGATCCAGCACAATTGCTGCAAAGATATTTGAGTCTATGTCCATTATTGTGATGCATCTATAATTGAGTGGTAAGAGTCTTGAGCCATTCTTATATATCAGGATCATTTGGGATAGTCTACAAGACTCTGGGATCTCTTGTGTTTCAACAAAATTGTTGAATTGAATGTGTACGATTTTGGACGAAAGTCCCACATTTTGTTTTAGAAGAGTATTTGTTAAATTATTTGGGCTCCCAGCTCTTGATGGATTTGTACTTGTGATCTTGGTTGCAATGTTGCCAACAGAGGTATCTACCCTCCAGACATCAGTCCGACAGCTAGCCCTACTGCCTTCAGAAATTGTGATTTTATAGATGTTCTTAAAATACATCACCTATTAATCCTCTGAAATGTGGTTGGTGACTAATTGATGTTGTTTTTCCTCCATATGATTGAATAGTACCCAAAACCCTCTTGAGTTATTCCCCTTGATACTAGCTAGCATTCTTTCACTGTCTATTTGGTACAGTTTTGGATGTTGAAACTTTAGCCAGTTCGTATAGGCTTGTTTTAATTTACAATCCTTTTCCTTACTCGAATCTCCATTTTCATTCCCGCTTGAGATGATTCTAATCTGTCTATGTAGAGTAGTTTTCTTCTCTTTTACTTCTAAATTAAACATATGCCTGCCCTTTACTTGGCCTCCCGCTTTCCTATTCCCCGATGCCGACAGCCTTGCCATTTTGCTCCCCAGGTAGGCTGGAAACTGTCGGACAGAGTAATTAACCATTTTCATTTCCATAGGGCTTGAGTCAAAATCCAACATTATTGTGGTGTTGAATGTGCCTATGTGATATGTTGTCCACCTCAATCTATTGCCCCTAGCATTGGTTGACACTTTACTCAAGCACTGCTCACATGCTTCCTTATTTATCTCCCACTGCAGCTGTAAACGTAGCTGGGCATGGTCACTATGTTTCATAGGCCTTATTTCAAAACTGTGGAGCCTAGAAAAAAATGTATGTCAAAAAAACATGGTCGATTTCTGAGGAGTAGCCCCTAACCGACCATGTGGGCAGGTAATTGTACACTAAGATCAGACCCCATCTCTCAGCAAAGTTTAACCACTGTGGACCATGTACTCATTATTTTTTATGTTTCTGCACTTGTCCTAAATCCACCATAAGGTAGTCTTGAGTATCTACCCTTTCAATGTTGCAATGCACATTCATATCCCCTGCAAGCAATATTTTGCCACCTGTATAGGCAGAGAGCCACTCTTCTATTCTACAATTTATTTGCCAAGACTATCGACAAATTGTACTCCTAACTCCACTATACATTAATTAAAAGTACATGGGCTATTACATTTTCCCTGTTAACCTCCAACCCAATGTTAATGCCAACTAACACCAATTGGGCGCTTCCATGTAAGCATGACCTTTAGCATGGCTCCCCTCCTTCCCTGAGTCCCTCCCTGTGGATTCCGGGTTCCCCCTCCTACTCATCGCTGAGTATACATTCATCTAATTCTTGTAAATCGCAATGTCGTAACCATATTTCTGTAGGTTGGATGATTCTTTTAATATTATGTTGCGTACCAGAGGATAATGGATAACCAATCTCATGTAATCATAAGGTTGGGGATTAATAAAGTCCACCAATTGAATGTCAGCAGAAGTAATCAGACAAAGTGCCAGAATCTCATGAAAGAGGGCCAAAATGCCCATTCTATGAAGGGAATCCGGTCCACCTTCATCAAATAGATAATTTAAAATGAGACCAGGCTTTTTAAGGCATATCGGTTCACGAAGGTTAAATGGTTGAGCCTTTGTCATTGCGACAGCCCCTTGGTTTCACTTTTCTTCTCTACCACTAACCGGTTCTGCTACCCGACCTTCACATTTCTCACCCGAGTATACCCCTTCAGTACTTGTAGGGCGCTTTGGTACCATTTCTGGACTCTTTTGCACCAATTGGGTGCTATCAGAAACCTAATTTTCTATTGAGTCACCAAAGTTATTCTCTGCCAGAATATTCCTAACTATACTTCTAAGTTCAAGTCCTGACATACCCGGGGCCTTCGATGTTCCACCCCTAATCCCTGGTATATGTCCATCCCCCCTTCTTCCAGTCGACCAGGCAAACCCCCCAGATTTTTCTCCCTTTCACCCTCTTCGGTTCGCCTTCCTCCAATGCAATCACCTGACTCTTTTACAGTATTAGGAGCTGGTAATAAATTCTCTTTATCCATATTACATATCTTTTCATCACTTATGCTCTGACTAATATAGTGAGGCCGAGGTAGCTTAGTCTGGGGCACTAAGGCTTGATTAAACATAGCAGAAGTTTGTTTTGTATCTGCAGTGGTATTCTTTTTCTTAGTTGTAATGCAACCCTCCCCCTGTTTTTGTTTTAGTACATCCGTCAGTCTGGCGTCCATGCATACATACTAATTTTGCCCATTCGTTATTGTCACAGATTGGCCTATGAATAAAGCACCCCCCGTGTTTACCTCACTTCTCTCCACAACAGCCTCCCCTTCAGCTCCCTTGCGCTCCCTCCCCTTTATTTGATTTCCCCCTGTAGAACCTGCTCATTAAGATCTTGAAGATCCCCATTACAAAGGTATTTATGCGAAGAGGCTTTGGAGACTTTTAGTTTAAAAGCCGTGTTAATCCTCTGTTTTCTTTTTTCCATCTTATTTTAATTTTTAGAGGCCACTTTCATGAATGGGCCCCTACCCTCCTTCTCTGTCTGAGCCGCCCTAGGGCCCCACAATCACATCCACATTCTCATCCACACCCCTTTTTTCCATATTCACATCGGTCCCCGTAGAGACCATAACCACAGAATTATATAGAGCCTGTAGCGGCTTTTCCGGAATATCTATCTGACACTCATTTTGGGCTGTGATTATTTTAGAGGGACAGCTACTAATCTATTTTATCTAAGCTGATTGCACACTTAATTCTTTCAAAATAGAGACTTTTATTCTTTCCAGAGTGTCCAGTATCACATTTTGGTCCTGGTAGGGATTAGGATTGCCCATTAATACTGGACATTCTGCACCATCAGGCCTCACCTCTTTCAAGTGCTCAGACATTGCCAACCTCATTATTACACCACTGAGAAAGATAGGAGGAGTGTCCAAAAATGAACCATCTTGAATACCTCTATCACTCCCCCCTTGTCCCGGTGGGTCATTCACCTCATCCCCATCCATTTTTTGTTCCAGATCCTCTTCATAGAGATTGTGAATGAAGCAGAATAAACCCAGATCTATCCCCTTTCCCCCTCCAGGCCTTCTGACTCTGGCTGCACGTCCCTTAATTCCCTTTCCCTATGTGGCATAATACATGGTGCCAACTCGTCCTCACTGACTCTCTCCTCAAACTCTTTTTGTGGAGATATTGGCAGCGGCATCGCTATCGCTCTAGATAAGGTATTCCTTCTATTACTGAATACCAGAGGGGCAGCCAATAAGTCTTTTCAACTATTTGTCGATTTTTTCTTCATTCTTTATATTAATTACAAGGACGCTCACCCAACCGAATAGTTCTTTCCTGGAAAAATGTTCATGAAAATTCCATACCTCGAGCAGTGTAAACACACGAAGAACGAGCTATCCCCTCACTCCCCCGCCAACAGCTAACAGCACTCTCAGGCAATCCCTCGGTGCGCACACAGGAGAGGTGCCGGCAGGCTGGGGGCAGGGCATTCCGTATAGAAGTCATTCATTTGACGATACAGCTGACACTCCAGTATACGACCATGAAGGTCTCCTTCCAGCTAACAGCACTCTCAGGCACTCCCTCGGTGCACGCGCCATAACTCACTTCAGCAGGCCATAGGTGAATGGGGATGGGGAATGCTGGCAAAGGACATATGGGCAGTGTGGTATGGGAATATGATAGCATGATGGGAGCAGCTTTCGGGTGGGAGTAGGTCAGGTAGGTTTATACAACAACATTCCCTGGTAGATCCAAGTGTAAACATTCATGCGGCTTAAAATGCTAAGGGGTCTTTTAAGTGCTGTAGGTCATCAATCATCCTAGGAACTTACCACAAGGGACAGGTGGTAGACAGGGGGTGAGGTAAACATTTTTTATATCTAGATGCAATTTTGAAGTTTCTTCTTTTTTTCTCCCAATTTGGCCAGAACTGTGAGAGATTTCAGATCATCCAGCAGGTAATTCCACAGTCTGGGGCCATGTTGGGTAATAGTCCATGGGTGGGCCTTTGATCACCTTAACCCAAAGTAGGTCCACCTCTTAAGAAGCTAGTGCACTTTTGTCTGTAAAACAATTTTATGGCACAAATGGCCGGGAGGAGCTAGATGATGCTTTGGAGTCAAACTAACCTGGGTCTCCCCGAACCACACAAGTTTACACATTTGATACATTTTGTATCAGTTGTATCAGTTGAAACACACCACATGTTTTAATACAAAGGCATCTCCGCACACATGATTGATCAAATCTATACAAAAGAAATCCAATCCCCTTTAATTCCCATGCTCTCTTTGGTCACATTTATTTAGCAACAGCTAATAAACAGCTTTGCATCAGCTCATATTTTTACCACACCCCTTTTTGGTATTCTTCCGTGTTAGGTCATGATGTCGTCCCATAGTAACACATTCATACACAAACAGTAGTAAGTTTCTTAACCGCCCACACTTGCTGATGTCCCTGTTTCATTTTAATCTAAACAACTACCAATTCAACATGCATGGCTTCTGGGTACATCATGAGAACTAATGAAAACCCATAAACCATCTGTTCACTCTGCCCTTAATCCTCCACTGCACAGGGTTTATTACTTGGTCACAACCAGATGGCCGGACTTCCCTGGACAATGAATAACATGCTTCCATGTACTTAAAAAGATTGCATCTCCTTTCCACAATAGTGCCAAGTCGTAAAACCCAGAGCCTGGCTGTAACTGACTTGGCACTATTGTGGAAAGGTGATGCAATCTTTTATTGATCTGATATTATCGCAGCTGCCTGCTGCCCTTCCTTGACATTCAACTTGCAAGACCAGTTTTTCCAGTCACACAGAGTCACCCCACCAAATCCAGGCTCCTGGCCCTGAACAATTCTTAGCCTTCCATAGCTTTTAGGAGGTCGAGAATGTACCTATTCTGCAAGGTTATGAGTCTCAGGGCCCTCAATTCTTCTTTAATTGCACTAAAAGCTGATTCACAGGAATTTATAAACAATAAGAGTTTGTATCGGGTGACCCAAAGCCATTGTGCAATGGCTTGAACATCAGGGGCCAAGAGAGAGAAGAAATAAATCTCAGTCTATGCTGCTCAGGAATGTTCATCAGATTGAAGATGCTGCCGAAAAATATTAGACCGCTTGGTTTGCTGCAGCAGTTCCTCTTCTCCACGATCAAACAAAGTAATTGGTTTGTCCATCTATGATGCAAAAAGAACTTCCCAGGATACGTGGTATCATCAGTGATGTCATTGGTCATGCCATTTGTGATGTCATCATTGATGTCCTGGGTGTTAGTCTTAGCAGTGCATGGCAGTGGTGCAAGTTATGGTTGGATAGCTTAGCATAACTGCCGAATTTCTTTGTAAGATTTTGCACTGCAACCATAACATTCCTTTAACAAGGTTTATTCACTGAATTTCACAGATTTTTATTGGAGAAACTTAACCATAATGTCCATTTAATCATGTTTTTTCACTGAATATTTATATATCTATATATATTACACTCTAAAAGATACTAGACATTCTTAACATTTCTGTTGCTTCTATCTAAGCTTCAATAATTACATTTCCACTTTTTGGCCAGCATGTGCTTTTATTGATATATAACAATTTCAAAAATATTACATTTACATCAAAACAAGTATGGTATCGGAGAAATTGTACTTGAACTTATATCAGTTATAAATACATATGTATTATGCTTGGCTCCCCTATATGTGTGCGGGTTTGTGAATGTATTGGCTATGTGCAGGTGATTTAAATGTGGAAAATAACCTGCATGTATATTACTCCTCTATGTTTGGATTCAGAAAATAATGCTCTCAGTGATTTTGCACTCTGTCTGTGTGAGTCTTCTCAGAATATGTATGTGCTGTTTCGAATGAACACGTGTGGGTGACTTTTAATAAACGTGTGTGCTATTTTCAATCTTTACATCAGTGCAACTTTTAATTTATATATGTGTGCAACGTTCACTCTGCATGTGTGTAGTTTTCAATCTATTCCTACTGAGTGTGCCTTCAGCGCTACAAGTTTGGTCTGAACTTGTAATCTTCTCCAGTAAAATATGCAATGTTAAAACACCCATTCCACATCACATTACTCAAAGGTGTGGCTGTGCTTTTCAAAGTAAGGGACTGCAGGGGGCCAACACTTTGGGCCTGATTCACAGAACACATTTATAATGGTGCAATCCGATTGGAAAACGCTCTTTGAATCAGGCCCTTTGCACGATTCTCTATGGACAAAACAAATTTGCTCTGTTAATTTCAGTTTTTGAAAACATATAATGTATGTCTAGATTCACAATGGCCACAAATTTGCCTGATATAATGTCAGACAATAGTATCTGAAGGCACACCCCTTCATGCTCACTCCAGAAAAAATACAACCCGCTAGGGAAAAAGGCCCAATTCACTGCTTGCAAGGTTAACAAGTATTTATTTCTATAAAATACAAATGCATCAGCAAAGAACTCTGCTACCGCTGAACGTTCTGCCAAATTGGGGATGTGTAGCAAGTTAAAAGGATGCCTGACATCATCACTGTCGACATTATATACAGTAAAAACCTGCAACGCTGGTTGAAGTCACCCTATACATTGTTGGTCCACTCCATACGGAAAACTAGGTCATTGATCCAAGTCTTCTCATCCATCTCCGTCCACGTTCATGCTGCTGGGCTCGTCATCCATAAAACAGGCCTAACTAGAAATTATTTGTTTAAAAAACAATGCTATTTTATCCCTGTAGTGGTGCACCTTACAGACACAGAGATGGGCCTGGGGGGAGCCAAGGACATACCAACTTACATACTTCACTCGCTCCCAGATGTGCCAGCAGCCTCCAAGGTTCTCCCCCCTCACTTCTTGGACTATAATTTCATCCTGCTTGGCACCTCACATCACAAATCACATGACCCAATTGTGAAGGCAAGATAGCCTTGCTTTCTGATCGATCAGGGGTCTTCCACCTTTATGGCCTGTGTTCTAGGTCTAGCTGGCACTGTGGTATATGGGGGTCTTGCGATCAATGCATTGGGGGGCTGTAACTCTAATGTGTGGGGTGTTGGTGCTGAGGGGTCATGCTGTCTGTATCGTGGAATGGTAACTGCCATGATGTGCTCTGCCCCCTCCTTGTGGTCTTGCAAAGCACATTCTTTCTGGGGCGCGAATGCCTACAGTCTCTGAGACAATGGCAGGCTTGTAACCCGCCGAAGCTTACTGGTGGTGGGGGTTATGTCTATGTGGGCCATGCAAATCAATTACTAACACGTTTGGTGCCTTTCGCTGTGCTTGAGCACAATAACAAAAAATGGCTGCAAATAACCAAGATGGCGTTTACACTCACCTCTATTATATTGCTCCTAATGCATGCACTACACAATCGTACACTCTCTTGTGTATACACCTCACTACCCCCTGTTCCCTTGGTGTGTGGTCTACAGTTTGCTTCTCATTTGGAATCGCTTAGGGGTGTGGGAAAACCCTCTCTCCTTCCCAACATCCCCCCCTTTTGTCAATTCTACATTAACAAATTCCTCCATATTGTTGCACCCGTTTATTCCCCAATAATCAATCATTCTCTTCGAGTATCTGTGCTCTTTCTAACTGTTCTGCTTCCAAATGTGGTTGCAATCCCATCTTTGGAACTCATGCTCTACACACATTACGCAAACTTGCTCCAGACTGGGAATACTCTTCGGGTGTGCAAGTCATATATATACATTCTCCATCTCCAGCTAAATCAACCCAGTGCTTGGTATAGTTCTCAGGATCTGGTGGGGGTGTAGTGGTAGTGCCACAGGGGTGCAAACTGTGTTCAATGCTGATCATGCAGGGTTTGTTTGGGTCATCTGTCTGGGTACTGTGTTCTGTGGTACTGCGAGGTGCATTTTTAATGTTTTAAAAAAAAATATATTTAGTATTATACATTATTAATAACTTTAAATACATTTCACTTCATATAATCTTCATTCATTATTTCAAAACAACCACTTTACATCTTTAAAATCAATGTTATCTAAAAATATTTCCACCTACAATTAAAATCAACTGATCGCATAAATCTGTAAGTGAAGTATGCAGCTCACATCATCATTATCTCAGAGATCTTTTTCCACAATAAGGTGAAATAAATAATGCACGCCTCACTTGTTCCAGACATGAACTTTTTCCAAAGAGAATCCACTGAGGTCGATTTACCAAAACCACCCGCTCTAATCATCTTTGCTCGTAAATCAGCAATTGCATGACACATAAAGAGTAGATGGCGAACGGATTCCAATTCAGACTCCCCACAAATGCGGCAAAATCTGCTTCTTCTAGGGATCTTGAGCCATCCCCCGGTGATCTCAAAAGTTTTAACTGCGTTGAATTGTAGACGCATATAATCCCATACCAGATGGTTGCCAATAAAATTCTGAATATAAGGTGGGACAATCAATCTAACAGATATATATGGAATAGACCATTCAGCGGAAGATATAGAAGCCAAGTTGAAAATTAGATGGTCATGTATATAGGCTTTCAGTGTTTCCCTCAACATTCTTTTAAAGGGATACAAATTCATAACATGAGGGTCACTCTCAGATCTTTTAGGCCACGTTTCAGCTGTTCTCCTGATTGAGCGTCTAACAATTTCCAATACAGCATCGAGCAATTTAGCAGAATGCATTCTCTAAAGGTGAAAATATCAAACTCCAAGAGAAACATTTCTGGCGAAACGTACAAGGGTAGTATGAAAATACTTTTTAAAATTGAAATTTCAAGTTTGGAGATAATCTCCAGTGAGTCCAATGGCCATGCCTCCGCTGCATAGGCAATGATGGATAACATTTTCGCAGCATACAATTTGACCAAGATACCCACAGAGTACCCACCTCTCTTGCGAGCAAGGGAGGATATTCCCCCTAGTATTTGTGCTGCACAGACTTTGAGTTCATTCAGATGAGTGATGCTAGTAAGCTTGGAGTTAAAATTAATACTGAGATATCTGTACTCAGTGGCCACCTCAATGGGAACTCCAAGCAGATTCCAACCAATATGTGACGCTCATTTGCATTGGAAATCAAACACCATGATCTTCGTTTTAGCAATATTCACCTTAAGTGAGTTGGCCAGGGAGTTTGTATTAAGATTGTCAAGTGTTATTTGGAGTCCTCCAGGGGTGAGATCCCAAAGTACAATGTCGTCAGCATAGCCCATCCATTCCAATGCTTCAACTCCAATTGTAGGGGGAGTAGACTTCGAGCCAACCAGAGCCCTCTCCATGTCTGCAAGATAAAGATTAAATAGCATGGGGGCCAGAATGCACCCTTGCTTAAGCCCAATAGGTGTGTTAATCCAACCCGAAGTACCTCCATTGGCCTCTAGCCATACGTTGACCTTTGTCTCATCATGAACCATCATTATCATGCAAAGTAGACCAGCTGGGATCCCCCAACAACCTTGCTCGGTCAACTATGTCAAAGGCGGCACTATATTCAACAAAAGCTTCATAAACTGGACTTTTACATGTCTGCCATGATTGCAGACTAGTGGTAGTCAACAGGGAATTATGTTTGCATCCTCAGCCCAGCAAGTCAATTCCTCAAGAAGGACCCTGGCAAATACCTGTGCTGGAACATCCAGCATTGACAGAAGGCAGTAATTGTGAGGGTCAGTGTGGGGTCCTTTCTTGTGTATGGGGGCTAAAAGGCTGTCATGCCATGACTACGGAAGACTTTGGGTAACAGCAATGCAAGAAGAAAGGTGATGCAAAACTCCAGCCCACATAGGGGCATCCTCCTTGATCAGCAAATTGCACAAGCCATCTGGGCCGGGGTGACTTACTAGAATTAAGTAATTTAACAACTTCAGCCTTATTCTTTTTAAACTTCCATACCCCATGCGGGTTAAAAATGCGTGTTTGCTCCAGATGAGCACCACCAAGAATGTCAGTAATGTATGCTACCCACTCGGATTCAGAAACTCTATTAATATCTGAGCGAGAGAAATTATCGCCATTAATGATGTGCCAGAATTTACGTGCGTCATTTAATCGTGATGTTAACAACAAGTCTTTCCACCATTGGCATTTTTTCCAATAGCTATGTGATCAAAGCAATTTAGTGTATTTGGCCCGAATCAACCTTTGACCAATGGTGTATTGAGCTTGGTCCGGATCAGTGTTGGCCAGACTTCGTAGTTCTCTCTGGGTAGATCTTTTGTATCCCTAACTGTCTTGTCATAAACCGTGCTTGTAAAATGTATTTGGTCTAGTTGCCCTCCTATGGTTTCCGACAGTTTGCAGAAAAATACTCGCATTAATGAGTGCTACGCACTCCCCATATTTGATTATGTCAGAGGAACCCTGCTGCCAATTTGAAACAGGTGGAGGGATTTGCTCAGGCGGTATAAAGTCCTTAAATACCTTGTGAGCAATGACTGCTGCGCTATTTTTGCAAAGGGCCACAACACTCGGGTCAATGCTTTGTTAACCATGATCGTACCAGTCGTGTGATCTCCAAAAACGGGCTGCTCTACATCAAGGCTCAGAATGATTGGTAGATGGTCGCTCTCAGATCTGCAAATGAGAAGGTGGGATGGGTTAGTATGTGAAGCGGGAGTAGGATAGTGAGAGGAATGGTATTCTGTTGGCAGCTTCAACTCGGTATACACCGGGTGCTGAGCTTCGGTGCGAGTATTGGATCGGTGTCAGTCCTCGTGCTGTTGGTGTTGCTTATGTGTTGTTGCGGTGTTGTGAAGTGCGTGCGGTTTGTTGTGCGAGAGACGGTCGTGTGAGTTTTTGAGTGAGTTAAGTCTGCAGAAATGCTGCGTTTTTTGTTAGTCGGTAGTATGAAGGTTAACAAAAGTCCACTGTTCTATTCTAGCCAGCTCTGTAGGTGTTCTAATGCCGATGGATTGCCAAGTGTGGGTTGGGTGTCTACTCTCCTCCTTGGGTGCTGGGCTGGTGTGGTGGACTCCTCTAAAACTTTCTGTTTAAATGCGTCTGCTGGTTTGGATATGGTACGTCCGGGGGAAGTGGGTGGGTCATTTAGGGCTTTCGTCTGGGTCTGATTATGTGTTCAGTCTCTGGAGGCCTCCTTTGTGGCTATTTCCCATGTATTTTATGGTCTGTCATGTGGTTGGTTCTTTGGGTTCAGTGTCTGTCCATTTGAGAGTGGCCGAGGTTGGTGTTATTTTCGTTGTTGTTTTAATGGGGTGGGGTTCTAGTGCATCATTGTTGTGGTTACGCTGTGAAGAACCATGATTCGAGGAGTTTCCTGAATGCTACGTGGTTTGTTGTGTTTCGTATATTCTTAGGTAGGCCATTCCAGGTTTTCGGTGCCTGGTGAGAGAAGGAGGATCCCCCGAGTTTTCTTCTGTTATAGGGTTTTGGTTCCAGGCGGATATAGGTGCTTGATCTCAGTGTTCTTGTCGGTTGATGTAGGCGTAGTTTATTGCTTAGGAATTCTGCGCCTTGTTTGTGTATTGCCCTATGTGTGATGCACATGTACTTGAACTTTCTTCGCTGTTTTAATGATAGCCAGTGTAGTATTATTAACCAGGTGTGATGTGTTCTCTTCTTGGTACCTTGAAGAGGAGTCTGGCTGCTGCATTTTGTATGCGTCGTAGTTTTTTTAGAAGTTGTTTGGGCATGCCCAGGTATAGGCTATTGGCGTAGTCTAGTCTGGACATGATCAGAGCGATGATGGTAAGTGTTTTGTTGGCGAACAACAGGAACGGTAGGATCCTTTTTGCTGCTCACAGGAGGACAAAACATTTCTTGAGTAGAGAGTTTACTTGTGGCTCTAGAGTGAGGTTGTTATCCATCAGGACCCCTAGGTTTTTTACAGTCGATGATGGTTCTGGTGTGGTGCTGAGCTCTCTTGGCCAGGGGATGTAGCTGATGTCTCCTCCCTTTTTTGAAACAATCATTATCTCTGTTTTGCCTGGGTTGATTTTGAGGTGGTTGAGGTTCATCCAGTTGAATATCTCACAAAGGCAATTCTCTAGTGTGGTATTTTCTTCTCGGGTGTCTTGTATGTTGAAGATTATTTGAGTATCGTCGGTGTAGTTGTAGCATGTGAGCCCGTATTTTTTGATGAGTTTGATTAATACATATAGATGTTGAATAGAAGCCGCGAGAAGGATGATCCTTGTTGTACTCCGCACGTGGATTCTCTAGGTTTGGATTTAAAAGGTTTCATCCACACGGTTTCGGTTCTGTTTGTTAGGAAGGATTTGATCCATAGTAGAGCGGTGTCTGTTATCCCTAGTCCTTCTAGTCTCTTTATGAGGATGTCGTGGTTGACAGTGTCGAAAGCTACGGACAGATCAAGGAGAATCAGGGCGGTGCTGTTGTCAGAGTCTGCGTTGTTTTTTAGGTCGTCCCATATTGAGAGGAGAGCTGATTCTGTTCCTCTCATTGGTCTGAAACCAACTTGAGCCTGGTCTAGTAGGCAGTGCTCTTCTACAAATTCTTGGGTTATTTTGTAGACGTATGTTCCTAGCTATTTGGCTATGTAGGGTATATCAGAGATGGGTCTGTAGTTGGATAAGTCCTCTACGTTTCCTGTTGTGTCTTTGAGTAGCAGTTTGATGTATGCTGATTTGAAGGCCTGTGGAACTTTACCTGTTGAGATAGAGAGGTTGAGGAGATTCCTGTGGTATTGCAAGGGGGTTCCTTGTTTGAGGATTGTTTTGTATATGTCCAGGGGGCAAGGGTCTTCAGGAGAGCCTGATTTGTTGCTTTGGTTTACCGGTTTGACGAGAGCCTCAACTAATATTTCTGGGAAGCTTCGTAACTTGTTTGGATGTTCCTCGTCGGTGTCGCTGTGGTTTGAGCTGTGATTGCTTGGTCTGTTTTGTATGGTGTGTTGGATGGAGGTTATTTTATTCTTGAAGTGGTCTCCTAGGTCATCGCAAAGTTTCATTGATGGAATTGGTGTGTTGTTGCAACCCAGTGTTTTTTTTAATTTCGTTTACGATTTTGAAGAGTTCTTTTTGTGCGTTTGGTGCTCTGAAGATTCGGTTGTCGTAATGTTTCCTCTTCGCTTTTGTATTTCCTTTTTATATGAGCGGATCTGTTGCAGGAATTTCAATTTGTTTGCAGTTGTGTTGTTCGTCCTCCATTCAGATTCTAGTTTTTGGTTTTCTCTTTTCATGGTGTTGAGTAGAGGGGTGAACCATTTTGCTGTTGTTTTCTTATGTGATGGGGTGAAGGGCTTTTCTTTGGCGATGTTGTCTAGAGTTGTTGCGATCCAGATGTGGAGCAGGGCAACTTTTTCTGTCTAGGTCTGCTTCTTCCATGGTTGATGCTTGTGGTTTGCTGAGTTCTAGGAGCTTGGTTAGGTTGGAGTTTTTTATGGTTCTCCAGTTTTTTTTCATCATGACCGGTGGTTTTTCTTGTTGCTTTTTTTTGGTGCGGCCGTTGTGATTATGAATGGAATGATGAGGTGGTCGCTCCAGAGTATTTGAAATGGTGGGTGCCGTGGTGATGAGATCCTTGTTGGCGAAGATTGCGTCAGGAGTGTGCCCTGCTGAGTGTGTTGCTCCTTTGACTAGTTGCTTAGGTTCATGGTTGCTAGTTGGGCAGTTATGGATTTTTGTGTGGTTGTGGTTTCTTCGTCGAACCAGATGTTGAAGTCTCTGAGGATGATCAGATGATTGTACTTGATGGCTAGGATGGTGATTGCTTCCTTGAATGCGTCTATGAAGTTCGCATCATAGGTTGGTGGTCTGTATATCAGTATGAATTTCAGGTTAGTTTTGGGGTTTACTGATAGCCGTAGTATTAAGGTTTTGCATTTATCAATGTTTAGTGAATCTTCCAATTTGATGGCCAGTTGTTCCTTGTGGATGATCGCTAGTCCCCCCACCCCCTTTTGGATTTTCGGTTTGCTTGGATTCATTTGAAGTCTTCAGGCAGGCAGTTGTTGAGGGTGATCTTGTAGTTGTCGTCTAGCCATGTTTCGGTTACAAATAGGATGTCTATGCCTCCTTCTGATAGGAGGTTGTATATTTCCGTTGAATGTTTGGACATTAACCTTGCGTTTATTAAGTTACTGTGGATTCTCTGGGTGTGATTCTTTTTGTGGTTATTCACTGTTCTGGCCTGTAGTTGTCTGGTTGTGGTGTTTCTGCATTGGTGTTGGTAGGATGAAGAATGGCAACGTTCTTCTCTCATGTTACGGCACCTCTCACAAGATTGACCAGCAACAAGGTGGCGTACCATTGGGATTCACAGGCCTCTTTAGCTTTCGACTCTCTGAAAACTGCCTTCAGTACGGCTCCCATTCTGCGTCACCCACACGACGAGTTGCCTTATATTGTTGAGGCTGACACCTTGGATTTTGCTGGAGGGGGCGTTCTCCTGCAAAAAGACCCTGACACTTCCATCGCACATCCAGTGGCCAACTACTCCCACAAACTTTCTTCCAGCGAAAGAAATTACGCGGTTATTGAAAGGGAGTTATTGGCCATAAAGACAGCATTTGAAGAATGGAGACACCACTTACTTGGGGGTCGTTTTCCGGTGGAAGTACGCACTGGTCATCGTAACTTGCAGTATCTACATTCTTTGAAATGTCATACTCCCCGCCAGGCCCGGTGGGCTTTCTTCTTCTCCCCTTATGTGTTCCACATAACATACATTCCTAGTACTTCCAATTTAAAAGCAGATGCCTTGTCGCGTTCTCTGGAAAAGGAGGAGGAAAACCCCAATCAGGATCTGCCTTTGATTTCACCTAAACATGTTTTGTTGACGTTGTCACCTCATCTTCAGACCATTCTGAATGAGACCCTAACAGATCCAGGATGAGTAGCTCTTCTTAAACGAGCAGCATGTGTCTTGGAACGCAATAGTTTACTTTTCTTTCAGAAAAGATTATACATTCCCAGGGGTACTCTCCGTGCTAACATACTTCATGGCTTCCATGATTCACATATCGGTGGGCATCGTGGCATCAGAACCACACAGGAACTGATATCTAGACAGTTTTGGTAGCCTGGTTGGGTTAAAGAAATCAAAGCCTACGTGGAGAGTTGTCCAGTCTGCGCCCAGACCAAGAATCCTTGGTAGGAGGCCCTTGGGGTTCTTACATCCCACTGAAACACCACCACATCCATGACACACCATCGCCACCGACTTCATAGTCAAATTACCACCTTCAGAAGGGTATACTTGCATAATGGTAATAGCGGATTGTTTTACTAAGACTGCCCATTTCGTTCCTTTTATCAAGATACCCACTGGTACTCAGATAGCTTTGGCCTTTTTTGCACAATGTGTACCGGCTACATGGATTGCCAGAACAAAATCATTTCAGATTGGGGTTCTCAGTTCCTTTCTTCCTTTTGGAGTAAATTGTGTGGTCATCTCGGCATTCGCAGGGCATTGAGTTCCGGTTACCATCCACAAACCAACGGCCAAACCGAGAAAACAAACCAGACTTTGGAGGACTATCTTCGATGCTATACAAATGCCACTCAAAGCAACTGGAAATCATATCTGGACCTGGCTGAGGCTTTCTCCAACAACACCATTTATGCCTCCATTGGAGTCAGTTCATTCTACTGTTCCACAGGACAACATCCCAAGATGATGCCTTTTCGTCCCGTGTTAGCCAGTGCGGTTCCATCTGCTGATCAATTGGTCACTACCATACAGAGACAACATGAGTTGGCACGTGGGGCCTTGACAGAGGCATGGGAGCGCATGAAGAGGCAGGCCGACAGGGGTCGGACCCCAGAAACTGATTTCCAGGTGGGAGATCGGGTTTGGTTATCATTGAAAAACCTGCCAGTTCGTAATCTACCTGTCAAACTGGCTCCCTGTAATTTTGGTCCATTTAAGATCATCAAATGTCTGTCCACTGTGGCCTTTCGTCTACAGTTGCCCCCTTCTTGGCAGGTACCCAGTTTTTCATGTCTCCCTTTTGAAGCCTTATGTGGCCGACAATTTCGGAAGTACCAGCCCTCATCCAGCTTCTATCCAGGTATGCGGGATTCCCGAATTTGAGGTCCAGGAAATAAGTGATTCGCGCATACGTCGAGGAGTGCTTCACCTTTTGGTGGATTGGAAGGGGTACCCAGCTTGCGATCGCACTTGTAAACCTTGCAGTGCATGCTCCCGTCTTGTTCGCAAATTTTACCGTTGGTTTCTCTGGAAACCTGGGACCTTGGGTCTTTCTGGGAGGGGTCATAGTGTCACACCACTTACTAGGAGACCAGGGTTTTCCATTCCCGACCGACGGGCATCTTCCAGGCGGGTCTACCCGCGCTTTCATGTTTGGGGCTTCACGCTTCAGGGGGCTCCCAGAGTTCAGGATCGCGCTCCCCTGCGCATGCGTGGGTGACCGTGTTTTTGCTTCCACGCATGCGTGGTTGGCTGGGCGCTCGGAGCAATGGAAGCTTGCTCCTCAAGCCTTTTTCTGGGCTCACAAGCACCTGGGAATGAAGTGGCTTGCGTTCCAAGCCTCCCAGGTGCTGGTGGCCCTATAAGAGGGGTGGAAGCTGTCTTCTAATCACGTCTCAATGTGGTTAGTGCCCTGATCGTGTTTTCGCTCCTCAACCTTTTTGCCTGCTTTATTCCTGCTCCTGTTCGGTTCCCCTGGTTCCTGCCCTGTGATTCCTTGCCTCCTTGTCCTTCGTTAGGTTCCTGCCTTGTGGTCCCTGCCCTGCGCTCTTTATTTGGGGTCTTCCCTTCCTGTGCCTTGAGTTAGTACCTCCTTGGATCCTTGCCAGACCTGGGTAGTCTTCCTTCCTGTTTTCTCCCTGGTCTTCTCCCTGGACCTCTTTGCCTCTGTGTCTCTGTCTGGCCTGCCTTCTCACCTGCCATCTACCCCTTTGAGAGACTCCAGATCATCTACTTCTCCTGCCTGCAACTTTCATCTGTTCAGTGGATAAGACTCTCCAACGACTTCCTTCCCTGTTGGATCTTCAACCAGGTCCTTCCATGTCTACTTGTGGACTGCCAATACGCAACGCTCCCCCTGCCATTGCTTGCACTGTCCTGACGTCACGAAAATCAGGGGAGAGCGCATCGTGACGTTAGGAGTTGGTTCACCTTCCGCCCAGTGTTTATCTTGGGTTGAAGTCGGGCCGGTTCTCTGCATCATACCTATGCCAGGGTACAGCAGACAGTCTGGCAGCCAATTCAAGATCTTCAACCAGGCAAACAGGTACGCAGCATACCCGTGATACATACCTTAACACTATTGCAGCGCCCACCAAGGGTTCCTCGTAAGGGTGGACTGTCATGGATAGAACTGGGCATGCGAGAGCTTTCTGTGGGCTGTCCTGGGTATGTGTTAGTCTCTGGAAACATGGAAGGGTTTGGCCCATCACACTCACTCCTCTGACGGTGCTGTACAGCACCATGTTAGCTGTTGGCATGCTACTCCCGTACATGGCAAGCTGTTGGGGCGCTGGTTGCTGCTGCATTTGTGGCTTATGCCCTTGTGCACCTGGTGGTCGAGGTGGGTATACGCTTGGTGTATTTCAGAGGGAATGGCTGTCTCCCTCGGTGTTGGTACCTGTGGTTGGGGCTGGGCTGGTGGATGATAATTGGTATAGGAGCCGTTTCACGCCCCTATCTGCATATACACTCCCTTGCAAAATGTCCCCACTTTCCTCAACTACAAGATTGCGGAGGACCCATGCCTGCTCCCCTAGGTCCCATTCCACCAAATCCTCCCCTTCCTCCTCTGAAGCCACCCCTCCCCTGCTGCTGACATCCTTGTTGCCACCCTGGGGAGGGGTACTGAGGTACGTCTCCCCACTGTCCTTGTTATCCACCAGGCCAGAATGCAGCTATTCTCACGGCTGCAGGCACTTGTATGCTCCATGTCGTTTCTATCGGTGCAGGTGTGGGCGCCACCCCTTCTACAGCTATTTTAGCTAGCTTTTTCTGTACTAATCTCGCTTCCTCTGCCTGTATCCACTGTGCTGCTTCCTTTTCGCACTCCTTAATACTTTTGCAATGATGTACTATTATCGTCTGAATCTCCTACCCTTTTGTTTCAATGCCCACTATTTTGTCGAGCACCTTCTGTACCTCTTTGGGTAAACCCTGTGTGATGACAAAGTAGAAAAGAGTAACTGATCGGTCCCACTGGTCCCCCATCTCCGCCCTCCATATCTCTTGCAGCTTAATAATGTACTGAGCAGGGTCCTCATCCTCTCCCATAGGACATTGCATAATAGACTGTATTCCTGGGGTGTCAGATAAGTTTGCTGCAGCACATTGCACACTTGTGCCCTAAGATTGTTGAAAGATGCCCCATTGTGTGCATTGTTTTCCAATTTCACTCCCGGGTATCCTGCCTTGACCCATATATCACCTGCCTGGTCACCAACAATTGCTACCAACAAGCTTTTCATATCCCCTACTGCTAAAGGGATGCCTGCCATCTGTTTTTCGAATGTGGGAGCACCTTGATCAAGTTATTTTTTTATCGTTTGTGCCCAGGGCGCATAGTGTGCTCTTTCCAGGCGCTTGTGTAATAGTGACATCTGTGTGCCCACCCCTTTGTCCCTTTTCCTTCCTGCACTTCCCTTCTTACTTGCCACTGCCCCTCGGCGGCCAAACCTGCCTCTTAGCCTCTCATTCCGCACCCTCACCCTCCTCTTCTTGTTCCCATTCTTAATCTCTCAATTTTTTCCCTCTCCGACCTTACTGTTCCATATCCTGCGCTCCCTAATCGCCCGCCCTTACCTTCCTTTGTCTGAACATGCACATCTTTATGGCCACACTGTCAAACCTAAATAAACTGTCCCCAGACTGCCATTCATCTAGTCCGCTTTCTTTTACTCCTTGTTCTGTCTGCGCTGCTCTTAATCTCCTCCCTCGGCAGGGTCCTCTATGTCCTCAATAATTTCACAGAGATCTAAAATCTCTTTCCTCGTCTGCAATTGTTTTCCTTTATACTTCGCCGCTAAAAATGTACTCATGTGTTCCAGTATTCCCTTATTATGGGTGCCCTGCTCTGGCCAGGAGCGGGGCATCCCCCCTCATGTCTCCAACACCCACTGTTTGTGGTACTTCTCAATTCTGTCCCTGTAAAGTGGAAGCGCACTATGCAAGTATTCTAGCATGGTTTCTCCTTCCATTCGAGTGTGCTCAAACTTCCTAAGCTTATGCTTGCACACTGTAGTTTTCAAAGTCAAAACCAGTTTCCTGTCCCCTCCTCCCCGTCGCCCCCAGTCAAAGGTCCCTACCCTCCCCGTCTCTCACAACCAACACCACACCACACTCTCTTAACATACTTAAAATACTCTATTGACAACGCCCCTCTTGGGGCCTTCACACCTTACAAATCGGAATCTCCCTACACTAAACCACCACTTAAACAACACATACTACTATGTCAGAGCCCACTTATTATGCAGAGCTCCTACTTGTTTACCTCTGTGTTCACAAAATAAATGGTACCATCATCTCCACCGACCCGGGAAGGCTCCCTACACTCTTTTATTTTCCTTCTGTAAATTTCCTCTTAACAAAATGTAATAAATGAAAAACACCCACATCCTCCTTTACCACAAAATCACACATTCCCTTCCCTTATTCAGACAATCCTGTCTTTCATGCACACGCACTGTTCTCCTACTTGTTATCACTTGCAAGGATATACTTATATATGCTTGTTCACCCGGAATCCTCAGTCAAAGGGTTCCAGCAATTGCTTGCACTCCTCTCGGAGCCGTGCCCCACTTCAAGGAGTAGACAGGAATTCTGTAAAAACGGCTCCTGCACACCTCTGGGAATGACGCGTCTAAGACTGGTCGCTGCAGGTGGGCACGGCCCCTTCAGAGAAGTGGCCTGAAAGCCTACGACTGCATGGGGGTCGCAGGGATCACGTCATGTTCACCAAACAATAGCACACCCCTGCACGCTCACTCCATAAAAATACAACCCGCTAGGGAAAAAGACCCAAGTCACCACTTGCAAGGATAACAAGTATTGATTTCTATAAAATACAAAATGCATCAGCAAAGAACTCTACTTCGGCCCAACGTTGTGCCAAATTGGTGACATGCAAGTTAAATGGACACCTGATGTCATCACTGTATATAGTAAAAACCTGCAAGGCTGGTTGGAGTTACCCTATACATGGGCAGCCCACTCCATAGGCGATACTAGGCCATTGGTCCCAGTCTTCTCGTCCGTCTTTTTCCATGTGGGTGCTGCTGGGCTCGTCATCCACGATAAAACAGGCCGAACAAGCAATTACATTTTTTTTTAAAATGCTACTTTTTCATTGTAGTGGTGCACCTGGCAGACACAGAGATGGGCCCAAGGGGAGAGCCAAGGTCATACCAACTTATATACTTCACTCGCTCCCAGATGTGCCAGCAGCCTCCATGGTTCTCCACCATCACTTTTTGGACTATAATGTCATCCCTCCTTGGCCCCTCGCAGCACAAATCACTTGACCCAATTGTGAAGGCAAGATAGGCTTGCTTTCTGATCTTTCTGATCGATCAGGGGTCTTAAAGCTTTATGGCCGGTGGTCTGGGTCTGGCTGGCAATGTGTTATGTGTGGGTCTTGCGATCAAAGCATTGGGGGGCTTTAACTTTAACATGTTGGGTGTTGGCGCTGAGGGGTCATGCTGTCTTTATCGTGGAATGATAACTGCCAGGATCTGCTCTGTCCCCTCCTCGTGGCCTTTCAGAGCACATTCTTTCCGAGGGCTGAAAGAACTACAGCCTCTGAGACAATGGCAAGCTTGTAACCCGCTAAAGCTTACTCGTGGTGGGGGTTATGTCTATGTGGGCCATGCAAATCTCTTAGTAACATGTTTGGTGCCTTTAGCTGCAAATAACGAAGATGGCGCCTACTCTCGCCTCTTTTATATAGCTCCTAATGCATGCACTAGGCAATCATACACTCTCTTTTGCATACACCTCCCCTACCTCTTGCTCCCTTGATGTGCGGTTTACATTCAGAATCGCTTATGGGGTGGGAAGACCCTCTCTCCTTCCCAACATTTGTCATGACTTACAGTATGGTTTGGATGACTGTACACCGGCATAACCCAAGGATTCTATTTAATGGTGTTTAATTTTCCAAAAACAATTCTGCATTGAAATTGCACCAAATTCCTGTTCATTTAAAATTGCGCCTCTCAATACAAAAATGCATTGGCTTTTAAGGAAATTACATCTCACTGAGTATGCTCTGGGTGCAAATACAAGGGAACCACTAGCGGAATGCAGGATTCTGCTAGTGTGTATTATCTGCATTCTGCACTTTCTAATGAGAAGAAAACATGCTCTGATTAACCTTTGCACAATCACATGGGCTAAACCGAGTGGTAATGACCAGAAGCCTTCCTGCAAGGGGGTTAACGTGGGTTCAGGGTCATTACCACCCAATGTAGCCCAATGAAGGATTGTTATAAGTCAATTAATGAACCTGGGGCAGGTTGTGTATTCTGTAGCATTTTGTGGGTTCTAATATCAAGCGGTGCGGGAGTGCCAGGAGAGGGTGCCCGCAGAAGAGGAGGCAGGGCTGCTGATAGTCGCTGGCCCCGCACGAGACCGGAAGCCGGTGACGGAAGAGGAAGGAAGTGGCAAGTGAGAAGGGAGACACAGCAAGCTGAAGAGTGGCCTCTAGCATGGGGCACTGACAGCCAGGAGGGAGAAGGAACGGCGATGTTCCAGGGGCCCGGAGGAATAGCGCTGCGGCGGGTCAGAGTGGGAGGAAAGTGGCGCTGAGTAAAGGCAGCTCCGAGTGCAGAGAGTGAGAGCTCTGTGATGCAGTAAACAATCGGAGGCTCTCCCGGTTTTTAGAGCTCACAGATTGTCCAATCGCTAACTTGCTTCACATTTCAGGGGTGTTGATGACTGTTAGACGCATGGACAACCATCTGCAGTTTCATACAGTCCTTAAAGCCGGAACCGAAAATCCTCTGCCATTACTTACCCTACATTGTCCACAGTGCTAAGAGACCAACACCTCTATGCGCTCTCTAAAAGAAACTTTCAAATTAGGCCCACACCTGGGGTTTGTGGTAATGTTTCAAGCTTAGGGAGTTTTTCTGTCAATATGAGGATTAGGGAGAATGCTAGCCACTCAGGGTGCTTCCCTTCATTGTAGCACGTTGTGACCTCTCCTAGTGATGCCTAGCAAACATCTGTCCACCCAGGGTGGCTGAATAATAGGCCAGTGGAAAGAGTGCCAACACACAACATGAAGGAGCAACATTGGCTTTAATAAAAGGCTATTGAAAACCCACACTCATTTATACATGTTTTACATACTTTCTGAAAATATCACTGCTTGATGTGTCTGTAGCACGACAAAAATCTGTGGAAGCAACAGGTACAACAGATGCCTCGATCACAATTGTATTGTATTTCAAAGTATTTTATGTATTTCTATCACGTTTAAGCAGAATAAACTACATGCAAGCACAGATGTTACTAGGTTGTCATCCAGGCAAAAACCGTAGTGCCTTATTATGAATTGGGCGGTATTCCGACAGTAAATCCATCGGAATCCCGCCCATTGGAATTATTGTTATGCCAATTGGTCCAGTGGAATTACCGCCAGATAACAAGTGGTGGTGGCAGAGTTAATCCCCATTTTTTGAGAGTCCACTGGACTGTATGGGGCATTTTTGTCGCAATTACTGCTTGTGGAATTACAGCTGCTGTAATTCAGCTGATTTTCAGCAGAAAGTGGGAGGAGTTACCTCCAGCATGGTCATGGAGGTAAATCCCCCACTCCAGTCCCATACTCGTAGTATCGCGGTGCAGGAAAAGTTGCAATAATTCCATAACTGCCAATCTTTTCCCACACCGCCATACTTGTAATAGGCCCCATAGTCCTTTACTGATAAACAACAGAGATAAAAGAAAATATCGTTTAAAGGGGAAATTCACTCAACAAGTTTACTGTCCCAAAAGAAGACATTTTTAAAGAAAGTTCCGATGTAAAACTTTGAGCAAATGAGGCTCAACGTTTTGACATGGGGGCATCCATTTTGTGATATGAAGCAGCCTCCTATGTTCATGCTAAGCTCTGATCTGGTGGCAATAATCAAGCAAAAGCCCCCTAATGGGGGCGTTTGCTTACTGCTGCCAGAGAGCAGGGCTTCAAACAAAGAGAGGAGGCCACCACATTAATTACCTTCACTTTCATTTTTGCGTTTTCTGTGCTCCCCAACCCGAGGGAAGCACAGAAAACATAAAATGAAAGGCAGAGCAATGATAAATACTTCGCTGGCCATTTCTTTTCTATTTTCCCGAGCATGGGAAACTGAAAACTTAAGTCGTAGCAATTATGAATACTCTGCCGGATGCCAGGCAAAGTATTCATGATTGCATGGACTTTCTTTTTTTTGATAAAACATTTTTATTGTGTTTTATAACACAGTCAAGACAACCACAAAACGAGGGAACAAAAATAAAAAATAAAAGCACTCGAGGACCAGCATGTCCAATCATAAATTAGCATTAATATTAGTATCACCAGCAACCAAGATCATTTCCCATGACCTTCTGTGTATTTATTCATGTTATCATCACCATAGTCTGTGGCCATTAAGGCCCACCCTCTTCCCATCTCCCCCATATTTTAGAGGCTTTGGTTGGACAGCCTCTTGCGTTATATATCCAGCGTTCAATCATAGCGCATGTGTCCATGTCCATTACCCACTGTTCCAGTGTCGGGGACTCAGGCACTCCCCATTTATGTGCAATGTTGTGCTTCATTAGGACCACTGCTGTGTTTAAAAGCAGCTTTTCCCATTTATTGAGATCGCTCTCGTCTGGTACTCCCAGGATTAGGACCCTTGGGTCCAATTGTATAGTGCAAGTGAGTATCCTGTTCAGTTCAGTACAACAAGCGTACCAGAAGGTGTGGATCCGGGGACATGACCACATTATATGAAAGAAGGTTCCTTCCTCCTCTCCACACCGGAGACAGTTTGGGTGTGTTGCCCTCTTCCAGCCATACAATGTAGTTCTAGGGTAGTACACTCTGTGCAGGATTTTAAGTTTCACCAGCCTGAGCAAAAGGAGATAGCCACGTCCCGTGGGTGCATTAGTACCTGGATCTCGTCCTGTGGGTCATTCCCACATCTCTTTCTCATTTGGTTTTTAGACTTGTTAGTTCAGGGGTAGCGAAGGATGTGATAGGGTTATAGAGGATGGATGAGCATTTGGTGGGGATGTGCGCTGGTAGCATATTGCGTTCTATCGGTGCGTAGTCTGGGACCGTATCCTCTGCAGGTATATGGGCTCTCAGGGCATGGGTCAGTTGCATGTAGTGGTACCATTCGATATCTGAGAGTTGGAATTTATATTGCATGTCTTCGAACGAGGCTAGTTTCCCGTCCTTCAGGATGTCTTCTTCTTTCAGAATCCCAGCCCTCACCCAGCGCGGCCATGGTTCGAGTTTCTCGATTTCTTTTAGGTTGCTATTTTGCATATGGGTTGTGCCGCAGTTATTTTGTTTTCCCATCCTACAAACACGTGTGCATGTCTCCAAATAGTAGTGGTATGTGCCATATTTGTCAGCGGAGGGAGTCTGTGGGGGGATTGGTATAATAAATGTAATAGATCTGTGCCCTTCATGGCCTCCACCTCGGCCCTGATGTGGGGTAGTTCCCGGTCCCCGTGAAGCAGGTCGTTGACCACCGCAAGTTGTGAGGCCCAGTATAAGGTTTGGAGGCGGGGCAGCCCTATCCCACCCTCCCAGATCGACCTTTGAAGTGTGGTCAGTGCTATACATGATTGGCCTCCACCCCATATAAATTCCCTAAGAAGGGTCTCAACCCGGTTAAGTTCAGAGCTAGGGATCTTCAGTGGGGCATTCTGCAGGACATAGAGTAATCTTGGAAAGACCATCATTTATAGAGTGCAGCTCTACCCATGAGGGTCAGGGGCAGAAGTTTCCAGTGGTGAATATCATTGACAAACCGATTGATGATCGGTTGAAGATTGTGCATTACATATCTGGTAAGATCTGCTGTTATCCAGATTCCCAGATACCTGAAGCCATGCTGCTCTTTTCGGTAAGGGCAATCCTGTGGGTTGGCCTGCCCTCCACCCTTCACCGGGAAGAATACGGATTTCTTCCAATTGATTCTTAATCCTGTGAACTCCCCGTAATAGATGAGCATCTGAGTTACTATAGGGCAGGTCCGGGCTGGTTCGCCCAGGTATACCAGGAGGTTGTCTGCATACAGGGAGGTTCGGTCTTCATGTCCCTCAGGCCATCTAAATCACTTCCTGCCCGCTCTCTGGTGGAGCCATAGAGCGAGTGGTTCAATCGTGAGGGCGAAGAGGAGGGGGGAGAGGGGCCATCCCTGTTGCGTACCCCTGCCCAAGGGGAAGGATCGGGAGGTCCACCCGTTCACCTTGACCTCTGCCTGGATAGTCATATAGAGCAGTTTTACCCATCCCAGGAAACCATCTCCAAACCGCATGCATTTCATGATCTCCCAAAGGCTATCCCACCGGATCGAGTCAAAGGCCTTTTCAAAATCAATTGCCAAAGGGGCAAGTGGAGTGTCGATGATAGGAGCCCGTTCTAATGCCAGGTGAAGCTGACGAAGATTCATTAGAGTTGACTTGTGTGGCATAAAGCCACATTGGTCTGGATGTATCAGAGTGTCTGCCACTGGTTGGAGCCGGTTAGCTAGGAGTTTGGCCAGGATCTTGGCTTCACCATTAATTAACGAGATCGGCCTGTAAGAGGCACATCACTCCTGGGGTTTGTCGGGTTTAGGAATAACTACAATAGTTGCCTTGCACAGGTTCGGTGGGAGGGTGCCCTGTTCCAGGGCGCTTAGCAGCATTTGATGCAGGGGGGGGCGCTATGTTATTCCCGCCTAGTTTTTGCCAAATTTTGACCGGAAACACGTTAGGGCCTGCATGGACTTTCTTAAAACAAAAGGCGCAGCTTGGGGGATCTCAGGAGATTTTAAAAAAACACGGCAATCATAAATACAACAAGGTTGAATTTATAATTGCTGATACTTTCGCTTTGAGTCACCCAGGCTCCCCCGGCTTGGCGGAGCCTGGGAGACTTCAAACGAATGCCACAGCAATCATAAATACAACATAGTTGTATGTATAATTGCTGTGGTTTGAGCCTGGGAGACTTGAAACAAAAGCCACTGCATTCATAAATACAACATGTTGTATTTATCATTTCTGGTACTTTCGCTCTGAGTCTCCCGGGCTCCCTCTTGGGGGGGCTCGGGCGACATGAAACGAAAGCTACAGCAATCATAAATACAATGCAGTTGTATTTATAATTGCCTGGACTTTTGCTTTAAGTTTACCAGGCTCCCCCAGCTCAGGAGAGCCCGGCAAAGCATAATAAAAAAAACACAAAGAAGCACTTACCAGCAACACACAGCAGGAAGGATTCTGACTACATTCTCTTCTCTCAGGCTGTAATAAGCAAAAGCTCCCAGTAGGGGGCTTTTGCTTCATTATTGCCTCGAGAGCAGAGCTTAACACAAGCACAGGAGGCAGATTCATTTCACAAAATGGATGCCTCCTAGTGCTTGAAATTTTTGACTTTGAGCCTCATTTGCTCAAAATTTTATGAACTTTCTTTAAAAATATTTTTTAGATATATTTTTGATTATGGCCCATCTTTTGAGACAATAACATTTTTGAGTGAACTTCCTCTTTAACAAAATAAATGAGTTTTTGAAGCTGTCTGAAAAGGGACGAATGATATCAGGCTCTGAATGGACAATGGAAGTTAATTCCATGGCCTAGGTCCATAGATGAAAAAACCTTTGCCACTCCTATGGACAAACTGAGATAGCAGGACAACAAGTAGATACTTGTCAGCTGATCGAAGGGAACAAAGGGGCTGGTAGTAGACCATTCGCCTGGACAGGTAGGTTGGTGCCAGTTTGTTTTAACATTTAAACACAAAGCAAAGGATCTTAAAATCAATCCTCTGGTTAACTGGCCACCAATGAAGTGATCACTGCAGGTCTGAGATCTATACACTGGCCGTTTATCACATTTTGTCTTAGGTGTAGGATACACAACTTCAAAAGTAGCTTAACATATGCCAGAGTGCCCCTTTCATAAAATGGTGTTATTGTGCTTCACTCAGTTAAGATTCCATGTGCATGCAAGCCATTGCCCCTGTGACCACCTGCCATGTTTTTTTTCCAGGTTCAATGTATTGAGATGCGCTGCTCACATAAGTGGTGGGGCATCTTCTGTATCTCCATACCATTTCACTCTTGGACAAAAATCTGTGCCCGTTTAGGGCAGGTCAACTTGCCAATGTTTAAATAACTTGGTGAACTGAAGTACATATTTTAAATAGGCATCTATTAAAGATAGGCCTCTTTAAATTAATTCTACAAGCATTACTGCACCCAAGTCATGCTATGTTTAATGATAGAGCTAGGCAGAATTGTAGGGCCAACGCAGAATTGGCAGATTCTGCTCCCAAGAGACTCACCATCTGTGCCGTAGAATTTCTCTCTTTTTTTTCACCAGCGGGTGGACGAAAAGAAGGCCAGTAGTTGTCCAGGAATGCCAGCATAGCAGCTAACCAGCTAGTTGAAGAATTCTGACAACCTGATTGGCTGGGAAGCAAGGCAGTCTAGCCCATTGGGGTTTGTGAAACATTAGGACCCAGTAATTGGGCAAAAGGTTTGCATGTCCTGCATTGGGCCATGGAAATTCTACACCGTTGAAGTGGATGTCGGATAACATACCGATAGCACCACCCGTTTCCACAGTACTGGTGCCGGTTGGTTTGCCCTATACCAACACCACCAAGCAAACAGTGTACATATTGCAGATAACATAGTGCATTCTAACATCAAAAGAAATGTTTTACTACAATAAAAGCTTAACGGCAGCTTGTTAACCGTTACTCTCTATTAACCGGGACCCCACTTTGCCGATAATAGTAATGGTTCTTATTAAACAAATGTTGTTAAACAAGGTTTTGAAGCCAAATAACATATCAAAAGGCTGCAAAGCTTTGTAATGCATCCTTTTTTATCTTTGTTATACAGCTCGGATAGCAGACATTTCTGTTTAACCAGCATTCTCGATCTCGTTGGTGTTGGATAATCAGGCTTTTACTGTATCATATATTTTATTTGTAAGGGTTATCCGTATATCGACAACGGATATAAGAGTGGTTTATGCACAGCTAGGAATAGGAACCTAGACCCTATATTCATAGAAAAGTAGAAATGAGAGTGCGTAGGTGTACCACTGGTTGCTCGGTTGCTAGGAGATCCCTTGCTGCCAAATTGCAAGCCCTCTCCCACCCCTCTTGTTAGATCCCTGTTCTCTTGTTTATCTGCTTTCCTCACCGGGTTCTTTCATCTATGATTGTAAAGCGCTCTGTTGCTTCTCAAAGCTAGATCCACGCTCAATGAATACCATAATGATAAAAAAAAAACCATCAGCTCTGGGGGACGCAGCAGGGATTCACCAGAAGAGATTGTGGGTATAGGAGAAATGCCTCTTGGGGCTGTAAGCAAAACTCACAAAATCTTTCAGTCTTCTGTTAAGCCCATTTCCTTATTTCTTTGTGATTCTCGGATAGAGGTAGGAAATTGAAGGTTTCAGTTGAATGAATGAATAAAAAGCACTTCTATAAGGTTCGATTAACAAAACTAAAGAGGCAGTAGTCTGAAGGAGCGGTTGGACCGCCTTCAGGTTCTGATGGAGCTGAGGTCTGATTTTTTTGGTGAGAGTGCTCTTGGACAACCTGCTGCACAGGGCCCAGATTTTTACATTGACCCCCACCCCCCTCTCCCACAATGCCCTTATTTGAGCTGTATTCATGCAGTAGGGTGTGACTGGAGGTTGAGGTTGACCGGCACAGGGATCTTCCAGCCATGCATGGTTGTTTGCTGTTGCTGTGGTGTTTTGCTGCCTTTCGTCGGTTATGGCACATTATCGTTGGCATTGGTGGGGAGCCAGTGGACTGTCCGCAGGTTCTGGTTTGCATTGGCCCATCGTCTTGGTAAATGTTTCCCCGTCTACCCACACCACAGAGGAGAGCCCTGGGCATGATTGGAGGGCTTCTACACACGACTCTGCAGCTCTTCTCTTTGAAGTGAGTGTCCTATACAATGGCTTTCAATTGGACCATGGAAAACAAGGACCCATCAGGAACAGCATCCAAAGTGCAGCCAGCGCCGGAAGGACTGACCACGAACTCCTTGTAGTTGCATCTGGCAAGAAATACAAAAAGGGATAGGCTTTTAGGAGCAAAATACAGATTGACTCACAAAGAATCATCATTTAGAAAGATGTATTCAGGTGTGCCTTTGCACATTATGGATGACTACATATGATGTCATAGGATATCATGGGGATCTATGCACCAGTTCATTGTACAGCAGGAGGTATAATCAGTTACATGAATATCCATGCCCACTTTCAAGCTATCTGCAGATTTGGGATGCTGGTAAAAGGAAAGCTAACGTATTATTGCTGTTTTACTTTGATGAATAATCCTTCGTCTTCTCCACATATACTAAGAATTGTTCTGAATGTTGTTAAGTGCAGTTCAGTGAATGGTAAAGAAAGGCTAGTATTTAAGTCTGAGGGATGCCCTTAGCCCATAAGTGCAAGGAAACAAATTGAAATAAAATAAAAAAAACTGTTTTGAAAATGACCCATGGATGTTGGCAGTGATGTGCAGTTTAAACAAAGATGTAGTTTGTGCACATACTGTGGTTTGCATCGATTGGATTGACGCATAAATACTCTTTCCCTATGTTGTATGTACAATCATTTTGTGAAAGCAAGGATTAAGCTCTGTCGCCAGATGCCCACCCCAGCTGAACTCACTCACCACAAAGATTTTAGTCCTGGCCTTTCAATAATATGCAGTCATATTGTTAAAAGCAATTACATTCTTGTGACAAATGCTCGGTAAAATGGTAGCCCTGGAAACATAGTGCACATTGGTGAACATCCCATGTGAATGTGGCATGCCACTTTAAAGTGACAGCACTTTAAAGAACTCGGAAACAATCAGGAATGGGGCAAAGGAGGCCTGTGTGCATGTAAGAGGAGAATGCATCTAGGGGGCTTTTGCATTCATATAAAAATCAGGTCTTCATTTAAATGACTTGGATTCTGGGACATCCACAGAAGTTTCCTCATGGAGAGCAAACATTGACAAAGTCAATAGTGTTGGTTACTTGGTGTAAGGATTTTTTCTTAAAAAAAAAAAACGTTATTTATATGTTTTGCAATACAATCAATTCCAACACTGAATACATACAATAATGCAATTCAGGGTTAAATATAGGAACCCCAGTGCCTAACTGAGCACATCCGACTGTCCTCGCATCCGATTGGCCATTGAGCCACCTTAAGCAGCCTATCGCCAGCCGGTAGGCGAAGCCGGCCCACTCCCAGCAAGGCCCAGGATAATAAGGCCAATACCTGTCTTCACCTGTCCTCAGCCTTCCTCGCAGTTCGCCCGGACCCCCTGCCGGATTCCAGACCAACCTCAACGGTAAACGCCACTTCGCTTTTAAATTGAACTGCCTAGGCTCTGGAAAAGGCTTTGTTACCACAAGCTACTCATTGCCACTCTCGTGCACTCAGGCCTTATTGCATGCTGTATCTGTGCCCAAAGTTGCTGCCATTTCCAGTACATAGGTGCTCAGTCGCATTTAGACTATTGTGTCGCTAGGCATCCCTGTAACATATAACTGCACTGTGCCTCACTGCTGCTCGGCTACCCTATGCAATTCTAGTTGCCATTTTTAACCGCATTGTGACCATCTGCTCTGTTCTGCTGATCTGCTCACCAATTGCCTCTAGATCTGTTGACCTGCAGCCCAATGTGTCCCCGCTCAATATACTTTTATAGCCACTAAACTCAATGTTGTGCTTAATCTGCTCTAAGTGCTATTCTGAAGTTAGGGGTTATTCTGATTCTAGGTGTTATCTTGAACTAAGTGTTACTCTGAACCTAGGTGCTATTCCCATTCCAGGCGCTATTCTGAATACATGCTACTCTGATCCAAGATGTTAATTGGTACACTGGCGCAATTCTAAACCTAATGCTGTGCTAATTGACAAACGCTTACTATGACCACTTTGCTTACCTGTACCTGAGTCAGATGCCAATCTGCAACCTTGCACTACATGGATTAGGTAGTATTCGGCTACTCCAAGCAGGACGCACTGTCCACTGCTAGATTTCGACCCTAGACAGGACACACACTGCACCTTACCCCCCTCACACAATGTTCCTCCCGGGCCTTTACTCTATACTACTGAGAACCATTCTCCACATCACCAATTCCGCATGCCTGCCCAGCTCACCCCTTAACTTGACCAGCCTAGGCACCGCATCACCCACCCTCACAGAGCCCAGCACCACAATCATGCTTACCCTACTCACTCCCCCATGCCTTTCGGACAGTCTGACCAGATTACGATCCAGACTTCCCAAAATACACGAGCCTAGAGCCAGGGACTCCACACAATCCATACTCACACACCGAACATCCATTAGCTCCTGCGCTAACCTTACGCTAAAAAAACCCGAACCTAAACCCGTCAACTCCACTACAACCAACAATAGAGCGCTCAGCACAGCTACCACCCCCACCCCCACCCCTGCCAAAGCCAAAACCCTACCTATAAAAGGTGCCCTCATCAACGCACGCTCCATGATTGCCCATGCCACGGACATCGCTGATCTCATTTTAGCTGAAGATCTAGACTTCCTAGCCATAACAGAGTCCTGGCTTCATGCAGCCGCAGGCCCAGCCCTTTCGCTAGCCATCCCCACTGACTACACCATCATCCGAGCGGACAGAACTGAAGCTAAAGGCGGTGGTTTGGCCATCATTGCCAAGACCCACCTTAACATCAGACTCAACTCCGCCACACACCTCCCATCATGTGAATCACTTACAGCCAAACTACCCATCGCTAACTCCCAAACAATATCCATTCACTTACTATACAGACCGCCCGGACCCCCGGGATCTTTCGAGGAAGACCTCAATGCCATCCTTACCGACAACCTAAAAAACTCCTCACAATGCCTTCTCTTAGGAGACTTCAATTTAGGCTACAAAGACCCCAAAGACAATCAAGCCACTCTCATCAGTAACACCCTGTCTGAACTAGGCTTCACACAAAAAGTAACCAGCCCCACCCATAACAAAGGGAGAACCCTTGATTGGATAGCAGACTATAACTGTGCCGTATCGATCACTAACAACACTCCCCAATCTTGGACCGACCACCACCTCCTCTCCTTCTCACTTGAGGCCTCAAGCCCTACAACCAACATGGCACTAGCCCCAGCCATCCACACGAGAAGCAAAAAAAAGATTACAGTAGAAAAACTGATCCCACTCATTCTTCCTACACTAAGCCAACTCCAAGACTCTAATCCCTATGACCTCGTAGAAGGCTATAACAACACCATGCGCATAGCCTTAGACGCCATTGCACCATTGAAACTTAGAAAATCCAAACCAAAAAAGCACCTCAACCAATGGTTCTCCAGCCATCTTAAAACCCTTAGATTGGAAAAGAGTAAACTGGAACAAGTCTGGAGACAATCTCCGACTGACCACAACAAACTATTGCTTAACAAAATAACGGCCAACTATAAAAAAGAAATCATAGCGGCCAAACAAGAATCCTATAACCAGAGAATCTCCCAATCCAACTCCAGCTCCAGAGAATTATTTACTATCCTGAAAGAATTGGAAACCCCGGTAACAATCCCAGATACTTGCGTTAAAAACAAACAATGGTGCACCAGTGTCCAAAATGCACTAAACAACAAAGTCACTGGCCTTCAAACAAAAATTAAAAATAAGAAAGACTCCCTCACCAATCTTACCAACCCCATCAACGCCCACTCGAGCCCTCCACCCTCACACCACACACCTAACACTGCTCGCTTCAGCTTTTCCAAAGTCTCTTCCCTCGAAGTAGAAAAAATAATTCTTGGCCTTAAACCCTCCAACTGCAAAGGTGACCTCTGCCCCCCACAAATCATTAAAGACGCGGCACGAGACCTCTCGCCATTCATCACCAGACTCATCAATGCCTCTTTCTCCTCAGGAACAGTCCCCAGTAACCTTAAAGAGTCCTGGGTCCTCCCTCTCCTCAAAAAACCCTCCCTTGACCCGTCCATCCCAACCAACTACAGACCGATTACCACCGTCCCATTCCTGCTCAAGATACTAGACAAGACAGCATACCAACAAATTCAAAAGTATCTTGAAACAAACCACCTTCTAGGAATAAGACAATCCGGCTTCAGACCCCAACATGGAACTGAAACAGCCCTGATAGATCTGAAAGCCCAAATAGACGTCCTTAGAGATAACGGGAAAACTGCATTACTACTCCTGCTAGACCTCTCTGCGGCGTTTGACCTAGTTGACCATAAAATCCTATGTAATCATTTAGACTCAGCTGCCTACTTTTCACAAGAAGCCATCAGTTGGATTGAGTCATTCCTCAACAACAGATCCATGCGAGTCTTCTCCTCCTCTGCCGCCGCCGAACCCATCCCCATTACATGTGGAGTCCCACAGGGCTCGTGCGTCTCCCCCACTCTGTACAACGTGTTCACAAAGCCCCTGTTTGATGATCTAGATGGCCTGGGTATCACCTACACTAACTACGCCGATGATACACAGATCCTCATCCCGTTGACGGGAGATTACAACCAGGATTTGGCCTTGGTGAACAGGGTGTATCTCATCATCCAGGCATGGATGGCTTCACACAGTCTATGCCTGAATGATGACAAAACTGAACTCATCATCCTTGGTTCTACGTCCAACCTAACCAAACTCGACCACATTTATGCCAACTTCATCATAGATGGGAACCTAATCAAGGTTTCGAAAGAAGTAAAAACCCTAGGAATATACCTCGACTCCTCCCTAACCTTCCACAAACAGGTTAGCTCGATGGCATCCTCTACGGCCTACACATGTAAGCTCATAAGAGCAGCCAAACCCTTCCTCTCCACCCACAGCTGCACTACACTAGCCAGAGCATTGGTATTATCCAAACTGGACTATTGTAACGCCCTCTACATAGGAGCCACCAAACAAATCACCAACAAAATTCAGACGCTACAAAACAACGCCCTTAGGGCAGCACTCAATATTCCCAGGAGAACACATTTCCAATATCAGGAAATCCCATAACTGGCTCAGCACAACAGACAAAATCCTGCTTAAAGTAGCATCGCTCACCCACAAATGCCTGAATAATGCTGCCCCACGCTACCTGGCAGACAGAATATGCAAACACAGCCCCATCAGACCCACCAGAACCTCCAATGCTAATCTGCTCACCGTCCCCAGGTTTAAACGCACTAAAATGGGTGGCAACAGCTTCCAGGTGAAAGCACCTCAACTCTGGAACTCCCTACCACCATCGCTCAGAACTCCCCAACCTTACTCACTTTTTAGACGCAACTACATCCATTGGTTAAAGAACACGAACCACTAACACCTCTAACACCACACGGCTGCTCTCCGCGTTGCATGCTTTAAGAGAATCTGTACATTTGTAATACTAAACTTGTATATATTTGTAATTCTTTAAATACATCTACTGCATTCTCTCCTGCCAAACTGTACACATGTTCCTTCATCGTCACACTGTAACTATGTAATGTAAAGTATAAGCATCCTGTAACCAAGCTTTGAATCACCTTGCTGCTCATGCGCTCTCATACCCTCGGGTCTGGTGCGCAACACAAATACAAATGAATAAACTAAACTAAACACCCCTGGACTGACCAACCAACACACTGATGCATCTAATCTGTCCCAAATACTCAATTCTGTAAAACAATAAATATTACATAATGCAATCTTCATCAAAAATATATTTACCTACGCGCTCTTCATAATACGCAGAATTTTAACACAACACTGAAACACAAACAGGACAAGACACACAAAACAATTGAATAAATAAATAAATAATAAACCCTAACATCATCCACGCTAACAGTTTACAACTATAGAGTGACTAAATGGTGTACGCATTTTCGAAGTAAATGAACACAGACACTTGACCAGAGGGGGCTATGTAGAGGGGTAAGCCCACAGTGTTGTCTTGAATGTGGCAGGTTTGGATGAAATAAAAATTGTGAGGATCT
Organism: Ambystoma mexicanum; assembly: GCF_040938575.1. NCBI lineage: Eukaryota > Metazoa > Chordata > Amphibia > Caudata > Ambystomatidae > Ambystoma > Ambystoma mexicanum. The sequence continues at coordinate 1,031,570,183 of NC_090941.1, read as the reverse complement.
ATACGAATGATTGAGGATAGATGGAGGAGGACTGTGAAAATAACGCACTTGCTTCACGGGCAGAATTTATCCAAGACCAAACGGAATAAAAGGTTTGCCCATATGCTCTTTATTCGGTTTGTGCAGGTTGACTAGATTTTTAAGAGGAAAAACATGGACAGCAAAACTTTTTGTGACTGAGTGTGGCCCCCCTTTCTACACTTCGATGGAGGTGTGCACCTTCCCCAACTCAAGGCAGAGGTCATTCTGAGTTGGGCGGTAGTCATGGTGCTATTTGCACCATGACTGCCTCCCAAACCGGGTCCGATCTGGCAGAATGGGGACTTACCGGGTCATTCCGACCCTGGAGGAACCAGTAAGTCCCCATTCTGAAAACCATTCTCCATTCCCATTTGAGCCCACATAGGGCTCCATGGGAATGGGGAAGGCACTAATAACGGTACCGCAAATTGCGGAAACGTTATTAGCTCCAAGGTCCCTTAACGGGAACCGCAGAGAACGTGTGGTCAGACCACACGTCCTTTGTGGTTCCCGCTAAGGGACCTCGGAATTGGGCGCTAAGTGTTTTCCGGCACCGGCATCATTACCGGTGACTGTTAACCCTTACCGCCCAAGTTGGAATGAGGCCCAGAGACCGCAGCCCCTCCCTGAAGTACACACTGGGCCTCATTACACGGATGGCGGTAAGGATTTACCGGTACCGGTAAAATACCGGTACCGGTAAATCCTTACCGCCTTACTACGAGGTCCCATTGCGGGTTGGGGGATTTAAAAACCAACCCGCAAAGGGACCCAGGGAGCTAATTACGGTACCGCAATTTGCGGTACCGTAATTAGCGCCTTCCCCATTCCCATTGAGCCCTATGGGGCAAAAATGGGAATGGGGAAGGGCAATGGTGGAAGGGGGAATTACCGCCCCGCCAACCTTGGAATGGGGCGGTAATTCCCCTTTCCGCCAAGGCGGTGCCGGTATTTTACCGGCATGAACCATGGCGCTAATAGCACCATGGTTCTCCGCCATCCGTGTAATGAGGCCCACTGTGCAGAAGTAGGGAACAGGCGGCCTGAAGGAAACTGGAAAGATGAGACTGACGCGGAAATAAAGGCTGCAGGTGCCTTTATGAAAAAACAGCCCAGATAATATCGAGCATTCCAATTTCCCTCATCGTTTTCGGTCGCAAACAGCCTTATTATCTGAATTGATATACACACAGCACTGCCAGTGACTTGCAAACTAATGTAGACATTCATGGTTCTTTAGCAGTTAACCAAAGTTTGTTCTACCAGTGCTGTATAGCCTTATTTACCCCACTATGTAGGTCGAAAGGTAGAGTTCTTTTTGTGATGGTTTTAAACGTGTGCAGTGTACACTCAGCCATGAGCACTCAACACTGAGTTCTCTTTTATGTGGCCTAGCCTGCACCTATGTGTAGATGTATTCACCCCGCCTGCCTTCTTTGATATCACTTAGGCAGGCTTTTGTCCTCTGCACGTTTGCTGGTGGTGCAGTCACATTAGCAACTGTTTCTCACCTGAGAGCGGTGTATTTACTTACTTTTGAAGTTTAATAGTAACACAATACACCGTTGTGCGAGGTGAGAAATGCGACAGCTTCTTTGCTGCCTGAGTTCAGACAGGGTGTCACAGCAGAGGACTGAGCTTTCCAAAAAATGGCACACTATGGTTAATGTTGAAAAAGAGAACACATTTTAACCAATGGTTTTCTGTTGAGGTTGTGGCAGCCAGGAAGGTGAGACGTTTGGCTGAGCGAAGCTGGATGTCATGCATGGTGGACATCTTACCTCTGGACCTGGTACACCGTCTTCACACAGAACGGGTTACGCTCATAGAATTGCTAGACCTTTCTATTCTTAAAGGAGGTTGTTTGATGTCCTTCCTGGAAAACGACATTTGCATTATTCACGTCGTTGAATTCACGTGATTCAGGGTAGTCACGTGTGTTACTGCATTACGTTAATGAGCAGCGTGGAGACTTTGCTCGCTGCTTCTGATTGAACCACCATGGCGTTCCGTAGCTGAATCCTTGATCTGCGTCCTCGCATCTCTTCAGTTACGTCTTGGCTTTCCTTTGCGTGTTTCTTCCACACGCGAACTCCTGGAGCTGCATTCTAGAAGTTACAGAAGTTTTTTCCTGTTCACGTGAAATTTCTAAACGCTATCTTCGGCAGTCGTACATTAGAAGACCTACGGACGGCTTTCCTTCACACGCGAGTTCCGTCAGAACTGTCTGTGTGCACTTCAGTCGCGTGTATCCTCACACGGGGGTTCCTGATATCTTCGCATGCTGCTTTCCTGGCTCAGTGTAAGCTTGTCACATGTAAAACCACATGCGATCTACTGTACTCTTCAAGCACGGTTGTCCTGGCTGCGTGTACTTTTATTTGTGTGTAAAATCCCACGCGGATTCTGGAACTCTTCTAGCGCGGCTTTCCTGGCTGCGTGTACTTCTGTCGCGTGTAAAACCACACGCGGTCTATTGTACTTTTCAAGCGCAGCTGTCCAGGCTTCGTGAACTTTTGTCATGTGTATAACTGCACGCGTTTTTTTGTACTCTTTAAATGTGTAATTCCACACTCAAGTTGTGCTTCGCTTTGGATTTAATCCCTGGTACCTGTTATGAGATAACAGGTGGACTCTATTCATCATTTTTTCTGTTCTACGTGGGAAAAGGAAGTATTACCAACAACTGTTTATTTGAAGGTGATTGTGCACAGTACTTTGGACGCTATCCTGTGGTGCACCAACATGGTATCTAGCGTGAGCCTCGTGCAATTCGGTATAAGTTTCCCTTACTAACCTTCTCTCCTTTTGTCGTTGTTTAATTCCTGGATTTCTTCAGAGACTTGTTGGTGAAGACTCCAGTTCTAAGTCTACAGGTTAGTGTGGTACTAAGTGCTATTGCTGTACTATTAGTGAGAGTTAGTTGGGACACTTTCTCATTATACTTTATTTTATCCTAGGCTGACTTCCTATGATGCACCCATGCCCTTTCCAGTGATCCCTCTCTCTGCCTGTTTTACTAGTCAGAGAGTTGTATCATTTGGAAAGTCTAATTTTGACTGCACTGCTGTCAAGCCGTGTGATTTATCAAGGATCCGGGAGAGCCCTACCAATTGTACCCTTTTTGGTTACCGTATCCTTTTCATAAGATACTTGGGTGAATTATGACACTGGAGGAAAAATCCCTCTGACTCCATTCTTAACCTTTATAAGTTGCAGCAAAATTGTATAAAACAACCATTGCCAAGGCAAAAGAGATACAACTAGATGGACGGATTATGGGAGCTAAATCAAATTCTAAAGAGCTATTTACGATTTTACATGAGTTAAAGGGCACAGGTAAATGAATCCTATGTTGTCACCAACAACTCTTGGTGTCAAACAGTGCATGATGGTTTTGCCCAGAACATTAACCAGCATCAAGCACGTATTGCAGATTGCATTAATAAGATATCAGATTTTGAAACTATGACTATTATTCTTAGTGTGGAAACAAATAATGGCATCTGCTAATTTGCTTTCCTGTAAGTTTCGGATAATGATGTCTTGGAAATAGATGAAACCCACTTCCTCTAAGGGAGATGTTTTTTCCGCCTCATTTTTCTAAATGTTTCTACCATCCTTTGTACCCTGGGTTACAGCCTTTATTAATCGGTCTTTTCAGGAAGGTTTCATTCCAGAGTGTATCAAAGAAGTTTGGATATCTCCCTTGTTAACACAGGATTACCTTGATCCTAATGACCCTGCTAATAACAGACCTATAACGAATTTTCCTTATCTGTTGAAGGTCATCGATAATGTGGCCTGCAATCAGTACCAGAGCTTCGTCAACAGGAACTCAATTGCTCTAAATGATAAAGACAGAAATCCTGATCCTGGGTACTGACACCAAACTGAAAAAACCTGATCCCCAATACAGTGCATTTATGATTAAAGGTAACATGATTCAGGTTTCGAAACATGTAAAAACCTTGGGGGATTACTTAGACCCACAATTAACCTTCAAAAAACATGTTTCATATGTGAGCTCCTCTTGCGCTTATATAACGCATCTACTCTGGCAGATGCGGCCTAACCTAACAGAAAAAAACAGAGCATTTATTGCAGCAGACACGATAAATACAAAATTAGACTATTGTAATAGTCTTTTGGTTGGGACAACTCAAACCAATATTAAAAAGCTTCAAGTTATTCATAACGGGGTGGCCTGTGCAGTTTGTGGCCTGGACCGGAGGGCGCACATCTCCCAGGCACGCTGAAACCTGCTGCACTGGCTCCCCATTAAACATGATATTCATTTTAAAGCTTCCAGCATGATATATCAATGCCTGACTGGTGATGCACCATCTTATCTCTGCCCATGAATCAAGAGACGCGCCTTGCACCAAATAAGGAAGACCTTCTGACCCAGCCATGCTATCTAGTAAAAAGGTATGGAGGATCCATCTTTCATTTTTGGGCCCCTTTCATATAGAACACTCTGCCGCTCTCACGTAGACTGGTTCCCTCAATCGCACAGTTTAGGAAGGTTCTGAAGACATATTTGTTTCGATAAGGGCGATTTCCGAGAATCTTGGCGAACAATCTTCGTTTTCCTCTTTGTTTGTTTTTTGTTCTAAGTCTTATGAATGCCTTGAGGCCTTCGGCATGCTGGCGTGATATAAAAAATCTATAGAATAGAATAGAATAGAATAGAATAGAATAGAATAGAATAGAATCAAAGTGGTAGGACTTTAGCCCTCCCAAGCTCAAACGTACAGCCGTCCATGCCAACATTGAGAAAGTGTTTGTAGATGAAGTGAAATTGGAGTAACAGTGGCTAACAGTAGTGGACTTTAGCCTTTTAAGGGTTTTGGTTGCTCTCGAATAACTAATAACTCTATAAATAACTAATTATAATTATAATAATTATAGAGAAGTACTTGAAGGAGAATTAACAAAGTGCATTCCGTTGAGTCTGCGAGTTGGAGAAAGCATGACCCTGTTAGTGGGAAGAATGCTAAACCCCACCGGTGGGCTTCAGACGTCGCCCAGTACGCCCACCTTGCCATTGCCCTGTGCATTGCCTGTGTGCTCTGGAAAGCGGTCTCCATTTACCGCCACCGACTGAAACTCCTCAAAGCGCTGGAGCAGTTCCATGGGCTGAAAACGCACTGGCCATTCAGGAATGCGCAGAAGGTAAGACAAAAGGGTATTTTGCCAGGTTTGCACAGGTGCATCAATTAAAGAAATTTTAGTTTGAGTGATTGTTGTTGCTGAGACATTATTACATTGAACATACGGGGGATACCCCGCAACCCCCCAATTTTTCTTTTTTACAAGGGGAGCAGGGGACATCCCCGCAATCTGTACCCATACATAATGTCACCATATATATAATGTCGCCAATGGCTTTTCCCGCCGACATTGGGACATTATGTATGGGGACATTATGTATGGAAACATTATGTATGGGGACATTATGTATGGGAACATTATGTATGGGGACATTATGTATGGGGACATTATGCATGGGGACATTATGTATGGGAACATTATGTATGGGGACATTATGCATGGGAACATTATGTATGGGGACATTATGTATGGAGACATTATGTATGGGGACATTATGCATGGGGACATTATGCATGGGGACATTATGTATGGGAACATTATGTATGGGGACATTATGCATGGGGACATTATGTATGGGGACATTATCACCTGATACCCTGTTAATTAAACAAAAGCTAACATACCTAAGATAACTGGTACATTCTCATGTTTGTTGTGTCAACATTGTCGAAATGTAATTTGTGGATTTAATATAAGACATCTCTACACGGGTCAGCTAATTAATTTGAAACATTATGCAACTTGTGACATTATAAATGTGAAATATGGGTTACACTGTCCATGTATGCTGTGTTGGGATGACAACAAGGAATGCTGTGATTCCATAGATGGAACACAAGTCTAGCATGCATATAAAACCTACCACTCCACTTTGCTAGTTGCAGTTCACCTCAGTGAATTTGGTCATACTATTTCAGCAATTAAATTGATAATTCGAGAAATTAAAACCATCTCCAAGCGAGGAGGGGATTGTGATGGACTATGAGCCCAACAACAGTGCTATTGGATTGATTGACTTTCAGCATTGTCCCCCAAAGGGAAGAACATGGAAATAGATTTAATATGTTTCATTAAAATAGTTATTGTAGTATTGTACAGCAGCCTGGCTCAACCTCCTAACCATTAGAAAAATCTGCCCGCACATCACGCACTACTCAACTAAAACACTTATGTCTACTCTTGTGCTCAGTAACCTGGACTGCTGTCTGGGCCTACTTCTTGATCTACACCTCTACCTATTCCACTCTTTTGTTCCCCTCTAAAATATCATCAACTTTGCGAGATGTGCCCTTTTCAACCTACCCAAGACCTCCTCAACCACTACCAACCATCACCATGCTGGATGGCTCGCTATGCCAAATTGTTCTCTTTGCATTCCTGCTAATTGTCTATAAATCCATATTTGGTATTCCCCACTACTACACTGTGCACTGCATCTCAATGAACTATGCAGACTCTGTTGTATCCTTGGATCGCGCAGGTTCCCTTTGCTCGAGACCTGCACGAGCCACCGAACATTCTGAAATTGACGGTTGAGGCAGAGAGGCAACGGCTCGGTTCGCTCCGGTAGCCTCTCTCCCTCCAGTCCACATTTACTGAATAAAAGTACTTAATTACCTCCCCTGGTGTCCTATGTACTTCCCACAAGTGGCAACAAGCTTCAGGATTACAAGGCATGTTGGTGGAGGAAACTAAGCTCTGTTTTTTTGCACATTGCTCTGGACACCAACACGTTCCAACTCTGCCCCTTCATCGGTGTGGCAAACTGAAGGACATATTAGCCTAGTGAGTGCTGTGAAACGAAACAGCTGCAGCATTATTAGGTCGGTAACAAGCATGATTGGAAGGAGAGCAGGCAGATGATAACAAGTGAAGTGAAGGAGAAGAAAACTTTAAAAAAATATATATATACCTTATGTCCAGGCTGGACTTACAACTTAGGCAAGATTCAGAGTGATAGAATGTCGATTTTTTTTTAAAGTAAAATAGGTGCCACAGGAAAAGGTGGATGGGCTGTAATAGTCCAATGTAGGTGGGGATCCATTTTTCATGTTAGGTAGGGTATGCAAATGGACATTAGCCTTCCACTGAGGTGTCAAATTAAAAATGTCTCTTTTACGCGGCTATCAGTAAAGTTATTAATACAAAATGGGCATTACATAACGATTTATCAGTGAATCAAAAGCAGTAGGTATGGCGAGTTGATTGGTGTGCGGCGCTGTCATGATGCCTACCCCCGGGGACCCAGACCACATCCAGAAACCCCGGAAGCAGGCATCAAGTTATCCTAAGCAAGCCCAACAACCCCTGCTAGGGGCTATTTGGGTCCAGTCCTGGCGCCTATGGCGCCAGGCTCATATGGAGAGTCAGTCCTGGCGCCAAAGGCGCCAGGCTCATAGATTAAAACTTACCTGATGCAGACCATGCTGCAAACTTACCTGATGCAGACCATGCTGCAAGAGCTCCAAGCCAAAAGAGGCTTGGAAGGGACCACTTTACTTAGGGAATATTTTTTACTCGGGCGGGGCTGGGGAGGAATACTTTCCTGGGACTACTTTGGAGGCTATTTAAACCACGACCGAAGAGCAGCACACGCTTCGCGTTATTCTGCATCCAGCAGCGTAACGCTCACCGTGCCTGCAAGTCTGCATCCAGCCTTCTGCCACGCCCGCCTCGAGTTTGGAGCTCTTGAAAAAGGGAGAAAGAAGGAGAAAAGGTTAGAACAAGAGCAATACCTTTGATCTTTACCTGAATTCCCGATCCATCGCGCCTTCGAGCTGGAAGAAAGAAGTTATTTTATGCACGTCGCCTCGCCTGCTGCAGCACCACGCTGAACTCACCGGCCTTCGCAGCATCTTCACATTCCACCGCATCCTCCTGCATGTTCCCACCGCACTCGGCACCTAAGGAGAAGACAAGAACAGCAAGGTGAGCCAAGGGAATACACAGAGGAATATTAGTTACTCCCCCATAGACTTACCTGATTTTACCACCGGGGGTACTATTCCTCTTCACGGGTCGGCGCAGCTTCCACTGCATCTTCGCCGAACCCCAGCCCCTAAGGGGAAACAAAAGGACAGCAAGGTGAAACAAAGGGACTAACAAAGGGAACCCTCCTCACCACACTAGACTTACCTGATTTTACCGCAGGAGGTATTATTCCCCGAGACTTCACACTTTCTCTCAGCGCCTGAATAAGGGAGGAAGCAACAGGTTACATATTGACATTATTTTATTGAACTGTGTTGGAAAATACAAACCTTACCAGAATACTACTGGTTGCCACGAGGAACTCTTCATTAGGGTCAAGCTGCAACCTGAAAGGAATCGGACAAGAGTGGAAGTCAGGCATTTGAACTCTTACGAACTTTATACTTACGGCGTCTTGCTGGGAATCTCAGAGTCAATATTGTTCTGGAACTCACCAATTCCTTCGAGCCAGTGAAGCAACTGGTTATCAACGCGCCCCTGCGCTCAATGCAGGATGGAGAGCTCATCTTTTGAAACCATCAGGTGTGACTATAAGAGGGGACATCAAAGGTGATCTGTGGGGAGAACAGCGGGGGGGATTTACACTCAACTCCGTGGGTGGTTAATTCCCTTTCTCCATTTGCAGAAGAATATTCCTACGGGCCAAGCAAACGAAGCTAGGTGGGCCAGTCCAGTCCTTCATCTCGGCCCTACGTGTCACATTGGTGGAGACCGCAGCTGTCCAGTTCCGATCGATGCCTCTGTGGGAGCCAGGTGAGCGTAACAGGCACTTAGAGTTGTTTGTTTTTTCCAGAGTTGTAGAAAGATGGTGGTGCCAGTGCGCGTGGTGTTTGACTGCATTGGTGGGCCGTTTGACTTTGGGAACGAGCCTACGATACCGTGGAGTGTTTAAATTATTGAAGCCACCACGGTAAGTTAACCATAGGAGATTGGGCACTCTAATGGTGTGACTATATATGACTAAATAACAGCATTACTTATAGCTGTTTTTTATGCTGTCCCCCATAGTTTGAGAAGACCAAGAGAACCTGGTCATCGAATTTCCCCTGAAGAAGTTCTGCCATTTCTTTTACATTGTTATAAGAACGAAACATGTTGGGCATTGCGGTTGCTCTATCAGAAGGCAACATTGTATAAAGTTTAAATTAAATTAATGAGAACCTTTTATTGAAAAGGATTTGTTTAACAAGGGCACAAAATGGATGGAGGGAGCAATTTAGAATTTGGGAGCTCTCTGTTTTGTGTATTCGTCTGGTGTCTGCATAACTTTGTATGGAGACGCGAGTGCAGTTTATATTGGTATGAGAGATATGCGAGTGGAAAGGAAGCACGTTTGCCCTTTGAGAGTGTTTTGTAGTGTTTTATGAGTTTTAGGTAATTAATTGTTTATATAAAGTGGTTTTTATTATCATGAAATGTTTACATAATTAGTTTAATACGTTTTTAAGAAATTGAGTATCTTAATAAAGTCATGTGCTGGAATATGCTAATTTTTAGTGTTTCAGTGTATTTTTCGTTAATAAACACAGGTATTACGATTGAATATTGTTCCTCTTCTCGCCTATGGGGCGTGGCATAAAGGCAACAGGATTCTCTAGTCCGGAAGTTTGCACAAGCCCTTGCTAGGGGGGAAGAATCCCAGGGCCATTATATAATTTCCCCTCAATCTTTTGATTGTATATGTGTGAAGAAAACTATAGTTACAGGGAAAAAAGGATGACAATTGAAAATAAAGAATAAAGGAATAATACTTTAAATAAGATAGAGGAGAACAGAGTATACATTAGAAGAAAGTCTAATATGTCTGTACAACCGCATGTTCCATTTTAACCGTCTCCAGGAATTCCCAGTATGAAATGGGAATTGTGGAGAGAACTGTTTGTGGCCTATTTGGATGCTCAGGACGGTGAAGAGTTGAGTTTCGACGAAATTGTCATTATTGAAGACCGCGATAGGAGTGGAAGCAGTGAGTCTAATGAAAAACCGCCAGGTCAGGAGGAAGAAGATAAAGATCTATTTACCAAACGCATGTCAAGATTAGAGGAACACTTTGCAGAGAAAACCAATATAGTTTTAGAACGGTTTAATTTTTATTCAAGAAAACAGATGCCAGGAGAAGGTATTGGGGACTACGTGGGAGCATTAAGAGGTCTGGCTGCAAAGTGTGATTTTGAAAAAATAACTCCTGATCAAGTGCTATGGGATCAAATATTGATGAATGCTTTAAATAAGCAAATTAGAGAGAGACTTTGGACGGGAGCTAATCCTGATTTTCACTTTACAAGAGAAATTGGCAGGAGTATTGAAGCATCATGGTTAAGCATTAAAGCACTTGAAGGAGAGAAGAAAGATGACTTGTACGCCATTGAGAGTCTGTGCAGCTAAGAAGCGAAGTGATCGAGCAAGGAAATAATTTCAAAAAAACTATTTGGGAAACACTTATTTTCTCAATAAAACACCAGTGAGAAATATTCATCCAAATCAACAATGGAATGAACATGTAAGACTGAGGAAGACAGATTGGGAAATAAGAAACCCTATACTGTTAATTGGAAAAGAGAAGATCTGAGACAATAGGAACTTAAGCTCCTGTTGAGTTAAAAAAAAATGAAGTTCCAATCTGACCTCTCCATTCGAGGCTACAGTTATTGTGGATGACAGTCTGAAAATCAAATTAATTCCTGTCCTGAAGATGGCCAAAAAATATCAAACAAAGATGCCAGGGATGGCATCTAAATCATTTTGAATAAGGCTGAAACATATAACCATATGTAGACACATATGGAAAGTTTATATCGAAACAAATATATAAACTAGAATAATATCTGTTGATGAAGAACAGTTTTTCTGCCGCATACTAATCTCACCTTTTAGCACTTGTTGCTTATATGACATGAAATCGAAATGCCAAAAACTGATGTAGGCTTTTCGCCTTTTGTTCTTAAAGTTTTAGATTTGTTTTTGAATAACATTTTTATTATCAATTGTTTTAGATGCAGAATGGAAGACCATCTTGCTAATAATAAAGACTGTCTGGCTTTGGAAAAAGACTGTTCGAATTGTGGTTGCAAAGGTCATTTTTCAAGGATGTGTTATTTGAGCATAAGAGCAAGTGACATTATATCAAAGGCAATGTAGTTAGCAGTGAAGACGGTGCTACAGATTACGTTTGAACGGTGAATGGAGGTCTAGAACCGGATGATCATGAAAGACCTTAATGTTCGTTTTTATTTGATGGACACAAGAAGAGAGTAATGGCACCTTCATGTTCAAAGTACACCACATTGGGATTAGAGGACTTCAAGGATGTCTTTGGGGAGTGTAAAGTTTACCCCGATATTAATCCAGGAGAGCATGGAGGTGGTAAGATTGACATTTTAGGGTATGTACTCAGTGACATTGAAAACAATGGCAGGAAAATACAAGCTAAAGTGTAAATGGCAAGCTCAGGAGCACCCATTTTGGGATGGATTCAGCAAGGAGAGTTACAGATGAAGTTCCATTCTGGGGAAGAATTGTTGTGCATAGGAACAGGAAATCCACAAGGAATACTTATCCAACATTATTCAAGAAAGAGTTGGGCATGTTGAGTAAATCTGAGCATGAGAAGAAATTGAAGGAGGGTGCACTGCCTGTGGGAAACAAGGTGCGCAAGGCACCACTTATAGTGAGGAAGCATTTGAATTTACTATTAGAGGAAATGCTAAAAGATTAAATAATTGGACCCACTGAGTGTGCAGCATGGGTTTCTCCTGTTGTTTTAACAAGAACATTAGATGGAAGGGTGAGGTTATGGGTGGACTTAAAGAATGTGAATGAATTTGAGGTGGCTGATTGTGATCCTCTACCTAATCTGGAAGAAATGCTAACGTTATTGGGTGAGACACACATTTTTCAGCACCTTGGATATGACATATCATCAGGTGAAATTACATAGGTACTCGAAACCATTGACAGCTTTTATAACACCTAATGGTCTGTATCAGTTTAAGCTGATGTCATTTAGTTTGGTTAGCACATCTTCAGTGTTTCAGAGAATTATGCATAATCATTTCACAGGGTTATGTAGAGTGGTGGGATTTCAAGATGATGTTTTGATTTATGGTTAGAATGAGGAGGAACACGACTGTATTCTGAAGGAAGTCTTAGCAATTTTGAAAAGTAGTGGCATGACCTTTACAGGTTAAAAATGCAAGTTTGGCATTATTAGAGTATTGCGGACACTGTATTTCGGGAGAAGATATCAAACCAAAACAGAATCACATAGACGCTATACAAGGAGCACGAGCTATGGCGAACGTAAAACAGTTAAGGTCATTTTTGGGCTTGATAGAGTGTTACTTTAGATTTGTGGACCTTTTTGCACACAAAACCGAACCTTTGAAGAAATTACTCAGAGAAGGTACAGTGTTTGAGTGGACGGAAGTAGAAGAAAAATGTTTTCAAAACTTTATAGAAAAAATGAAAGTGGCTTTACCAATCATAAGCTTTGAAAGTGGGAAAGGATGTGTGTTGGGTGTGCATGCGAGTAGTTACAGTTTGGGTGCAATCCTATCGCAAAAGAATAATAGTTGTTTATAAGTAGCAGCACGTGCATCTAGAGCGTTAACTGAAGGTTAACGGAAGTTTTCAGTTATTGAAAAAGAGGCTCTCACCTGTACATGGGCAATGGAACATTCTAGAATGTTTCTGTGGGGGGCTGAATTTAGATTTAAAGCAGATCATTATTACATGTATTGGCACCAGGCGGGAGCATGAACCTAGCTGCAAGACTGCAGATTAATGTTCAAACTTCAAGGATATAAATTCAAAACAGAATACATACCTGGTAGGGATAATGTACAGGCTGATCGTCTGCCAAGATTACCAATGGATGTAAGTGATGATATAGTTGAATGTGAAGTGGCATAAATAGATAATGAAGAGCAAATAGGTACAGAAGTGGAGTCGCTAGGTGAAAAAGGGATCACAAGAGATGAATGGCTTGTAGAAGGAAGAAAGGAGAAGGTGTTAATTCAAGCTAAGGAGTATTGTATGAAAGGTTGGTCCTCGGAGAGAGGATTGAGAGGTGAATTGAGTTCAATGAGGAACATTGCTGATATCATTTGTGTTCAAGGAGTATGTGTTGTTAGAGGTGAGGTATTGATTCCTCCCAGGTCGTTGAGGGCAAGACTACGCAGAGTTACACATGAAGGACATTTGGGTATATTGGCTACAAAGAGAAGAATTAGAGCATATTTATGTTGGATGAGTAAGGATTCAGAGAGAGAAAAGGTTGTGAGGCTATGTGTACCATGTTAAAATAGTGACCAGATTCTTACCACAACAGTGAGTCCAATGATCCCTGTGTATTTGACAGCTGGCCCATGAAGAAAATAGCAATCACCCTCTCTTCTCATTCTACTCAATCTCTCCTCTGCTTTTGGCACAGTCAACCACTCCATCCTCATAAAGCGGCTCCATGATACCCTTGGTATCTTGGAGCAGGTACTGGCCTGCCTGACCTCCTTCCTCACGGACTGTCCCTCCGAGGTTATCCTGGGTTCTTTCTCCTCATCCACTTCTAGCTCCACCTGTGGCATTCCCCAGAGCTCTATCCTTTCGCCTTGGCTCTTTAACATCTATCTCTCCCACCTTGCTCACCTTATCTCCAATTTCTCCCCGCACTTCCAGTGTTGTGCAGATGACACCCAACTCTTCTTCTGACTACCCTCTGCATCTCTTCCAACTTCCTCTGTCATTCCTGATTGCCTGTCCAGTCTTGGTGCACATCCAATGATCTCTGTCTCAATTCCAGCAAAATTGAGATTCATGCTATTAGGACTCCTATCCTGTCTCTTTTCTTCCCTGTTTTTGTCCCTCGCTCTGGCCACCCTCTATGGGCTCTCAGCCCTCCCTTCTTCTAAAACCAGAAACCTGGGAGTTATCTTTGACTATCTCTCTCCTTCACTCCTCACAGCCTGGACATTGCCAAGAAGGCCAATTTCCAACTCTTTAAAAAAAAGTGTTATTAAGCTATATAGTTCTACCGGTAAACTTTTAGCAAAGTCCAAAGCCAAACCACCAGAGGTTGTCATGATACCGTTAATCCAAGTTCCATCAACTAAAACTGGAAAAAACAGAAATGCCACGATAGGGCTCCAGAGCTTTCTTTTCCAGCTCTTTTTCCATAATAGTGTTCTAAAGGGCAACCATAGTTACGGTTTCTGCGATTTTAGTCCCAGCCAACACATATGACCACCACAAAAAAGCGGGACCTTTGCTCTGAGAAGAAAGTCCAGGACGTGAAGAGGTGTTTAAGAGATTCCGTACTATCGTTATTTAAACAGGATCTACAGGATAGACTCTTCCTTCGGGTAGGATCTCGTATTGAATTAATTTCTCCCATTCAGCAAAGGTTAAAACTGATTCTCATGAAGCATCTCCGGACTTCCGGGTCAGGACATTTTATTACATACGGGTGGGGAAACCCCCTTTTCCTCGACTCGCTTGCCAGCTCTTGGTGTAGAGTTAGCTGCACTATCTCATCCGTTGTTCGTATCCAGTCATCTAATCTTAGTTTCATTTTCACCGAAGCTGGAGAGCACACCAGATCGTCTATTTGATTTTCAAAGCTCTTTTTCATTTCAATGCAGTCCTTTTTCCAGACAATGATCCTTGGGTTGGAACTTGTTTTTAATTCCTGCCGTATAGCTTTTATCATCGGGCTGGAGGGTCTGTCAAACATTTTGCATATAAAGATAGTTTTTTCCATTGGATTGCCATAAAGAGTGAATTAAGGCCATAGTTCTTTCTGTATCACTTGAATCGTTATGGAAAATGGAAGTCCCCGCAGTTTTTTACAAAACCGACCTTCCATGCGGGGCCACCATTCGGACTCATAAGTGAGTGTTGGAATGACCTTTGATCTGTAACATTCTATGATGGGAACCAGAGAGAATTTACAGAATTTCCTTTATATAATCAGTGCTTGGCTTGTCAATGTTTGTACCTTTACAGCTAGAAGTTCAACTGCTTCCAATTGCACACTGCTCGAGGAGATCATTATACCCAGATATCTGAAGGACTGGACCTTTATTTCCTCTTTTTTATCCAGATGCCAAATGAATTTCTTTATATTGGTTCCTACCGACCCTTTTTAGGGTTCTCTAGATGGTTGTCCACAGCATATTTTTGTAGGCCCGTTAACTGGCGCTGCAAGCCAATTTCAGTGAAATCCAGCAAGGCAAGATCGTCGGCATAAAGTAGGTGGGTATATAAATCTAGGTGAAATATAGAAGTTATGTATAAGGCTGGAGCCAAGGCACAGCCCTGCTTAACGCCTCTGAATGTCTGGATTTCTTCACTCAGTTCTCCTGCTGTTGAGAGACACACTCTAATGGAGGTTTTGGTGTGGAGGCCTTTAATTTGTTCAAGTAGCTCTGCCGGGCAGTTTTTCTCTTCCAGGTTAGCCCACAGTCGATCTCTGCTGATACTGTCAAAAGCTTTGGTGAAGTCAACGAAGGCTAGATGTATTTTGATTTTTGGACTCACTGTTTTGGCCATAAGCATTTCCAACTCTACCTCCTCAAAGGCATCCTCCCCTTTCCTCACTTTTCCCCAGAAGATAAATGTCTCCAGAACTCTGGTACTGTCCAGGCTGGACTATTGTAACAGCCTCTTCCTCAATCTATCTTCTTCTTCCCTCCGCCCCCACCAGCTAGTCTAGAATAGGGCTGAGAGACTTATCCTTGGCCTCAAGTAAAGGAATTGAATCTCTCCAGCCCTAAAATATCTCAACTGGCTCCTGGTTGCTGCAAGGATTAAATTTAAATCCCTATGTGTCATCCATAAGGCTGTCTGTGGCCTGGGACTGCATTACCTGAAACTTGCGCTCACCAAATACTCTCCTTCCAGATCCCTCCGATTCTCTGGCTCCAACTCCCTGCTTGTCAGGCGCTTCTCTTCACAAGTGTTTCAATGCGCGAAATACTGTATCATTGTTAACCACTGTATTTCCCTTTCAGCCACTGAGGACCCAGTGCAGTGCTTCCATCTCCACCTGTGGTCTCAATAACTGGCTAGGGAGTTTACTTTTACTCTCTCTGGCTGGTGCTTGGGAACAGAGGTATAAGTTCACCTGGGGAGATCAAGTAGAACAGTGATGGATTACTCTTCAAAGTGGCCAGTTGTTCAACCCATGAGAGAGGTGATTACCACAAATGTGATTATTCTTCCAGAGAAACTATTTGCTAATGAGGGTGCACCCGTGAAAATTGTCAAATAACGGGGTACTATTTAAATCGAGGTAGATGGTGGAATTCTTGAGTGAACATAATGTGGAACTTGTGTGTACTTCCTTATATCACCCACAATCTAATGGCATGATCGAAAGATTTAATAGGAGTTTGAAGGAATTGGTCCAGATGTTTGGGCAGAATAACTGCAATTTCAAGAGAGAGCTGGTTAAGTTATTTGTTTCTTACCAAACTACTACCCACAATGTAACAGATGTATCTCCTTGCCAATTAATGAGAGGACGATTGCCTTGCTATAGATTGTGTCCAGGTTGGGTGAGAGATTAAGGAAGACAATACAAATGGGATGAAGGAATGCAAAGAGAGTTACGAGAGAGAGTGCAAGAAAAACAAATGGAGCAGAGGTGGTAGACTGATGACAAACGATGTGCTAAAATGCTTGGGATACAAAAGGGAGAGTGGGTCGGAGTAAAGTTACAGAGAAAGATTGTTAAGGGATTCAAGACCTAAAAGGGTGAGGGGATAATGTGTGCATTTGGAAAATGGGGAAAGATGGAACATGAATAGGATAACATCAAGTTATGGTGGAAGAAGTGCATGGGCACAAGGAATGAGTGCTTCATGGCAGGATTTCGGGAAGACCATAGAGAAAATCATCAGAAGCATAGTCTAGTTGTCGGGTAGAATCAAGTAGAAGGGAACAGCAGTGAGAGTGTGCAGGATGAAGGGAGTACTGAACATGTAATCCAATCCAGAGGAAGATCAAGGTCCATATTGAGGAGTCCTCCTGTGAAATGTAAGGATCATACAATGTACTAAAGTTCTGTTCCAATAAGTTGCTGTTAATGTAAAAGAGGAAGATGTGTTGTATCCTTGGTTCATGCAGGTTTCTCTTTCATGGAGACCTGTGTGAGCCACGTAACGTTCTGAAATTGACGGTTGTGGCAGAGAGGCAACGTCTCTGTTCACTTTAGCCGCCTCTCTCCCTTCGCTCCACATTTACTGAATAAAAGTAGTTAATTACCTCTCCTGGTGTCCTATTTACTTCCCACAGTCTACCTCTTGAACTCTTCACATCTTGTCTCTTCAAAGTCACTATCTGTACCCCCTTGCTCCCACCTTTGCTCTTTTTTCTTACTTTCACCCGCTCCTCTGGAATGCTCTCCCTCTGGTCATCAAAGCCATATATTCAGTGGAACTCTTCAAAACGTGGCTTAAACTGTACTTGCTAGTGATGAAAGGCACTGCCAATTCCTTCCTCCTCCTATGCAGATTCATCGCCCTACTGGCCTCTCCTACATATTTCCCTTGGGGCCAGGCTATGCTATTTGTAAATGTGTAAATACTGGCCTCAGGCTTTCAGTGTTAAAATATGATGTCCTCCAGTCTCTGTTCGTCATATATGTTCCCACTCTTGCCCCTTCATCACCCGGTATACATGACTCCATCAAACAATGCTTGTATGTGCAGACACCTTCTCCTAGAACTGCCTCTGCTCTCTGTTATTGCCTATTTTCTAAGTCATTTCTGTATGAAATGACACCCTGTTCTTCAATATAAAAATACAATACAAATAAAAAGTGGGACGGAATCTTACAGAGCCATGGACTATCACCCACTTTCAAGACAGATATTGGTCCTCATTTCCAAGAGGAATAGTTTAATGAATGTTTAGTCCTAATGGGTGTAAAACATGTGGGCGCCACTCCATGATGGCCCCATGGAGATAAGGATGGCACTGGATCAACAGGCAGGCATTGAAGGGCACTCTGGCAATTCCTGCAAGGCTGCGGGCCTACACTTCCTGCATCGACAGGTGTGGCCCCTGTATTACACCACGTGGGACAGTCCCCAAGCACCACCATTTCCACACACCAGTCATCGTCTCCACCACCCTGCAACAATGCAGAAATCCAGAGGGCTTCATTGCCATGCAACATGGAAGAGAGAGTTTGCAGACATGCCAAAGAGCTAACCATGTCCTTAGGAGATGAAGCATTACTTGAGAACAGGTTGGTCTCCAGCAATGACTCAGAATGTGTCCTTTTTCAAAAGGATAAAACATACCCTCTTGA
This sequence comes from Ambystoma mexicanum, assembly GCF_040938575.1. Taxonomy (NCBI): domain Eukaryota; kingdom Metazoa; phylum Chordata; class Amphibia; order Caudata; family Ambystomatidae; genus Ambystoma; species Ambystoma mexicanum. Next base: position 1,031,551,741 of record NC_090941.1, on the reverse strand, counting down.
CTATGAAGAAGGTGGCTCATGAGACAGAGGGATGACCAGTCAAAAAGCCATGGAAACTCTACTGTACAAACCACCAGTGAAGCAGAAGCGTTTACTCAGAGGATCCACCTTCAGAACATGACAGTTGAGGTGATGCTCGCCCACAAGCAACCCACTATCAGTAGGTTTGCATAGACTGCATGTTTCAGAGACTTTGTAATCGAGGGATCTCAAGCCATCCCTACGCAAACAATCAGGGCTCAAATCGAGGGAGGGTACACGCGGATGGATGGAGTCCCCCACTTTTTTCAGGGGGCACCTTGATATGCTAATTTCTGGTGATGTCACATTTAATTGGTATGTTAAGGAGTCCCCCCACATTTTTCTTTTAGGACTTGGACCCTGCAAACACTACTTCAGAGGAATACTCATACGTCAGGGAGGAATGTGGTGGATTAGCACAGTACGGGTCGACATCCTGTTGACATGACAGCCCCACAGACACACCAAACAGACACCAGCTGTCCTCACAGTCAAGACTACATCAGTGAAGGCTCATTAAGTCTCCCACACATAAGTGAAGAAGACACTGAGAACTGCTGGCTTCCGTGTCTTTAATGCAGTACACGCCAAGCAATCTGCCAAAGGAGTGCCCTATAACAGGCTCTGCTGGCATCTCATCATGGGACAACCTAGCAGGCAGCACAGAATCAGTCTGACATTGACACCCATTAGAGGAGTTTTTGGTATTACCCAAATTATCCGAACACAGTTGTTCGAATGCCCGAATTGACCGAATTTCAAGGGTCCGAATTGACCTTTGCACAATTGATCGTTTATATATATATATAATGGGTTTGGGTGAGGGGTTTTGCATTGGGTGGGCGGTTGCAGGGGGTGTCCCCTGCATATATGTAACAATTGACCTTCAAGATTTGGTCAGTCGTGCAAAGGTCAATTGTAATTCGAAGAATTGCAGTTCGAACAATTTGTATACAACCGACTTTTTATGATGTCAAGGCACATTTTAGTAAGGTGATGCAGAGCCTGAAGATGCCATCCAGAAGGCTGAGGGAGAAGAATCCATGGGGAGTCAGAGAGGCCATCTAAAGGAGTTGGAGAGCCCACTGAGCTCGTAGAAGGGGGTCCCCAAGCTACACCTCAAACTTAGACTTGCTGTTTTATTAGCGTCATCAGTGAGTCCATTATCTGTCAAGTAGTTGAGTTTACTGTTCAAAGAAGCCATTTTATTTCTAAATTCTAAAAAGTTGGGTTTATAATTGGAAACCTGACTTGGCCAAGAAGGTTTTTGTCCGTGGCTTTAGTTTCAGCTGCTGAGCTGGCTTTGGGTGATTATACAGCCATTTTGTTTGGCATGGTTTCACTGGTTACTTTATCAACCAGATAATAATTAACCTGCTGAGGAACAGTTAGGTGATTTAGCACCATGGCATCATTTTAAATGCAATCCAAATTACATGCACGGGACCACCAACTTTAGGTGCCCCTTGATCCCCTCCATGACATTGTACACATATACAAGGCGGAGTGCGATTGTGAAGAGTAAAACAAGGAGAGATTGCTCGAACCCTTCACTTTTACACTCTGTTTTGCAAAAAAATCAATGCTGGCAGCAAATTACAGTTTGCAGGTGGTGTTTATGAATGGATTCCTGTGGAATCCACCAACTACCTATCCGGTGCAAATGTGAGACGGATTCTATAGGGATGCATTGGTTTTACACCTGCATGACAATCTCATGCAGGCGTTAAACCTGGTGCTCTTCTAAGACAGCGGAGGAAAGCACTGCAGAGATGCAAACTCGCACTGTGCCCCTCCTACACCTTGGATGGGCACAAAAATCAACAGGAGCGCAAAATGAAAGCGTAAAGGCATCGCGTCTTGCTTTTACGCTTTGATTTTCCACTCAGCTGATTCGAAAATCCGCCCCCCTGCCCACAAATGATCTTTCATATATTGAAAGATTCAGACAGTTGGCTGCTGAAACCAAGTTGGTTGACATTAAACAATAGCCTTGGGAGGATAGCTCAGGGGCAACACACTCGCCTTGGAAGCAAGAAGACACAGAGCAACACAGCTTCAATCCCTATTAAGCGCGTTATAAATAACCAATCAAAATATGGTGTAATTTAGGAGTGGACGCAAAGAGAGTTTTAAGGATGAATTAGCAAGAGTGGTTCACCTGCTGACATATTAAGGACTAGTTTAGTCGGTCCAAGCGATCGATTACCAGTTTCAAGGGTGAAAGGGTCAAAGGGAAGCAGACTGCAAGTGGCACCTGTGGATCAGGGACCTCCTGAGGGTGTTCTTGTACCTCCTCCTTCTGTTCCTGTGGAGGGTCATGCAGTTTTTTTAACTTTGTGATGCTCGAACTTCTCGTGGTGGTTTACAGTATTTTTTTCTTTTCATTGGCCTGGTTACTAAATTAGTAATAGGTCTTGAGAGCCTGCACGCTTTGTCCCCACTGTCCAGTGAATTTATTGTCATCAGCCGTTCCCTGATGCACGCAGGGTGTCAGGGCGGAGGACGGCTATATGATTATTCCTTGGCGTCAGATCCAGGAGATCAAGTCAGGGTGACATTTGGGGGCAGGGGATACTTTCTCTGCCAGGAGGCATCAGGGTCCCTATAGCCTCAAGTCGGGACTAATCAGGGTGCTCAGAAGCGGTTAAACGAGCATGGTGGCACGTCTTCATAAGAATGGGTAAAGCTGCTAACTGTACTGTAGATGGAGCTCTGCATTACACTTGGCTTGTTTAGGCTGCAGAAAGCAGGCCTCTCTTTACAATACAAGATGTCTGACGGCTTTCAGTTCTCTTCCTCCTCCAGGATCATGTGGTGAATGTTGCTTGCTATTATCGTTCCAGCATGCCTGATTCTCTGTCTCCGCCCTCCTCCTATCATTGGCTGGTGCTTAGGGGAAAATTGGTGACAAGATGGGGGCGTTTGTTTGTTTGTTTGTTTATTTGATATAGCGCAGGCCAAGGCCCTTAGGTAGATGGGCGCAAGCATTACAAGGATACTTAAGGAGCTTAGTTGCAGAACAATTAATAGATACTTGGGAAGCTTAGTTACAGAGGTAAGTACATACAATGAATGAAAAAACTGTTAAGATCAGTGATACAAATAAATGCAACCATAAGTTAGCATTGACCAAGTGGTCCCAGTAGATATACCAAGAGAAGGCAGGGATGCCTGAGGGTGTGCAATTGGCAATAGTCAGGCATAGCAATCCTAAGGGGGCATTCAAGAATAGATAGGGCGAGTGAGGGGTCAGTTGGGAAGTGAGGTGGTCAGGTTAGGTGTCATTAGTCTGTAGCCAGGTGAGGAGTTTCTGTCTGAAACTGGAGTAGGGTTGGTCAGTTCTGAGATCTAGGGGGAGGCGTGTCGCAACTCCTCCACTTTGATGTTTAGGCTTCCTGTTTCCTGGGTGATCACTGTTTGGTAGTGTCCAGATGCCACTGATCTCTTGCCAGACGTCTAACCTGTCAGGTTTGTTTCTAATAACTCCATAGTCTTTCTTGAATTTTAGTGTAATCAAAGGTTACATATGTAAGCAGCTTGTGCTCAGTGTTAACATATTCATGGCAAACTCCACCGGGCAGAGCCTAACTGGCTAAGGTAGTTGGGTAGTTACAGGTTAACACTTCCTGCAACAACAACAAATGGCCTTATTCATCCACAGAACGGTGGTCACTACTGAACCCAAACAGGGGATGCAGTGCCACTTCCACTCAGGACTCATGATAAATACAAGTAGCGCGTGCGGGGTATCACACTACATACACTGCCTTGCCTAGGCCGGCACACTGCCTGCAATATAGAGAACATTACAAAAATAGAAACACAGAGGAAAGTGAAGAAAGCTTTGGCATATAGGGGGTCATTACAAGGTTGGAGGTAGCCATGGTGCTATTAGCGGCATGGCTACCCCCTTACCGCATACCGGTTCCGGGTTCCCTGAATGGGGAATTACCGGGCCATTCCAACCTTGGAGGGCCCAGTATTTCCCCATTCAGGGAACCCATCCCCATTCCCATTCGAGCTCCGATAGGGCTCAATGGGGATGGGGACCATGCTAACAACGGGCCCGTTAATAATGGGCCCGTTGTTACTAGCATAGTGGACCTTTAGCGGCTCCCACTAAGGGTGCCTGGTAAAACCAGCCGCCCTTAGCGGGACCCGCTAAAGGACCTCATAATGCGGTGGTAAGGGGTTAACGGCACCGGCACCCTTACCGCCGCTGTTAACCCCTTACCGCCAACCTTGTAATGATCCCATAATCTTGGGAATCTCCATGGCCTTACAATATGGTACATGATAAGGGAGGAAATGCATGTGTCAGATTAGGCATGGGTGGGACGGTTCATGCAAAACTCAGATCTGTAGAATTTCTACGGGTTCGACTAGGTCAAAGTTTACAGGTCTTTCTGGAGGTTTCAGATGGGAGTCCTTCTGGGCTTGACCTCACCTCTATATAAAAGACAATTGAAGAAGGGTGCTCATTAAGGGGGGAGTTGTAGCTTGGATAGTGCACATACAACTATAATTAAATCAATAATAGGGCCTATATAGGGCCTAGGGGAAGTTAGGATATTAGGGTGGGAGTTTTTTGTTATGGCAGGGCTAGCGTTGACATGTTTTCTGGGTAGGTGGAGGACGTACATTATGGGTGGGGACCTTATAACCCATGTGCCCTCTGTAGGCGTAGGAAAAGACCAAAGCACTGGGAACCCTGCAGGCATCTACTAGGCATAGGAGAAGGCCAAAGCACTGAGAACCCTGCAGACATCTACTAGGCATAGGAGAAGGCCAAGGCACTGAGAACCCTGCAGGCATCTACTGGGCATAGGAGAAGGCCAGGCATCTACTTGGCATAGGAGAAGGCCAGGCACTGAGAACAGTGCAGGCATCTACTAGGCATAGGAGAAGGCCAAGGCACTGAGAATCCTGCAGGCATCAACTATGGATAGGAGAAGGCCAGGCATCTACTAGGCATAGGAGAAGGCCAGGCATCTACTAGGCATAGGAGAAGGCCAAGGCACTGAGAACCCTGCAGGCATCTACTAGGCATAGGAGAAGGCCAAAGCACTGAGAACCGTGCAGGCATCTACTAGGCATAGGAGAAGGCCAGGCATCTACTAGGCATAGGAGAAGTCCAAGGCACTGAGAACCCTGCAGGCATCTACTAGGCATAGGAGAAGGCCAGACATCTACTAGGCATAGGAGAAGGCCAAGGCACTGAGAACCCTACAGGCATCTACTAGGCATAGGAAAAGACCAAAGCACTGAGAACCCTGCAGGCATCTACTAGGCATAGGAAAAGACCAGAGCACTGAGAACCCTGCAGGCATCTACTAGGCATAGGAGAAGGCCAAGGCACTGAGCACCCTGCAGGCATCTACTAGGCATAGGAGAAGGCCAAAGCACTGAGAACACTGCAGGCATCTACTAGGCATAGGAGAAGGCCAAAGCACTGAGAACCATGCAGGCATCTACTAGGCATAGGAGAAGTCCAAGGCACTGAGAACCCTGCAGGCATCTACTAGGCATAGGAGAAGGCCAGGCATCTACTAGGCATAGGAGAAGGCCAAGGCACTGAGAACCCTACAGGCATCTACTAGGCATAGGAAAAGACCAAATCACTGAAAACCCTGCAGGCATCTACTAGGCATAGGAGAAGGCCAAGGCACTGAGCACCCTGCAGGCATCTACTAGGCATAGGAAAAGGCCAGGCATCTACTTGGCATAGGAGAAGGCCAAGGCACTGAGAACCCTGCAGGCATCTACTAGGCATAGAAGAAGGCCAAGGCACTGAGAACCCTGCAGGCATCTACTAGGCATAGGAGAAGGCCAGGCATCTACTGGGCATAGGAGAAGGCCAATGCACTGAGAACCCTGCAGGCATCTACTAGGCACAGGAGAAGGTCAGGCATCTACTAGGCATAGGAGAAGGACAAAGCACTGACTGAGAACCCTGCAGGCATCTACTAGGCATAGGAGAAGGTCAGGCATCGACTAGGCATAGGAGAAGGCTAAGGCACTGAGAACCTTGCAGGCATCTACTAGGCATAGGAGAAGGCCAGGCATCTACTAGGCATAGGACAAGGCCAAGGCACTGAGAACCCTGTAGGCATCTACTAGGCATAGGAGAAAGGCCAAGACACTGAGAAGCCTGCAGGCATCTACTAGGCATAGGAGAAGGCCATGTCATTGAGAACCCTGCAGGCATCTACTAGGCATAGGAGAAGGCCAGACATCTACTAGGCATAGGAGAAGGCCAAGGCACTGAGAACCCTGCAGGCATCTACTAGGCATAGGAGAAGGCCAGGCATCTACTAGGCATAGGAGAAGGCCAAGGCACTGAGAACCCTGCAGGCATTTACTAGGAATAGAAGAAGGCCAAGGCACTGAGAACCCTTCAGGCATCTACTAGGCATAGGAGAAGGCAAAGGCATCTACTAGGCATAGGAGAAGGCCAGGGCACAGAGAACCCTGCAGGCATCTACTAGGCACAGGAGAAGGCCAAGGCACTGCGAACCCTGCAGGCATCTACTAGGCATAGGAGCAGGCCAAGGCACTGAGAACCCTGCAGGCATCTACTAGGCATAGGAGAAGGCCAAGGCACTGAGAACTCTGCAGGCATCTACTAGGAATAGGAGAAGGCCAAGGCACTGAGAGCTTTGCAGGCATTTACTAGGCATAGGAGAAGGCCAACTCACTGAGAACCCTGCAGGCATGTACTAGGCATAGGAGAAGGCCAACTCACTGAGAACCCTGCAGGCATTTACTAGGATTAGGAGAAGGCCAAGGCACTGAGAACTCTGCAGGCATCTACTAGGAATAGGAGAAGGCCAAGGCACTGAGAGCTCTGCAGGCATTTACTAGGCATAGGAGAAGGCCAACTCACTGAGAACCCTGCAGGCATGTACTAGGCATAGGAGAAGGCCAACTCACTGAGAACCCTGCAGGCATTTACTAGGAATAGGAGAAGGCCAAGGCACTGAGAACCCTGCAGGCATTTACTAGGCATAGGAGAAGGCCAACTCACTGAGAACCCTGCAGGCATCTACTAGGCATAGGAGAAGGCCAAGGCACTCAGAACCCTGCAGGCATTTACTATGAATAGGAGAAGGCCAAGGCACTGAGAACCCTGCGGGCATCTACTAGGCATAGGAGAAGGCCAGGCATTTACTAGGCATAGGAGAAGGCCAAGGCACTGAGAACCCTGCATGCATTTACTAGGCATAGGAGAAGGCCAAGGCACTGAGAACCCGGCAGGCATCTACTAGGCATAGGAGAAGGCCAGGCATCTACTAGGCATAGGAGAAGGCCAAGGCACTGAGAACCCTGCAGGCATTTACTAGGCATAGGAGAAGGCCAACTCACTGAGAACCCTGCAGGCATCTACTAGGCATAGGAGAAGGCCAACTCACTGAGAACCCTGCAGGCATCTACTAGGCATAGGAGAAGGCCAAGGCACTCAGAACCCTGCAGGCATCTACTATGAATAGGAGAAGGCCAAGGCACTGGGAACCCTGCAGGCATCTACTAGGCATAGGAGAAGGCCAAGGCACTCAGAACCCTGCAGGCATTTACTATGAATAGGAGAAGGCCAAGGCACTGAGAACCCTGCAGGCATCTACTAGGCATAGGAGAAGGCCAAGGCACTCAGAACCCTGCAGGCATTTACTATGAATAGGAGAAGGCCAAGGCACTGAGAACCCTGCAGGCATCTTCTAGGCATAGGAGAAGGCCAAGGCACTGAGAACCCTGCATGCATTTACTAGGCATAGGAGAAGGCCAAGGCACTGAGAACCCGGCAGGCATCTACTAGGCATAGGAAAAGGCCAGGCATCTACTTGGCATAGGAGAAGGCCAAGGCACTGAGAACCCTGCAGGCATCTACTAGGCATAGAAGAAGGCCAAGGCACTGAGAACCCTGCAGGCATCTACTAGGCATAGGAGAAGGCCAGGCATCTACTGGGCATAGGAGAAGGCCAAGGCACTGAGAACCCTGCAGGCATCTACTAGGCACAGGAGAAGGTCAGGCATCTACTAGGCATAGGAGAAGGACAAAGCACTGACTGAGAACCCTGCAGGCATCTACTAGGCATAGGAGAAGGTCAGGCATCGACTAGGCATAGGAGAAGGCTAAGGCACTGAGAACCTTGCAGGCATCTACTAGGCATAGGAGAAGGCCAGGCATCTACTAGGCATAGGACAAGGCCAAGGCACTGAGAACCCTGCAGGCATCTACTAGGCATAGGAGAAAGGCCAAGGCACTGAGAAGCCTGCAGGCATCTACTAGGCATAGGAGAAGGCCAAGACACTGAGAACCCTGCAGCCATCTACTAGGCATAGGAGAAGGGCAGGCATCTACTAGGCATAGGAGAAGGTGAAGGCACTGAGAACCCTGCATGCATTTACTAGGCATAGGAGAAGGCCATGTCATTGAGAACCCTGCAGGCATCTATTAGGCATAGGAGAAGGCCAACTCACTGAGAACCCTGCAGGCATCTACTAGGCATAGGAGAAGGCCAAGGCACTCAGAACCCTGCAGGCATTTACTATGAATAGGAGAAGGCCAAGGCACTGAGAACCCTGCAGGCATCTACTAGGCATAGGAGAAGGCCAAGGCACTCAGAACCCTGCAGGCATTTACTATGAATAGGAGAAGGCCAAGGCACTGAGAACCCTGCAGGCATCTACTAGGCATAGGAGAAGGCCAAGGCACTCAGAACCCTGCAGGCATTTACTATGAATAGGAGAAGGCCAAGGCACTGAGAACCCTGCAGGCATCTTCTAGGCATAGGAGAAGGCCAAGGCACTGAGAACCCTGCATGCATTTACTAGGCATAGGAGAAGGCCAAGGCACTGAGAACCCGGCAGGCATCTACTAGGCATAGGAAAAGACCAAATCACTGAGAACCCTGCAGGCATCTACTAGGCATAGGAGAAGGCCAAGGCACTGAGCACCCTGCAGGCATCTACTAGGCATAGGAAAAGGCCAGGCATCTACTTGGCATAGGAGAAGGCCAAGGCACTGAGAACCCTGCAGGCATCTACTAGGCATAGAAGAAGGCCAAGGCACTGAGAACCCTGCAGGCATCTACTAGGCATAGGAGAAGGCCAGGCATCTACTGGGCATAGGAGAAGGCCAAGGCACTGAGAACCCTGCAGGCATCTACTAGGCACAGGAGAAGGTCAGGCATCTACTAGGCATAGGAGAAGGACAAAGCACTGACTGAGAACCCTGCAGGCATCTACTAGGCATAGGAGAAGGTCAGGCATCGACTAGGCATAGGAGAAGGCTAAGGCACTGAGAACCTTGCAGGCATCTACTAGGCATAGGAGAAGGCCAGGCATCTACTAGGCATAGGACAAGGCCAAGGCACTGAGAACCCTGCAGGCATCTACTAGGCATAGGAGAAAGGCCAAGGCACTGAGAAGCCTGCAGGCATCTACTAGGCATAGGAGAAGGCCAAGACACTGAGAACCCTGCAGCCATCTACTAGGCATAGGAGAAGGGCAGGCATCTACTAGGCATAGGAGAAGGTGAAGGCACTGAGAACCCTGCATGCATTTACTAGGCATAGGAGAAGGCCATGTCATTGAGAACCCTGCAGGCATCTACTAGGCATAGGAGAAGGCCAGACATCTACTAGGCATAGGAGAAGGCCAAGGCACTGAGAACCCTGCAGGCATCTACTAGGCATAGGAGAAGGCCAGGCATCTACTAGGCATAGGAGAAGGCCAAGGCACTGAGAACCCTGCAGGCATTTACTAGGAATAGAAGAAGGCCAAGGCACTGAGAACCCTTCAGGCATCTACTAGGCATAGGAGAAGGCAAAGGCATCTACTAGGCATAGGAGAAGGCCAGGGCACTGAGAACCCTGCAGGCATCTACTAGGCACAGGAGAAGGCCAAGGCACTGATAACCCTGCAGGCATTTACTAGGAATAGGAGAAGGCCAAGGCACTGAGAACCCTGCAGGCATTTACTAGGCATAGGAGAAGGCCAACTCACTGAGAACCCTGCAGGCATCTACTAGGCATAGGAGAAGGCCAAGGCACTCAGAACCCTGCAGGCATTTACTATGAATAGGAGAAGGCCAAGGCACTGAGAACCCTGCGGGCATCTACTAGGCATAGGAGAAGGCCAGGCATTTACTAGGCATAGGAGAAGGCCAAGGCACTGAGAACCCTGCATGCATTTACTAGGCATAGGAGAAGGCCAAGGCACTGAGAACCCGGCAGGCATCTACTAGGCATAGGAGAAGGCCAGGCATCTACTAGGCATAGGAGAAGGCCAAGGCACTGAGAACCCTGCAGGCATTTACTAGGCATAGGAGAAGGCCAACTCACTGAGAACCCTGCAGGCATCTACTAGGCATAGGAGAAGGCCAACTCACTGAGAACCCTGCAGGCATCTACTAGGCATAGGAGAAGGCCAAGGCACTCAGAACCCTGCAGGCATCTACTATGAATAGGAGAAGGCCAAGGCACTGGGAACCCTGCAGGCATCTACTAGGCATAGGAGAAGGCCAAGGCACTCAGAACCCTGCAGGCATTTACTATGAATAGGAGAAGGCCAAGGCACTGAGAACCCTGCAGGCATCTACTAGGCATAGGAGAAGGCCAAGGCACTCAGAACCCTGCAGGCATTTACTATGAATAGGAGAAGGCCAAGGCACTGAGAACCCTGCAGGCATCTTCTAGGCATAGGAGAAGGCCAAGGCACTGAGAACCCTGCATGCATTTACTAGGCATAGGAGAAGGCCAAGGCACTGAGAACCCGGCAGGCATCTACTAGGCATAGGAAAAGGCCAGGCATCTACTTGGCATAGGAGAAGGCCAAGGCACTGAGAACCCTGCAGGCATCTACTAGGCATAGAAGAAGGCCAAGGCACTGAGAACCCTGCAGGCATCTACTAGGCATAGGAGAAGGCCAGGCATCTACTGGGCATAGGAGAAGGCCAAGGCACTGAGAACCCTGCAGGCATCTACTAGGCACAGGAGAAGGTCAGGCATCTACTAGGCATAGGAGAAGGACAAAGCACTGACTGAGAACCCTGCAGGCATCTACTAGGCATAGGAGAAGGTCAGGCATCGACTAGGCATAGGAGAAGGCTAAGGCACTGAGAACCTTGCAGGCATCTACTAGGCATAGGAGAAGGCCAGGCATCTACTAGGCATAGGACAAGGCCAAGGCACTGAGAACCCTGCAGGCATCTACTAGGCATAGGAGAAAGGCCAAGGCACTGAGAAGCCTGCAGGCATCTACTAGGCATAGGAGAAGGCCAAGACACTGAGAACCCTGCAGCCATCTACTAGGCATAGGAGAAGGGCAGGCATCTACTAGGCATAGGAGAAGGTGAAGGCACTGAGAACCCTGCATGCATTTACTAGGCATAGGAGAAGGCCATGTCATTGAGAACCCTGCAGGCATCTATTAGGCATAGGAGAAGGCCAACTCACTGAGAACCCTGCAGGCATCTACTAGGCATAGGAGAAGGCCAAGGCACTCAGAACCCTGCAGGCATTTACTATGAATAGGAGAAGGCCAAGGCACTGAGAACCCTGCAGGCATCTACTAGGCATAGGAGAAGGCCAAGGCACTCAGAACCCTGCAGGCATTTACTATGAATAGGAGAAGGCCAAGGCACTGAGAACCCTGCAGGCATCTACTAGGCATAGGAGAAGGCCAAGGCACTCAGAACCCTGCAGGCATTTACTATGAATAGGAGAAGGCCAAGGCACTGAGAACCCTGCAGGCATCTTCTAGGCATAGGAGAAGGCCAAGGCACTGAGAACCCTGCATGCATTTACTAGGCATAGGAGAAGGCCAAGGCACTGAGAACCCGGCAGGCATCTACTAGGCATAGGAAAAGACCAAATCACTGAGAACCCTGCAGGCATCTACTAGGCATAGGAGAAGGCCAAGGCACTGAGCACCCTGCAGGCATCTACTAGGCATAGGAAAAGGCCAGGCATCTACTTGGCATAGGAGAAGGCCAAGGCACTGAGAACCCTGCAGGCATCTACTAGGCATAGAAGAAGGCCAAGGCACTGAGAACCCTGCAGGCATCTACTAGGCATAGGAGAAGGCCAGGCATCTACTGGGCATAGGAGAAGGCCAAGGCACTGAGAACCCTGCAGGCATCTACTAGGCACAGGAGAAGGTCAGGCATCTACTAGGCATAGGAGAAGGACAAAGCACTGACTGAGAACCCTGCAGGCATCTACTAGGCATAGGAGAAGGTCAGGCATCGACTAGGCATAGGAGAAGGCTAAGGCACTGAGAACCTTGCAGGCATCTACTAGGCATAGGAGAAGGCCAGGCATCTACTAGGCATAGGACAAGGCCAAGGCACTGAGAACCCTGCAGGCATCTACTAGGCATAGGAGAAAGGCCAAGGCACTGAGAAGCCTGCAGGCATCTACTAGGCATAGGAGAAGGCCAAGACACTGAGAACCCTGCAGCCATCTACTAGGCATAGGAGAAGGGCAGGCATCTACTAGGCATAGGAGAAGGTGAAGGCACTGAGAACCCTGCATGCATTTACTAGGCATAGGAGAAGGCCATGTCATTGAGAACCCTGCAGGCATCTACTAGGCATAGGAGAAGGCCAGACATCTACTAGGCATAGGAGAAGGCCAAGGCACTGAGAACCCTGCAGGCATCTACTAGGCATAGGAGAAGGCCAGGCATCTACTAGGCATAGGAGAAGGCCAAGGCACTGAGAACCCTGCAGGCATTTACTAGGAATAGAAGAAGGCCAAGGCACTGAGAACCCTTCAGGCATCTACTAGGCATAGGAGAAGGCAAAGGCATCTACTAGGCATAGGAGAAGGCCAGGGCACTGAGAACCCTGCAGGCATCTACTAGGCACAGGAGAAGGCCAAGGCACTGATAACCCTGCAGGTATCTACTAGGCATAGGAGAAGGCCAAGGCACTGAGAACCCTGCAGGCATCTACTAGGCATAGGAGAAGGCCAAGGCACTGAGAACTCTGCAGCCATCTACTAGGAATAGGAGAAGGCCAAGGCACTGAGAGCTCTGCAGGCATTTACTAGGCATAGGAGAAGGCCAACTCACTGAGAACCCTGCAGGCATGTACTAGGCATAGGAGAAGGCCAACTCACTGAGAACCCTGCTGGCATTTACTAGGAATAGGAGAAGGCCAAGGCACTGAGAACCCTGCAGGCATTTACTAGGCATAGGAGAAGGCCAACTCACTGAGAACCCTGCAGGCATCTACTAGGCATATGAGAAGGCCAAGGCACTGAGAACCCTGCAGGCATCTACTAGGCATAGGAGAAGGCCAGGCATCTACTAGGCATAGGAGAAGGCCAAGGCACTGAGAACCCTGCATGCATTTACTAGGCATAGGAGAAGGCCAAGGCACTGAGAACCCGGCAGGCATCTACTAGGCATAGGAGAAGGCCAGGCATCTACTAGGCATAGGAGAAGGCCAAGGCACTGAGAACCCTGCAGGCATTTACTAGGCATAGGAGAAGGCCAACTCACTGAGAACCCTGCAGGCATCTACTAGGCATAGGAGAAGGCCAACTCACTGAGAACCCTGCAGGCATCTACTAGGCATAGGAGAAGGCCAAGGCACTCAGAACCCTGCAGGCATTTACTATGAATAGGAGAAGGCCAAGGCACTGAGAACCCTGCAGGCATCTACTAGGCATAGGAGAAGGCCAAGGCACTCAGAACCCTGCAGGCATTTACTATGAATAGGAGAAGGCCAAGGCACTCAGAACCCTGCAGGCATTTACTATGAATAGGAGAAGGCCAAGGCACTGAGAACCCTGCAGGCATCTACTAGGCATAGGAGAAGGCCAAGGCACTCAGAACCCTGCAGGCATTTACTATGAATAGGAGAAGGCCAAGGCACTGAGAACCCTGCAGGCATCTACTAGGCATAGGAGAAGGCCAAGGCACTCAGAACCCTGCAGGCATTTACTATGAATAGGAGAAGGCCAAGGCACTGAGAACCCTGCAGGCATCTACTAGGCATAGGAGAAGGCCAAGGCACTCAGAACCCTGCAGGCATTTACTATGAATAGGAGAAGGCCAAGGCACTGAGAACCCTGCAGGCATCTACTAGGCATAGGAGAAGGCCAAGGCACTGAGAACCCTGCAGGCATCTACTAGGCATAGGAGAAGGCCGGGCATCTACTAGGCATAGGAGAAGGCCAAGGCACTGAGAAGGCACTGAGAACCCTGCATGCATTTACTAGGCATAGGAAAAGGCCGGGCATCTACTAGGCATAGGAGAAGGCCAAGGCACTGAGAACCCTGCATGCATTTACTAGGCATAGGAGAAGGCCGGGCATCTACTAGGCATAGGAGAAGGCCAAGGCACTGAGAACCCTGCATACATTTACTAGGCATAGGAGAAGGCCAATAGGCATAGGAAGCCAACATATATGTGCTAGGCACAGGAGACCTCACATACATTTATTAGGCAGCAGCAGGAGTGTGCGAATCCAACGCCTGAAATAAGTTTGTTTTCGGAGCTTAGAGTTTTGTCTGCAGGGCAAATATATAATGGGTTATGCCTGCCGCTTCCTTAAGTGTCCACTGAGTGGCAGTGGTACGCTGCTTTGCTTTCCTCAGTGGCAAAGGATTTCCTTGAGAAGGCCGCCCACATCATTGCCAAAAAACAATCTGTGATGTGATTGTAATGACATGACAGGGCAGGTTCGCTTGCTATCACATGCTTTCAAACAATCCAAGCAAGGGCAGAGTGAAATAGAGTGAAACGAGTATGATAAATAAACACTGTGGTGGGCAACTGAAGTACCCTTCAAAAGGCGACGTTGTGTAATCCTGGTACTACTGGACCAATGTGGGTTCATGACGTTACCAACCTCTGGGAGCCATGTGCTAATTTCAACACTATTTTTGCACTAAACATAAAGGCTTTTACCCGCTGGAGCTTTCTGATTAGTTTTCATGTACTCGCCTCCTGTCTGAGGCCGGAAGGATACACTGGGGGGGGTCATGCCCCCAGCAACGTACACTTTAGCGTATCGATTTCCCCTTGGCCTCTTTCGAATAGATGCTACTATGGGGCTCATGTCTGTCTGTGGCATAACAGGGGGTGACTCTCGCCATACAAATGTCTCAGCATCGGCGCTGGCATGGATTTTCATGCCGGTGCAAATGCTGGAGATCCCTAAGGGGTCCACCTGCTTTATGCAGCAGCATACAGCAACCGGACCCTATAGAGATCCATTGTACACTCTACCTGCCATGGTGGTATGTCAGACAGCGTTTACAGTTACAAATAAACACTGTCTGACATGCAAGCATGTCGGGCAGCGTTTATTTTCATTTGCGAACGCTTCTAGTTCTTACCATGCGTGCATGGTAAGCAGTGTTCACCAATGAAAATTAAAAAGCTCTCTGACATGTGAGCATGTCGGAGAGCATTTAATTGTAATTGTGAGTGCCGCCTGCATCGTGAAATAGCAAGCAGCGCTTGCAATCAGAAGGCAGCGTTTACTCAGTTGGCAGTATGGAGTGCAAATATGAAGGGCAAAAGGCAGCATACACGCTTGTACACTGCCTCTTGCCCTTTACATTCACAACGCACAGTACAAATTACCCAAATGTGGCCGCGGGAACCCACTTACGTTAAAGTGTAAATGTAACGTGTCCCTGCAGTCAAATTACGGTGATCTTGAAAATTATCCTCTATGATTGCCTTACAGCCCCCCTCAGGTAAAATTGGGGGCAAGTGTTTTCCTCGGTGATGCGGTTGGAGGTCTCTTGCTGTCTATGGGTTCCCCACAGAGGCGTTGCTAGGGGGGGCTGAGGGGGCTATAGCCCTGGGTCTTTTGCTTGTAGCCCCGGATAGAAGCTCAGGGGCAACAACCAAAAGGCTAGCTAGCCCTGAGTCCCGACAGTCCCAACATTAGCCTAGCCCTAGATCTATTCCAGAGCTAGCAACACCCCTGCTTCCCCATCTGTTGGGAAATGTGATCGCTCCCCACGATGGCAGTAGGATTTCGCTCGGACCTGCATATATCCGATGCTTTGTCATGCTTTGATCTGGCTTGCTTTCGCTGACGATCTCTTGTTTATGGATCGCACCCCGTTTGGCTTACAGGCCAAATTGACAGCTTTTCAATCTTATGCCTAGAAACACAACCTTCAAGTAAACACACTGAAATCGTTTATTATTGCGATTGCTGATGGGAAAAAGAAAACTGCCAAATTTACCTGGTTACTTAACGAGTGTATCATCCTCAAAGCTAAAATGATGCGTTATTTAGGATATCAGCTCTCCGATTCCTACTCTATAGGAATGTGGAAAGAGATGATTAAAAATAAAGTTAAACCACTTACTTCCCAAATGAAAATTATCTATCATAGATATTGTAAATTTTCTTTGGACCCTTTAATACAGTTCTACTTACTAAAGATAGAACCAATACTCTTGTATATCTTAGATATTTGTATATTTGAGATAGAGGACTTTTTCGATTGCACACAGGGAAAATTATGGAAGCAAGTTCTGGGGATGGCTATGTCTATACCGAATATGATGATTTGCCACGAAGTTGGGATCTTACCCTCATCTGTTAAATGGTATTGGCGACGACTCAACAACTAGGTCAAACTATTGGCTCCACCAAAAAAATCTTTATACGAGTACTTGGCACAATTATTGAATGAGGAGGATGTACCCTCCATCGTAAAATATAAAGATAAAATGGACAAAATACTAAATGAGACCATGATCGACAAGTATGATCTAATAAAAGGAATCCCAGCTTGTAAAAAGAAATTTCAAAAATATTTTTGGTGTGTTATGGTGGATCAAATTGGTAAAAGTAAAATTTATTATGAATATGCCAAATTCACCAGAAAACTTGGAGACCGTGCGCTTTACTTGGAAATGTTCCCGTGTAATAATGCAAGAAAGCTGTATATGAGGTTTAAACTGAATCAATTAATCACAAATGAAAGGTTGCTTCTGTGGGCTCAGTTCAGTCGTAACAAACCTACGGGTAACTGTTGCTTTTGTGAACAAGGGAAAGTGCTTGAAACCTTGAAACACCTTACCATGTTTTGTCCATCTTTTGACTGCCAAAGAAATATATCCTTTGGGCTGTATATGTATAATGATTCTGTTACTTGGAAGGAATCCTTGTGGAGAAGGTGTATGGAAGGTTCAAGCCAACGGTTGATACTATGTTTGACAAGATTTTTAGGACCTCTAGATTCAACATTAACTCTGCAGTACAAACTGCTTACAGAAACTAGTGTTTAGTCTATTTTGAGATACTTAGGCTTTAATTGGACAAGGATATTGTATTGTATTGTTTCGTTTTATTATTTTATTGTTATGTCTTGCTCTTATGGAGGAATGGTTGTTTTGAGAAATTTAATCTAACTGAATTTGTAATATTGATTGAATTTGAAATCTGACTTGTAATTTCGTAAATTTCTATTTTTTCATTTTAATCTGTAACTTGTTTAATTTTGTAAAGATTTGTTTTAAACCATAAGCAATAAAAAAAAAAAATGCCCATGTGCAAAATCACTAGTGAACACACACACCTCGTAATCGAACCTGTACACCAAGGCTATGCACAGGGGGGGCTGTTCATTGGGGAAAGGGGAAACCTCTGGTCTACTACTTTTTAAAGTGCTGCTCAAGAAAGGGGGAATTTGGAAGTCTATTTTAACCCATACCTCCAAATTATTAAGCGCAGACTTCTCATCAGTAAACCAGTTTCAAGGCGTTACACATAACAAATCCATCAATAACAATGCATTGAATGACAATACATTAGTGGAATATCGATACATACAATCATTGCTTACAAACATAAATTACAGAGGAGTGTCTCCCGGAAACCTTTTTTCTCTAAACGTTACGGTGCGTCAAAACAGTATTCACACTTGGTTCTGCTCTCTGTTTTCCTTTGTCTGCTTTAAATTGGACTTCCTTTAAAGGTTTCTCTGGGTTGTGTTTAATCTGATATGATAGGTTATTTATAACGTGCTTAATACCCAGAGATTTCTAAGCGTGGACCCGGGGATGGAACCTGTGTTGCTCCGTGTCGTCTTGCTTTCCAAGGCGAGCACGTTGCTCCTGAGCTATCCACCCGAGATGATCCGTGACATTGAAAAAGAATGCCAGCTTGCCAACTAGGGAAACCAGTCATAACACACCTTTATTTATTTTAACTCACAAGCCCCACCCCTAAAGAGCAGATGAAAAGCATGACTTTTCATGAACCCCTGTCCTCCACCACTTCATGAAGGACTGTCGGTGTGCCCCTGGGGCATGGCCGCAGCTAAAGGTGCCGGTGATTCGTCGAGCCATTAAAAGCCAAAACTTTCATCGCCCAGTCAGTCTTCCGCTCCACAACTAGTTTAGGAGATACCCTGGGGGGCAACTCTGCACACACAGATGTCCAACGATTTGAGAGGTTACACAATACTCTGCCTCTGGAGCTCATTCCAAGTCTGCCGGTCTCCCGGTTGTAAATCCGCCAGCATACCGGCAAACGGTAATACCGTTACCGGCGCCTGACCTTCCAGTATTACCAACAGATTACAGGTGCCAGCAGGGTTTGGTGTTCCCCATTCCATGTAGCCCGGCTGTTTTTGCCAGTGGAGTGACTGACTTCTCGCCAGCTCTTCGGAATGACCGCCTCTTTTTGCTAACTGTGGGCCTCATTCCAAGTAGGCTGGTGCAGTAAAGAAGTGATGGTATTCATGGATACCAGCACTTTACCACACTGGCTGTCTACGGGTTTGCCAGTGAGGCACCCTTCTGGCAAAAAAAGCCGTCATTGCTGGTGCCGGTAATATTGGGCGAATCCAAGAATGGGAATTAACACTGTCCCTCCGGCACCCGTAATCCGGCTGCAATGCCGCCAGACCGGGTGCCGGAAACGGTAACTACATTTGCCGACATCCAGGTGGCTCTACCGCCAGGACACCGCCAAAGGTGAGGCCCTCTGTCCCGTGCAGGATGATAAACAAGCGCTCATTTCAGAAAAGAGATGTGTGAGTATGTCGCTCACTGGAGCTTCTGCAGGGGAATTCGGAGCAAGCTCTTGCTCACTTGACACTAAAATTAGCCTTCAGCATTCTCCGAACACTTAATGGATTTCAAAGAATACACGGGCCAAGTGCGCAGATAGCTTTCTGAAAATAACATGGAGAGGCCTAGTGAATCACTCCAAAGATTGAATGCACGCAGAATCTATTATACCTTGCCTCCTGTGCATCAAGACCTCATTTCGTGAAACAATCTATTTCTTCAGTTTATTTTCTATGCGACCCTCTGTTCAGGCAGTTCAGGCATAATTTCCGTTATTCCCAGTCCTCTGTTCAGGCATAATTTCCAGGTTCCCAGTCCTCTGTTCAGGCATCATTTCCGGGTTCCCAGTCCTCTGTTCAGGAATCATTTCCAGTCCTCTGTTCAGGCATCATTTCTGGGTTCTCAGTCCTCTGTTCAGGCATCATTTCCAGGTTCCCAGTCCTCTGTTCAGGCATCATTTCCGGGTTCCCAGTCCTCTGTTCAGGCATCATTTCCAGGTTCCAGTCCTCTGTTCAGGCATCATTTCTGGGTTCTCAGTCCTCTGTTCAGGCATCATTTCCGGGATTCCGAGTCCTCTGTTCAGGCATCATTTCCAGGTTCCCAGTCCTCTGTTCAGGCATCATTTCCGGGTTCCCCAGTCCTCTGTTCAGCCATCATTTCCGGGTTTCCCAGACCTCTGTTCAGGCATCATTTCCGGGTTTCCCAGTACTCTGTTCAAGCATGTTTCCGGGATTCCCAGTCCTCTGTTCAGGCATCATTTCCGGATTTCCCAGTCCTCTGTTCAGGCATCTTTTTCAGGTTCCGAGTCCTCTGTTCAAGCATCATTTCCCAGTCCTCTGTTCAGGCATCATTTCCGGGTTCCCAGTCCTCTGTTCAGGCATCACTTCCGGGATTCCCAGTCCTCTGTTCAGGCATCATTTCTGGGATTCCCAGTCCGCTGTTCATGCATCGTTTCCGGGTTTCCCAGTCCTCTGTTCAGGCATCATTTTCGGGTTCCCAGTCCTCTGTTCAGGCATCATTTCCCAGTCCTCTGTTCAGGCATCATTTCCGGGTTCCCAGTCCTCTGTTCAGGCATCATTTCCGGGATTCCCAGTCCTCTGTTCAGGCATCATTTCTGGGATTCCCAGTCCGCTGTTCATGCATCGTTTCCGGCTTTCCCAGTACTCTGTTCAGGCATCATTTCCAGGTTCCCAGTCCTCTGTTCAGGCATCATTTCCCAGTCCTCTGTTCAGGCATCATTTCCGGGTTCCCAGTCCTCTGTTCAGGCATCATTTCCGGGATTCCCAGTCCTCTGTTCAGGCATCATTTCTGGGATTCCTAGTCCGCTGTTCATGCATCGTTTCCGGGTTTCGCAGTCCTCTGTTCAGGCATCATTTCCGGGTTCCCCAGTCCTCTGTTCAGCCATCATTTCCGGGTTTCCCAGTCCTCTGTTCAGGCATCATTTCCGGGTTTCCCAGTACTCTGTTCAAGCATGTTTCCGGGATTCCCAGTCCTCTGTTCAGGCATCATTTCCGGATTTCCCAGTCCTCTGTTCAGGCATCATTTCCAGGTTCACAGTCCTCTGTTCAGGTATCATTTCCCAGTTCCCAGTCCTCTGTTCAGGCATCATTTCCGGGATTCCCAGTCCTCTGTTCATGCATTATTTCCGGGATTCCCAGTCCTCTGTTCAGGCATTATTTCCGGATTCCCAGTCCTCTGTTCAGGCATCATTTCCGGGTTCCCCAGTCCTCTGCTCAGCCATCATTTTCGGGTTTCCCAGTCCTCTGTTTAGGCATCATTTCCGGGTTCTTCAGTCCTCTGTTCAGCCATCATTTCCGGGTTCCCCAGTCCTCTTTTCAGGCATCATTTCCGGGTTCCCCAGTCCTACCCGTTTGCCTCTTTCCCCTTAACTGTGCATTACTTTCATAGTCTCCGGGCAGCGGGAAAGCAGTTGCTTTTCATATTCCAGTGCTGTGTTTTTACAAACTCTTCTCTATTTCTGATCTGCTCCTATAACCATGTTAAACAGTTCTTATCTTCCCCTTTGATTTCAGCACCTGATAGGCTGTTTCTATTGCCAATTAATGTCAAAGATATTTGCATTTTGTGTCGTCCAACTACTTACCATAGTTCTTAACCAATCCTGTTGCATAGATATTATATATATTTCTGGCGGGTTAGTCACACACTTTGAAAGTGTGCCAGACTAGTGTGGTGGAAAGTGCAGGCAGGTGGTAGCGCTTGTGTAATGCTTGCTTACTAGTTGAGTCAGCGAATTTAAGGTGAGAGTAGGTAGGTCTCACAGACTGGAACACCATGTTTCCCAAAGGGGGCCACTAGCTTTAAAACACATGTATGTGCTCGGGTCTCTGACTAGATAAGCTACGTTCAATGTGATTGGGCAGAACAGGAGGCAAATCCACAAGCACCACCTTCCGCCCCGCTCTTTCTCCACCGTCCAGAGCAGTTACTGTGATATGATATAGGTTATTTATAACACGCTTAATACCCAGAGGTTTCTAAGCGCAGACTCGGGGATCAAACCCATGTTGCTCCGTGTCGTCTTGCTTCCAAGGCGAGCACATTGCCGCTGAGCTATCCTCCCGACACTAGTAATCGAAACACTTTGTGAGCTTCCAGAAATTCAGGTGGGTTTTTGATTCAGCTCTTTCGGAAACCGCTGCACCTTTCCGCAGCCTTGCTGCAGCCTTTGTCTTGGTTGCTTTCCGCAGCCTTGCTGCAGCCTTTGTCTCGTTTGCTTTCCTCAGCCTTGCTCTCGTTTGCTTTCGGCAGCTTTGCTCTCGTTTGCTTTCCGCAGCCTTTGTCTTGTTTGCTTTCCGCCGCCGTGCTGCACCCTTTGTGTCATTTGCTTTCCGCAGCCTTGCTGCAGCCTTTGTCTCGTTTGCTTTCCTCAGCCTTGCTCTCGTTCGCTTTCCGCAGCCTTTGCCTTGTTTGCTTTCCGCAGCCTTGATGCAGCCTTTGTCTTCTTTGCTCTCCTCAGCTTTGCTTTCCTTTGCTTTCCTCAGCCTTGCTCTCATTCGCTTTCCACAGTCTTTGCCTTGTTTGCTTTCCTCAGCCTTGCTGCAGCCTTTGTCTCATTTGCTCTCCTCAGCTTTGCTCTTTTTTGCTTTCCGCAGCCTTGCTGCAGCCTTTGCCTCGTTTTCTTTCCGCAGCCTTGCTGCAGCCTTTGTCTCATTTGCTCTCCTTTGCTTTCCTCAGCCTTGCTCTCGTTCGTTTTCCGCAGCCTTTGTCTTGTTTGCTTTCCGCAGCCTTGCTGCAGCCTTTGTTTCGTTTGCTCTCCTCAGCTTTGCTCTCCTTTGCTTTCCGCAGCTTGGCTGCAGCCTTTGCTCTCCTTTGCTTTGCTCTCCTTTGCTTTCCTCAGCCTTGCTCTCGTTCGCTTTCCGCAGCCTTTGTCTTGTTTGCTTTCCGCAGCCTTGCTGCAGCCTTTGTCTCATTTGCTCTCCTCAGCTTTGTTCTCCTTTGCTTTTTTCAGCGTTGCTGCAGCCTTTGTCTCGTTTGCTTTCTGCAGCCTTGATGCAGCCTTTGTCTTGTTTGCTCTCCTCAGTTTTGCTCTCCTTTGCTTTCCTCAGCCTTGCTCTCGTTCGTTTTCCGCAGCCTTTGTCTTGTTTGCTTTCCGCAGCCTTTGCTCTCCTTTGCTTTCCGCAGCCTTGCTCTCGTTCGCTTTCCGCACCCTTTGTCTTGTTTGCTTTCCGCAGCCTTGCTGCAGCCTTTGTCTCGTTTGCTCTCCTCCGCTTTGCTCTCCTTTGCTTTCCGCAGGCTGGCTGCAGCCTTTGCCTCGTTTGCTTTCTGCAGCCTTCCTGCACCCTTTCCTCACACCATAATAATCTGGGTATCCTTTTCAAGTGGAAACCTCGGACCTGGTTTAGTTAAAGATATGGATATTTTAAGATGATTTTTCATCGCGATTTCAAGGATTTGTTTGAAATCAAAGTCAGTGAAGACCCTGAATTCAAAGGTCTGCGGTGCAGGGGTCTTTTAATGACAGATTGTTTCCATGTGATTACCTGTTTGGGCAGAAATCCGCAAAGCGCATCAATGTACTGGTGGCCGTCTCAAGATGCCCCACCCGGCCTACAACCAGGTCTTGTCTAGTGCCTGCTAAGCTTAGGCTTGTTGCTCACTCAAGGGGCAGCCGTACCTCCACTCTAGGACCTTCCCTCGTCCAAGAGCCCCAGGCGACTAATCTTTCTGGTTCCCAAAAAGCACCTTATATGGCTTTCCCTAACCCATTTAGTAGACCTGCAGCCATGTAAAGAGGTACTGATCAAACTTACAAGGGGTCTTCGCGGCAACGTAGTACCATAGACTACTTTGTGGTATGACTAGAGGATTGGCATAGGTTAAAGACATAGGGCAGTGGATCAATCAGAAAGAGTCCATAATCCCATGGCATTGTCCTATGATATTGAGGTGGTGACGAGGGTGAGTGTGATTTACCAACATGACTGTCCCTAGCTCTGCCTCAGGAATGAGCAACAGACGAGCCTCAAAAAGGGTCAGCCACAAGTGGTCGCTCTTTAAGACCTCAACTCATATATGTGAGAAGATATTACTGTTCCCTTGGAATCCACCCTTACTTTCCCAAACCTGAGTGCTAGTTTGAGTCCCCTCTGACCAGGGAAATCAAACCAAGGAGAATGCAACATAGGGTTGTTCAATAAAGCGTTCAGAATAGCCAAAAGGGACCTCCCAGTAGAGCTAAAGAGGTAGACCCAAGATAAGGAATAATCTTTAAGAGAGCCACTTACGCAAAGGCTTTAAATCTGAGGCAGAAAGAACACAAAGAGAGGCTATGGGAGGCATTAATGGAGGCAGCGAGACATGGTTATCGTCCCAGATATTGGGCCGTAAAAGAGGGAGGCCACAAAAGGCCCGAAAGTACCATCATGCCTCCATTGCCACATATTAGACTCAGCCTTGGTAAAACACTTGACCACACTGTATGCACCAATTTGTCCAACGGAAGTACAGTGATATTGTAAGTGAGGCAATGACTATTGCAGCAGACTCCAGTGAAGGAAGTCTAACTTTTTGTCATATGGAAGTTAAAGAAGTATTTTCAAAAGCAGAAAATGGAAGAATCCCGGGCCCGACCATTGGCCAGTGGCTATATAAAAAAATGGATCCAGGGTTTTGGATCACACTATTAACAACATTATTTATTCGCTAACTCCTGGAAGCTGACAATATTAGTCCCCATCTCTACAGGTAGAGGGGACCCAGTCTGCTACTGAGTTATATCCTGACTAGACGCATGTTATGTCCTCTTCTTCCATATGATGACATGAGACTCTTGTTGGTGTTTTGACATAACTTCTTTTATTGATTATGTCCCAAATGACACCTCCCACATCTCTCTTACATCTTCCAACGGCTTCTCTTTCTCGTATTCTCTCCCTTCTCCATTCATTCCACATTCCAAGATTCCGTCTGATCACAACCAATCCTAACACCTCCCTTCCTTCCACTGCATACGTTCACTTCCACCTCTTCACCAGAGCTATCCTTTCCTTGCTCCAAACACCTCCTCCCTAAGCAATTATAGATGCTCCCATATCCTTCCTGTTAGGGAGAATTCTCAAGAATGGCCAATTTCCCTTTCCTACTGAGTCCCTCAGCAGCTTTGCTGTATTTCTAGGATTTATTTTTTTCACCTGGTAAGAGTGTGAGCCTTTTTTTCCACTCTTACATGTGGTTTGCTGTGTGTGTTTTAACATTCTTGTGTTCATAGCCTGTGGAGCCTCACCTACTCCATAGGCATCATCTTTTTACTGTGTGTCACACAGCACCTTCAGTGCAGTAACACAGGGTTGTCTTTTTAGACTTCCCAACTCAGACTCCATTTTCTCGGACTGACTACTGTCTCCCAGAACATGTAAAGTTGCCATTAACTTTATTAGTCTTTTAAAATCCACAGACCCAGTACTCCCTATCTTACATAGTATACTGGAAAGGGTTAATACTGATCCCTTTTTGTCTGTTTCTCTTCGAGCATTATTTCGCTCCCTTTTCATCAAGACTTGGCTGGTGGCAGTGGTAACTACCCTATTTTTCCTACCGTGGTTATCTTAAATAATCTTGGTATTGTTTTAGGCTATCTTGGTAGCCTCGAACTTAAACCCGCTGGACCATATACGTTTTTATGCGGTTCCGGCTGGGTTTATTTGGCATTTCATTTTGAAAATGTCTTTCTCGTGTTTTACTCTGCACACTAAACCAGGTTTGGTTCCTTTGTTCACTGTCTTTTTGCAGGCTTCTCCACAGAAGCCCTCCTTAGGCGCCTGAAAGTCTGGGTAGGCAGGATGTGAGAGAGGGGTTTTAGGACCCCTGCCATGGGTTCCCTTGGTAACCCAAGTCGCACTCCTGTTTGTTTGGCTAGGTGACTGTCCCGTCGGGACAGCCACCCTGCTGTGTGATTGACAACCAGGCTGTGTGAATGGGGGAAAACTGCATAAAAAGCAGGTCTCTGGGATTGGACTGACAGAAGAGCACCCCTACAACGACTGAACCACCCACTGAAGCCCTGCTGCAGGTCCGAATCTTCAGACTCCAACGACAGAGAGGATACTCCAGGAATCTTCTTCCCCTGAGCTGGTGGGACCAACCAGTTCGCCCAAACTGCAAGCCAGGACTCCCTCCTCTGGTCGAATTTGCTGTACGGAGCTACAGTCAACCCGATAGCCAGGAATGGCGGACCCTGCTTGGGTTTTAAGGAGTGCACCTTTTATTTGTTGATTTTCTCTGCTGCTGGTTTCTTCCCTGGGCAGTGCAGGACCCTCCAGTCTTCCTACTTCATGTCAGTCCGACAGTCGCTTCAGGAACCATGAGCCTGCAGGAACTGCCAGGAACGTCCGCCTCAGCTACAGCTTCTTCTCCATTTAAAGGTACTGTGCAAATCCAGTTGTTTGTTTCGTTCAGCCGCGGGGAAGGTGTGTGAAACCTTTTGCCAATCCGAGGGCTTGTCATTCTCTTCTCTTTAAACTAACTTTTCTGCCGACCAACTTCGTCCGAAACTCTTGGCAACGACTTAACCGGGAAACTACTCTGAACTGTGTGATCTTGAGCAAAAGACTTTTGTCCTATTGACTTTGGCCCTAAGCCTTTTTGGTTTGATTCCATCACTGTAGTTCCTCTGTCTAGAATGCCCTGCTTACTTACCTGTTGGTGCTGCTCAATGTTAGCCTAACTTTGTTTTTCCCACCCTTTTTAAATTACTGCAGTGCCATTTTCCTCCTACTTCATTTTGAGTTTAACTTGTCCAGAATCTATTGGGAGTGGTGTAGTGTATTAGTAACGTGATTTTTCAACTTCTTTACTTTAGTGAGATGTTATACACCTGATGTGTAAATAAATGTATATTCTTTTACTCAGAAACCTTGAGTCAGTGTTTGTTTGAATCATAGTAATTGCTGTCCTTTGTGTAACTATTGATACTGCTCACTTGCTCTAGATAAGTCTGGCTGCTCAGCCATCGATACCACTTTACTGTGTAGTACAGGCTTGTACCAAAGGTGAATTTGTAGTGTCACTTGCAGTCTTAATTGTGTGTGGTGTTCCCAAAGGGTACTGCATATAATTCTGCCTAACACTTCCCCACCTCCGCTTTCTTAGAAAACCTCAATTCCCTTTTCTTTACTCTTCCTGGCAGTTTCAACTTCACAATAGCCCCTGGATACACTCCTACCTCATTGAAACACTTAATTTGGTCATACCTCGCCTCTGCTCCCACCTCATTTTTATAAATCTTATCTCTCAATTCCTCCAAATTGGTATGTTTGACTCTTGATTTTTCCATCCACCCTGGACACAGATGCGTGTTAGGCTTCCTTCCTCTCAGCACTTCAAAGGTGACACCCATGTCACTGAATGCCATGCCAGCCCGTACTGAAGCACCAATTCAACAAACGTTTTCACTTTGTAACTTTGTAACCATCAATCCACCCCATCATGTTCATGTGTGCAGCACTCACCCAGTCAATCCAAGACACATTCTCTCATTTCTTAAAATCCCTGAACCGTTTAAGATATTAGGTAGGCGTCTTGCCAAACTTGGCAATCAAAGCAGACTTCATGCACTAATACTGACCCCTTTCTTCCACACTCAGCTTCAGAATACAGTCATATCCAGTTTGAAGCACTCTGCTTAACAAACACTTAGCCCAATCTCTCTTATCAATATCATGAATTGCACAAGCCATCTCAAACGCTTCAATCCATTGGAGGGTATCAGAACCCTCTGCATGCACACCAACCAAATCTTTCATAAACTTGGTGGCTGGGGACCTGACACTCTCAACTGGTTTAGCTGAAGTCTCCACTCAAGCTTTCTCTAACTGGATTTTCTGACATTCAGTGTCCTTGTCTTTGAGTTCAAGATCCCTATTTTTGAGTTCCACTTGCTGTGCCAACTCCTCTTTCTTAAGCTCAGCATCTATCTCCATGCGATATTCAAAGGCCAATTTCATCCTTAATAACTCAAGTTCCAAGGAACTGCTGGGGTTTGGAACAGAGGCAGCAGGAATGGTGGCATTCCCAGAATGAGATTCGGCGACAACCCTCGGGGTAGAGTCCTCATTGGTTGCGTCCCCCCCTTCAAGAGCCTCACAACCAGTCTGGTAGTACACCAGGGCAGCTATCATCTCATCCCTAGACCTATCCACAAAGTCTAATTCTCTGGCTTCACAAGCACTCTGGAGAGCCTCTAAGCTCATTGAAGTCAATTTACCATTCACAATAGATTCCATTGCTTGTAATGCAGTTATCTTGTACACAACTAAACCTTAATTTAATAAAGTGCAGATATCCTTCGTAAGTGGCACGGTTATACACTGATTCTTAAAACCATAAGCATCCCACCGCTACCACCAGTGTAAAGGACCGGATGGGGGTGGTTTTGTACTTCCGCTCTCTATATGGTAGAGGAGAGGCACAGAGGACCCCAGCCAAGATTCTCCATTATTGGTAAACGTGGTTGAGCAATCAAGGCCTAGCTTCTCAGGAGGTGATGCGGGCTGGTCTTAAGTACAGTGTAGTCCCCAAGCACCCACAAAGGAATGTCCGCACACTGGATCGGTTAAAACACAATCTTTATATAATCAATATTCAAAGTTATGTACAGTATCATGATAACTCACTTTGTACTCGGAAAATCGGCAATAGTAAATATACAGAGTTCTAAAGTGGTACCACAAATGTTATTAGATCTCATTAAAGTGCATACGGTCCGAATGACACACAGATCGAAATAAAGGAAACCAACAATAGAAAACGGGAGGAAAGCAGTCGGTTGGAACAATTGGCAGATTACTGGTCCCGTACCTAGACACAGTTCTGTGTGGAGATCCCCCCCACCTGGGCAACCTGTAAAGCAAAGATGTATCACAAGGCCAGTCCATATATTGTTCCCCCTAGACTTTCCACTAGTTCTGCAACCCCAAAGTACCTGGCGTTGTAGCCTTCCTCGTCGGGGAATCGACAACCCTTCTTGAGTGCCCTCCCTTTAAGGCAGGAGTCACGGGTGGTCGAACATCCGATGGAGAACAGGTCGAGCTACGACGGTGAAGTGGCCGCGTCGTTCCTAGCGGTGCTTATTGGCAGGGAAGTGCAAACGTCCTGCAAGGAAGAGGCGTGCGGGGCACCTCGGTGTCGATAGTTCTGGACCGCAAAGCGTTGAAGAACTGAGGCCCAGCAAGGGCGTCGAGTTGTCGGCGTCTCTGTAGTCTTTGGGTGGCGGGAAACCCACTGGTGGATGCTCCACAGGGCGTCCACAGTCAGGCCTTCTCCAGCAGGATACAGCGGCGACGATGTGGACAAGAGCATCCTTGGTTTCTAAAGTTCTTAGGCAACAGGGAGCACGGCGGCTCCTGTCGGCGACGGCAGTCGGCGACCATGGTGGACAACAGTCCGGGCACTTCTCCTTGGAGTTCCGCAGCAATCCCTGTATCGGGTCGGCAGCCTGTCGAAGGTCTGTCTACCAGGGAGCTTAGGCAAAGATCAGCTGTGCACGATGGTCTCTCGTAACTCGGGAAAGGGCGCCTTACCAGGTCCTCTCTGGGTCAGTCCTTGAAGGCACAGCAGCTTTCAGATTTGTGAAGGAGAGAAACAGCAATTCTTCTCGTCCAGTAGGGCTTCATGATCAAGCTTCAGTTACTCCAATTACTCGTCGTAGTGGACTTCAGCTTCTGAACATGATTCCTAGCAGTGAGAGGTCCCCAGATATACTGTTGATCTCCCATTCATTCTGCTGGGTCACACTCAAGCATCCAATCACGACTAAGGGCATTCATGCAGGCAGGCAGCCAATCAGACACACAGTGTATTCAGGCCATTCACTTCTCTCCAGACACTCACAACAAGTTATGTGTTTTGGGACAAGTACCGAGCCATTCAACCCCCTATACTGCATTCATACCGGTTTCGGGCAGGGCTGTCTCAGCCATTGTGTCAACCACCAGATACTAGACATCCACAACACAGAATGTGTATTTGTGTCACACTCCATTCACCCGGGCCCCACCCACAGGCGTACCCACAACATACTGTCGTTGAGAAGGCTCCAGCCAGTCTGGTCACCACTTCCCCACACTACCATATATTAAACTTCCACCCAACAGCCAGTCAGGGGGGAGGGACAGAGGCAGGCTTCCTGGGACTTTGGGAAGATCAAGGTAACAGGCGATGGAAGGCAACAGGCCATGGGGCCATTTTGTCTCCATCAGGAATCTACTGATTCCAATGACAGGGCCTGGGCATCCCAAAATGGAGGACGCTCAGGGCACTAGTCATTTCAGCACGGAGCTGCCACCAGCCCATACCCTGCTCTGTGGGTCACACACAAGTGCCCAAAAACAAACACTAGGGGCACAGGGTTGCACCCCTACCCATAGGTGCCATAAGGGTATCCCATGGGTCTGTTCACCAAACCAAAAGAGAGAGCTGCACCGCCAGGAGTCCCACATGAACTCCTGCATGGAAAACACGACAGAACACACGATAAAAAGCAATAAAGGACAATGATACGGAGGCCCTGTCCCTCCGATGCATTTCCACCATCACTCTGACCCATTCTCCCCTTGTGCTAACTGCAATTCTTATGACATCCATGAGGGTACCATTGAACCTCTCCATGCACCCATTTCCTTGTGGATGGTATTACAACGTGGTTACCTGTTCTATTCCATAGCCTTTCACAAATTCCCTGAACTCTTTGGAGCTCAATGTCACCCCATTTTCTGACAGACACTTCTGTGGAAAACCTTCTCTCCAAAATAATGGTTCAAGATACGTGATAATGCTACCAGACATCACATCTCTCAAAACACATATTTCCGCCCACTTTGACAGCATATCCGTCACCACCACTACATGTTGTGAGAAACCTGAGGGCATCCTCACATCTACTCCCCTTGAGTCCTCTTCTCAGGTGGCCAGGGAAAGGCCATCTCTGTTGGATCCTGACCATGGGGGTGGAGAAGCAAGGGAGGATCACCTGGGTGGAGGGTCCTTGGGGATTGGGAACTAGAATGCCCACACTTAGTTTTGGTAGTGATCTGCAAAGTTCTGCACCTCTGCCTCATCCCAGTCTTTGGGCCTCATTCCGAGTACGGCGCTAACCAATGGCGCTATTAACGCCTTGGTTGACGCCGTACCCGGACCGGCAGCGCCTTGGTGGATGGCGGAATCACCGCCCCATTCCAAGGTTGGCGGGGCGGTGATTCCCCATTCACCAAGGCTCTTCCCCATTCCCAAATGAGCCCCCATAGGGCTCAATGGGAATGGGGAAGATGCAAATAACGGTGACCGTTCATTACGGTCACCGTTATTGGCTTGCAGGCCCCTTTGTGCCCTCGACTTTAACACCTGCTCAAAGCAGGCGTTAAGGGCGAGGGCGCAGAGGGAACTCGGAGTATGGCGGTAAGGGAATACCGCCACCGGTCTCGTTACCGGTGGCCGCTATCCCTTACCGCCATACTCGGAATGAGGCCCTTTGTCATGCAAGTCTTACTTGGGTAGTCTGGGCTCTTCTTTGTCTCAGTGGATCTTATGTCACTGGCCTTGCACAGGTACATGTGGTGGTTGGGTATATTTCTGGGGTGTACCATTGGTGTCGCTTGAGAAGGAGGTCATTCCACATTTTCCCCAGATGTCTGTCCCTATCCCTGCTGTGGTACTGTCCTTGGCTCCTGCAAGGATGCTGTGCCAGTAAAAGCAGCACAGCCAGTGAGTTGGAGAAACCGATATGAAATCCGCTTCTGTTTGACCCAAGGTTGCAAGAAGCAACATTGTATGAAGAAATCCACAAAGGACAGTGTTTGAAGCTCATGTAATGAGACGCGCAAACAAGTGAATGTACTTTGAAAAGCCAAAAGATACTGTGTGAAGAGTGGTCCGGCGCCACATGGATGCTCATTCAAAGGTCTCTGTTAGGTAGCCAACTGAATGACAACTGCATTGTAAAAAAGGAACTTTGTATCGTAGTGGTCCTGTGATGGGTCAAGCTAAATCCTGTGCACATTGGAAAGTCTTCGATATGTATAAAGTGAACTGCAATTGGTCTGAGCCTGGCTGAGAAAGACTAATTGAAAGTGGAAAAACTTATCTGAGCCCGGTTGAGGGGGATCCACGGTAAGGCACCCTAATGGCATAATTGTAAGAAGAAAATAACTTTCTGTTTTTGTTTTGTTCATCAGGCCCTCTGAAGAAAGAGACTTTGATGAGAAAAGAGACTAGAGCACAGAAGGCTCTGATACTGGAATTAGAACTGTATCCTCATGTCGAGGAAGCCAGAGTGTATTCTTGGCTCGAGTGAACTGCCTTGCCCCAGCTAAAAATGTGGGGAAGGGAGGCCATCGGCCCAAACATCCTGATTTATCATTTTGTGAACACTTCTTTCTTTTGCATGAACATTCCCCCACACTATTTGTAAATTAGCAGTAAGGATTGGCAATAGATTGTTTTAGTATAGGCCCTTTTATTTTGTCAAGACTTTACTAGCACTGCATTATTAATATTTGATGGCCGTAGTTTGCTCCCATCTGTAGACTTAGGTTCAGATAAGCACTGTTCAACCCCTTGTGAAAGTGCAATAAACACCCTTGAACTGTGGTCACTTGTGTCTGTCTTACTTCGATACCATGCCTTCCTTATACTATGTAAAAGGATGGTCAATACTCACTGAAAGGTTGCAGCAGACTACTTTAAGGCTCGCCATGGGCCCTCAGGGATGAACAGGACAAACAAGGAATAGGAGCTGCCCAAGGGAGCTGCCCTTGGCCCTTGAATGGATGCCCGGGCAAGGCTACCCTTGGAGGGTCAGTTAAAAGGAGAAGTTTCGGTCCTGTGACCTGATCACGGACCAATGGGGAGATTCAGGCATCCAGGGGTAGTGGAGGGAGGAGGAACTGAAGGGCAAGATGTGGATGGCGAGCGTGAGAGGGGAAACAAACATGAAAATAGAAAAGCCCAAACTAAGAAGCATGCAAGAAAAATGCAGCAGGGAAAGAAACTCACCAGAAGGCTCTCCCTCTCAAGCACAGTGAGAGCAAATGGGTCGGAAGGTGCACTCCAACACCAGGAAAAGGCTTCTCCAGTGTTGTGGAGAGGTTTTGGTTCTGTGACCTGATCACAGACCAATGGGGAGAGTCAGGCGGCCAGGGTGAGTGGAGGGACTAAAGGGTGAGATGTGGATGGCAAGTGGGAGAGGGGACACAAACAGGAAAATAGAAAGGCCCAAACAAAGAAACAAAAGAATGCAAGGGAAATGCAGAGGTGAAAGAAACTCACCAACAAGGTCTTGCTCTGAAGCATGGTGAGAGAAAATTGAAAATGTATTGTGTGGATGGGGGTCAATTATGGACACCATTGTGAGACAAGGGTATGCCTATAGCACTATTAAATATTTTAAGGAGCCTGTATTCAGGCTATAGAAGTGAGGCATGGTCCTAATGGTGAGCTATCAGCATCTTATCTCTCTGAAAGGGTAGTGCGACAAGAGTGTGTTTTAGCACCACTCCACTTCACTTGGTATGTGAAAATGATTTCCCAAGGGAAGGTCATCTTGAACCGGGAGTCATTCGCCTAAAAGAATATTTAAGTTCAAAACCACTTCTGGTATGTGTCCTAGTGTGGACTAATCCCTAGTCTTTTTTAACACAGAATATTTTAGAAGATGTTAGCAAAAGCGATGGGGCACAGAAGATTCCCTGACTTGTGCATGTTAAAAATCAATCAACTACTCTCGAACTGATTTGCAATCCCAAGATCGATGAACGGTTACTCGAAAAAGCACTCACAGGCACTCATCATGAAATTTGCAGCAGCTAAAGGGAACATGAGGAGTTGGTGAAGCCGAGGGTGTAAGGTCATGCTAAGTTGAAATGTACAAGAATTTGTGAGCCTTGTTTACTCTGGATTACACAAAGTAATAACAAAACTCAGGTTCAATACGTTCCCATTGAAAAATTAAACATGCAAGTGGAGGAATTCGGATAACGGCTCAAATGGGTGTAAATGCATTGAAATGGGAGTTAAAGTCTTTGCACATGTTATGCTTTTCGGCAACTGTACAAGGTTGCTTGGGCAAAAACTATTCTTCCAATTTTAAGGAGCATGAATTTTTCATGTTAACGCTGTGCCCTTTCGTTTCCTTTCTCATTATGGTCTAGCCTGCAGTATGTTGTGGGGTAAGATATAGCCCCTGAATGTCAGAAATATAAAGACCAGGCCAGGCAAGTATTTAAGAGTGAAGCTGACTGGTGCTACCCATTGGAAAAAACAGGCCAGTCCTAAAACACTTATTTTTTCTGACTTAAGTCCTAGGATAGGAACAGAAATGGGCGTTGTTCAACTTTACTAAAAAGAACAGGTGCTGTTCAAGTGAAGGAAAATGTGCCAGAAAACTTAAAATTGATAGATGTGCCCAATGCATGTAAAAAAACATCTGTGGCTGAAAATTCTGTTTTCATAAAATATGAAAAGCTACGCTATCTACTTAAAGAGACAGATAGCAGCATGTACGATATCTTTATGCAACATCAGACTGTGATTCAGGAGTTCAGGTGAAACCGAGTCTATGACATTTCACATGAGGTAAAAGAGCGTTTATTATCAACAGCCAAAATGACATTTAATGGAAAGGCTTATTTCATTTTTCATAATTGAATACTGGTGCTCTCTGTTAACTGGCCTGTTCGGTGAAATTCTGAATGTACCTCAGGGTTAATATTGTGAAAGAAAAAACGATATGTTATAAACAACAGGTTTAAAAGTCATTTACTATGCAAATGGGTAAACACAATGCTGTGCAAAATGTCAAAAGGTAAAAACCTTTGGTTGATCTAAAGCTGTACATTGAGAAGCATGGATGCAGAGGGGCATTTCCACTGCAATGCAACTGTGACCCATGACCTGTTGGTTTGGGCTCTCTAGGAGAAGAATGTCTGGTTGTCAATGAGTTGCTGTTAACAGGTCCTGCAGAAGCAGCCTTGAGGTCAAGCTTCCCATAAAACTGTACATTAAGCAATGAGCAAGGCCTTTGAAGCCAAGTCTCGGGTGGATAGCACAGCGGCAATGTGCTCGCCTTGGAAGCAAAACGATACGGAGCAACACAGGGTCAATCCCTGGGTCCGCGCTTAAATAAATTATCATAATATATCAAGCAAAAGAAAATGTTAGGATAAACATATAAACATGCATAAACCAGATGGCTGGTCACATGGTTTCAGGGAAATGGAAACCTGCCTACTGAGGCCATGTTATGCCCTGCCAGTGATTAAACATTGAATACAGTGTATATATATATATATATATATATATATATATATCTCCACAATATTCTGCACCAACTTCACAGCGGCGTCTTGAGCCGCACTCCCGGAGTGGTGTGCCACTGTTAAAGTCCCCACATTTGTTTTCACAAAACTTACCACAGCCGACGTAGAATTAACATTTCATCATTATTTTAACAAAATGTCTAAAAAGTCCATGTGGACACCTCCTGCCCTCGCACAGCCAAAAGGAAATCCAACGACGATGACCCGTTTCGCTACTGCTTGTAGCTTGGTCACATATATATATCATCATGGGGCTATTTGAAAGGCCAAGGGAGTTATTGCAGATGTACAAATTCTTGGCAATTTGAAATGATGTATCTATTCCCCTCCATCAGCCCACATAATACATATCTCCCAACTTCTGGTACTATCAGCAGCCAGTGGGAGTTTTGGTGGCAGGTGAAGGGAACATGCTAGCCAGTCCTGACCGTGGGAATTATGACAAGGTTGCTGTGTCACTAGCCATAGAAAAGGGCAGGTTTGCATCAGAACTGGGCTTTTTAAAATTATTCTGGGGGAGAGTTGCTGCTGGACTCTTGCGAGGAGCAACTAGCAGAGAGTCCTCAATCCTTGCATTGGAGACAGTGGCTCGGACAAAGAGAAGCTAGCTGGGACCCAAACTAGAGGAGCAGAAGGAGTCTGGGTGCAGGAGAAAATCCCTGACAGAAAGCCCTTGACCAGACCTGTGCTTTCCTCAGAGGAGCCCTGCTGTTTTCCCTGACCAAAGCTTCCCATGTAAGTAGATATCCCAAAGCCATCAATTCTGTGGGGAGCCACCTGCCTTCATCCCTTTCCATTAGTGGGTAGAGGGGGTGAAACTGGGTAGGCCCTTCTCACAATGTATTAAATCTTACTCAAACGTATCCACCCCTCTGCTGAATTTGCATTGTGTTGGGAGCAGCCATCCTTAAACCTGTCCATCAAAGTGTGGGGATCCTTAGCACATTTGATTAAAGTAAATCAATTAATTGCCCTATAGAAAATCACGGGATGAGGGTTGTTAGAATTAGAAACTAACAATAGCTCATGCCCAGTGTGTTAAAGCTGGTATAGCGCATAAAGACCTGGTTGACTGACTCTGAAATCCTTGACTTCCACATAGAAAGGGGGGAGAGTCCATCATCCCAAAAGGAAGTAATCCACATAACACCACCTTTCAAGTCAGTGTGGAGGCTGCAAAAAACGAAACTCTTCATTCATTTTAAATCAGAATGACAAGGTATTGTTCTCATCTGTATGTGTGTTGAAAAACAAAATCCCCCAATCCTTTTAAATCAGAATTACAACGTAGTGCATCTCATCTTTCTGTGGGTACAAAAACGAAATTTCCCTTTTGGTTCCCATTTTTCTCTGACCCCAAGTTATCAAGTCCTGCCTTTCTTTTTCAAGTGTATTGAATAACGATTTTCATTTGAGTTCCTCTCTCCCAACCTTGCCTTTTAAATAACGAGCCCAAAACGATTTTACCCATTGAGTTACTTTCCCAAACAGCGCCTTTTTAAATCAGCATCAAAACAATGTTCCCATTGTGCTCACACTCCTTGCAACTCGCCTTTCAGTCAAAGGGCTCATATTTAATTGAGGCCTGGAGGGTGGGGGTTGCTAGGAGAAAAGTATTGTTTCAAATGAAGTTATTTCTGTGGATCTTGTATGGTATTGGGAACATTTTCTATTGGTTACATTGAAATTAAATCTGTGTAAGCTATTATCGCATGTTTAAAAATGTCACCTGTGTTGTTTTTTATAACTGAGTTATTGTGTGATCTTCGGTGTTGCCAAAGCATTGGTTATTGATGTTAGCATTGTGTCAAATATTACATGAATAAAAAAGAAAATGTATTACACACCGGCCTGGTTCCAAGTCTGTTGGTGACACAGGGTATTTGTTGGGGTTGGGTGCGAGACGGGTTGGCCTCACCAAATTGTACCTTAATTAAAAGTGCTTTATTGTGCGCCACCTTGCTTCGGGGGAAAGGAACTCCCTGAGTTGAGAGTGACCACATAATAAACCGTGACAAAATGGTGGACTTGTGCCAAGATTGGTAGAGATTCTTCACTTGTGACAGTGCAGTAGCACCAGAGGATTCATTTCGGTGTAATTTCATTGCAGTGGATGGAAAGTTGTTTTGCATTGTAAAGGTGCCAGTCAGACCTGTACCCTGGGTCCCAGGGTGGTGTATAGATAAAACAGTGTTGATTTGAGTTGTCTTTGTGAGTAGAAACTAAGCAGGAACAGAGTTGAGATGGTTGCCCTTGGATAGAGAGCATATTAGGTGCAGTACACATTTCAAAATGAGCACCGTAGAAATCAATATGGCCAGGAAGCACCTCCTACCCAAATTGTTTATTAAAGGTGAATGGGTAGAACAGGAGCATGACATGTGGCAAGCTAGAATGATGCAGGAGGTTACCTCTCCAAATGTTGATATGTGGCAGGATAATGGACTGGTACATCAGGCCCTGACAATCTTTTATATGACACAGACCTGCAGAGATGAACACATTAAAATGGCTCACCTCACAGCATATATGTACTTCCATATGAAGTTCATGCAAGAAAGATACCAGGATAGTGTAGCCTCTGTGCAAAACCAGGCTGAGCTTTTGGATCAAGCACAGAGAGAGTTGAAACAATTAGAAGAAAAAGCACACCAGAGCCAAAATCCAGAGTTAAAATTAGAAAATATTATTCAGCAGCTAAAAGATGAGTTAGGGACACAACAGCAAGTGCATTTAGAGCGATAGGCTCCATTTTCTACACTGCAAGAAAGTGTTGAGTGCAATTCAACACAAATGAAGTGAGCAGGTTGTTCACAATAAAGCCTGCTTAGAGGATATTTTCACATTTCAAGAACAGATTAAACAACTAAAAGCTGGAAACCGCCAGTTAGTCATTAGGGATGTCAATTCTCAGAGTGAATTTAATCAGATGTGCCACGATCTGAACACTTTAAAACAACAGAGAGAGTAGTTGATGGAAGAAAATAGCAAATTGTCTTAGGAGAATAGTACCCTGTTTGAGGAAGCGCGTCAGTCATGGGCGGACATGGAGAAAAGTGAGTTAAGTTCTCAGAAACTGACTAACATGAGGCTAGAAAATTAAAAGTTAAGGGAACATGTGAGGCAAGCAGAAGTTGACATAGAGCAGGCAGCACAACGCATCAAAGTGGGCTCCAAGTGGCTGTTGGGCTGCCCGGACTTGTTGGCTTGCAGTGGACTGTTCTCAAGCACCAAATTGCTTCTTCTCCAAGCGCCGTGCGCAAGAGGAAGCATCTTGTCGCCGAAACGTCGTATTGGACACATTACCAAGTAATTGGACTCTTGATTTCATTTCCTGAAAAGATCTTCCTTTGAACTGACATTTTTTTGGAAATGTTTGCCGCGGCTTTGCCGCGGCTTCTTGTATGGGTTGTGTGTGCGTGTGCTTACCTTTATGTTCTGAAGGGTAACTGTAGCCTTCTCTGTTCTTCTCTTGCAGTCACTCCCTGATTGGCTCTGCCCCCTCCCTCCTCGCACTGCCCCCAGCCAACTCCAACTTCCTACTTAATCCACGCGCACGCGCATCGCGCACGCACATCAAAGTGGGCTCCAAGTGGCTGTTGAGCTGTTAGGCGGGGAGGTGGTGAGAACGGGAGCACAGTCCCTTGTCAGGTTGTGTTTTCTCCTTGAAATTTACATGGTTGAAAGTTATGTATTCTGTTGGGGTTGGAGGCTATTCTGCTAGCATTCAGCACGATAGACTTAAATGGTTTCATGTCTGCGTAGTGGTCGCGCTCTGAAAACATCTCCTCCCAAACCTGTAAATACGAAACAAATCCAGAAAAACAAATGCATGTCGATGTCGAAGTGCTTCGGGAGGAGCAATGAGCTTGTGCCTCGTGAAGGCACCGGTTATGCGGCATCTTGGGGTCCTGTTACTGACCAGGACCTGGTAAGGCATGAGGTAGCATTCTCTTATGCACGTGCGCAAGCACTAGCAGTGGCAACAAATGAGTCTGCTTCTATTGTTTCTGATCTCCATCAAAGTAAGCTTTCTCCAAAGACATCCCGTAAAAGTTTCCTTAGCATGCGTATGGATGTTGTACCTCCTGCCCCTGACCGTTCAATTGATGAGATTCCCTCCTCACCCTCGGATAATTCTATACTAGCCCCGGTCGTACTCGCTGCTCTTGAAAAACGGGTGCGGCTGTCGGTTGGTCCCTCCACTCCAGTCACTTCTCCTAGTTGCAAAAGAGCTGATGTGCATATTCATTGTAAAGATGTGGTATACATGGAGGACCTAAACACTTCTCCAGCACCTCCTTCGCACATAAACATGCCATTCAACTTTCCTTCCTCTAGTTCGTGTCCTTCCTCGCCAACCCCAGCGCCAAGTGGCACTACAAAGCCTGGCCTGGATCCCTTATACCCACCCGCTAATAAACTATCGAATCATCCTTTGGGATTTGACATTCTAGAACCTACAGAGGATATGCAATCCCTTGAAGCATCCTACCCTGTACTAACACGAATACTGAATCTATTAGATCGTGGCCATGAATACACGCATTATGAGTTAAGAGACTGTAAGTCTGTCTTGACAGAAAGCCTTATGAAAATCCCCAAACTGGAGGGCTACATATTTGCTGACAGTCTGAGATGGGAACCAGAGGCGCATCAGTCGTTAAAAATGGATGTGCCCTGTAAGATCTCAGTGACTACACAAACAGATGAGCTAGTTGCCCCTCTGAATGGATCTCAAGTCACGAACGTTCCATGTGCTACGTACTCATTTCCCCAATCATTTGCTCAAACTGTGCTTGCCACAAGACCCAACACCTCTTGCAAAATTCTCACGCATGCCCAACTATGTTTGGAAGTTGCTTCACATGCTGAGAAGTTGGAACAGGTCCTATTTTTTCTACAATTTGGACCTGGAGAAGAGAGGATAGGGGATCCTATTGGTAGCACAGAGGAGGGTCGGGCATTCCATCCCGACAGTCCCTCAGCACTAACCACACTGTTAGATGTAAATGCCCAAAAAGACTCTTCTCTTGATTGAATCGCACCTACTGCTGTTAGTCCCCTGCCTAATGCAGAGCGCACCTTCATCTCAAGGAAGGAAAAAATACTTTTCTTCCGAGCTCTGAAAAGGAAAGAGGACCGAAAAAAAGCGACCCAAACTTCTCACATCGAACCAGTTGTACAAGGCAAGACAAACGAAAAAACTAAAAAAAAAAAATTGTTAAGGGTAACGAAGCTGGAGCATTGATAGGTTCGGATGAATTGAGAACTCCTAAAAGTGTCTTGGGCCCTGGAGGAATTCTCTCCAAAAATAACTCTAAAAAATTGCCAACCCTGCAGACGAACTGCCTTACTAACGAGAAAGTGCACTTGTCTTCTCAGACTCAATTATCTAATTTCTTTAAATCTATCGACAATAAAATCACTCAAGTAGGAAAGGTGGCTGAAACACCAGGCCCTCCTAGTGAGACAGAGCTGGGCATTGAACCAGATTTTAGGGCGTTCTAATCCAATAATGAGCCGCAGCAGCCCTACTACCCTGGGTCTGAAAAGAAGCTATCACTCTCGCAAGGTTTAAAGGGAGAGGATGCAAAGCAAAGGCAGCGTGACCTATCTCCAATCCATTCTGGGGGGGGACTTTGAAGTGATGGGAGAAATGGGTAAACACTCTACAACTATCATAGGATGGGAAATCATCTCGGATAAAAATGGCATAAAGCGACTGAATCGATCTGCATTATTGCAAGCCTTTGGTAGAATTCCTGCTCTTCGCACATTGCGTACGACTGACATTGAGTGGATTACTTTGCCGCCAATCCAGAACCATCGTATGGTTTGTAAGGTGCAATCGGCCATTATTACCAACTTGCTCTTACAATATTCAGAAGAGCTGCGCTCTATTGGCCTGATGTTACACCCCTTCGATTCCATCGATGATGCCATCTCATTTAATGAAACTCCTCTGGTGCCTACTTCCTCGCAATTGCCTAATTTAACCTCTGGTGACGCACAGAGCAGGGTAAATGCCGAAGTAATTGCTCAATTAGTAGGCTTATCCAATACTAGTAAGGACTGGTCATGGTTAGCTGCTTCACATAATACTCTAAACCCAGCAATGGATAACACTCCCCACTAACCAGCCCCTTACCTTATCAATTCTATCTTGGAATTTGTGTGGGTTTAGAAACTTAAATTCATGGTTTAGCAGTGTTCATGTAGGCATCGAATGTGATATTATGTTATGCCAAGAAACTATGTGTGAGCACGATCTTTTGATGCCTGGTTACACTGTCCACCAACTAAAAGCGAAACGCAGCCTACCTGGTAGGCGGCATGGTGGTTTAGCAATATGCCTAAACACCAACTTGAATGTACTTGTGTTAGATGTTTTTAACGCATTAGCAACGCTGGCTCTATTGATAGTGCTCAAGGGCAAACAGTCGACTCCAATGCTTCTTGTATGTTTATATCACAATCCTGCAGGTCTTAAGCTAACACTTGCCTCTCAAGAGCTAGATACCCTGTTTGATGAAGTTTTATCAGCATATCCTACTTGTGATATAGTTTTAGGAGGGGATTTCAATGTATATTGCTTCAAACCTAAATTTAATAGTGTGTTCTGTGAGGCCACCCAGCAAGCTGTTTATAGAGGGCAGTTGTGGAAGGAGTATCTGGAATCCTGGGAACTCGATATTCTCCTTTTTGGGATCAGCGATGGCTATCATACATGGAGGAGAGGAGGAAGCTCCGCCTGTATTAATTACTTTGCTGTATCTCGGGGCCTGCAGTCTATATCCAGCAACATTGAAATCCATGATCCTGGCTGCAGTGACCATTATATGATTCATTTCAATCTGGAAGTAGATGTGCCAGTATTACTTAAGGACCAGCAGAAGTTGTTGCTTGAAGGGGATCGACCTAGATTGTCAATTCGATGGTCCACTAATCTCTGTGACAAGGCAAACGATATGATCTCTGCACGCCTTGTGCACTACTTTAGTACTCACCATAAGCAAGCCTTGCCAAATCATGAACTCGACGGCTTATCCAGAGTCATAACTGAGGTAATAAATTCCCTGTGGCTAAATACTACTTACCATTCCATAGGAACCATCACTCCAAGTTCCAATATAATTCTTCAAGCTAAGAGAATTAAGAACAGGGCGCTCCGCGAACTTCGCAAAAACTCTCCCACTAGGGGGGATTTTGCGATGGAAAAGAAAAGGGTTTTGAATACCTATCGAAACAAATGTAGAAATCACAAACATTTTATTCACAACCAGACAAACCAACAAATGTTTAGTACACTCTGCCACAGGGATAGACGATCTACATGGGCCTTGCATAGGGCTGGTACTACTGTACTCCCGACAAATCAGTCTTCTATGATCTCTGCACATGTCTGGAAGATATTCTTTGAAAAAAAATTCTCTCTCCCTCCAGTTTTTGCAAAAATCGAGTTTAAATGGGCCAATTTAGCCACTTCGTCCTTCTCTCCATGGTCAGTGTGCAGTATAGAAAATACGATAATTGGACTAAAATACTCAAAAGCAGCGGGCCCTGATGGGATTCCTCCCAGTGTTCTCAAACGGCAGCCAGCTATGTGGGCTCAGATCTTCAAACAACTGTTTGATAACATCCTCTTAAGCGCTAACATCCCCCCTTCTTGGCTGAACTCTATCATTGTACCGATATAGAAAAAAGGTGTAAGATCTGATCCCGGTAACTTTCGACCTATTTCGCTAATTGATACTGCTGCGAAGGTTTTTGCTAGTTTGCTTTTGGGAGAACTACAAGTAGTGATTGGGCAGCTTGGGATACTGTCCAGGTACCAAATTGGTTTTCGGGCAAGGATGGGCACTGCCCTTAATGCAACAATTATGGCTCATCTGCTAGCGAAAACCAAAGTACGGAATTCTGGTCCCTTGTACATGGCATCAATCGACCTAACATCTGCGTTTGATTGCGTCATACGTACACTGCTTTGGAAGAAAATGGCTGCCATGAATATTCCTGAATACATTATACAGTTGATATCCAAGCTTCATGCAAATACCACCTACCTTGTAAGAGTGAACAATGAAGGTGCAACAACAAATCCGATAAGGATTGAGCTTGGTGTGAAGCAGGGATGCAACCTAGCGGCCACGCTTTTAAATCTCTACTTATGTGGCATCAATGACATTTGGAACAATCAGATTTCTTACCCGGCAAGGCTTGGTCATTGAAAATACAATGGCTAGCTTTTGCCGACGACATAGTCATCTTCGATCGTACTCCTAAAGGCCTCCAAATTAAACTAGATTTGTTTGCTTCCTACTGCCAAGACCACAATCTAAAATGTAATTTAGAAAAATCGCACATTGTGGTTTTTAGGAACTTCAAGAGAGAACATACTACTCAAAATTGGAAAATTGAAAACTTTCCCATAACCATAGTACCTGCCATTCGCTATCTTGGTTACACAATAACTGATTCCAACTCCTTGGAAATGTGGAAAGAGGTACTGCACAAGAAAATGGCTCCTCTTTCCACTCAAATGCGGATGGTTTATATCAAGTTCTGCAAATTATCATTGTTGCCACTACTGCAATTTTACATATTGAAATGGAATCTGTGCTCCTCTTCGCTTTGGACATGTGTCTTGTGAATATTAACAGCTTT
This sequence comes from Ambystoma mexicanum, assembly GCF_040938575.1. Classification (NCBI taxonomy): domain Eukaryota; kingdom Metazoa; phylum Chordata; class Amphibia; order Caudata; family Ambystomatidae; genus Ambystoma; species Ambystoma mexicanum. Next base: position 1,031,508,157 of record NC_090941.1, on the reverse strand, counting down.
CTTGACCAACTACAAGGTCGTATATGGAAGGGGGCATTGCGTTTGGCTAGATCTACTCCCAATATGATAATAAGGCATGAATTCGGTTTCACTGCTTTGTCTGCAAGCTATAACTGGCGGTTATTGTCTAACTTTGCTAGGATGATATACCCGTCAGACAATTGCTTATATGAAGCTCTTGGACAACTAATGATTGCCTCTGAACGATCTTCCATCACAGTTTACTATGCACAAATGGTCCATTTACTAGACGAGATCGCACTCAAACCAGCTGATCTGGAATTTATACCAAATTATGTTAAGCTGTGTATTTTTGAGCATGATTGGTGTAAAACGTTAAGTGGAATAGCTGAACTTAAGGGTTATAAGGAAGCTGCGCTTTTCAGCACTCCAAGACGTCCACATAAACCTTACGTAATTCAATTTCCTTGCAATAAAGCTAGGGAAGTTTACTTTAGGTTTAAAATGAACCAATCATTAACTCTAGGAAGAATTGGTAGTTGGAACCTTCTCCTGAAATTCGACAAGGTTTTGGGATGCAGGTTCTGCAATGATGGATCTATCATAGAAACTCTGAAACATCTAGTGATATTTTGTCCACATTTCGAGGCAACACATATATTAACAATTGACACAGATGGTGTAGGTTCTGAGGCTAATAGGGAATGGCTTTGGATAGCCTGCATGTGGGGGACCAGAGTGGGTCTTATATTGTCCCCTGCAGACTTTTAACAATCATAAACCAAGAACTTGAGACTAGGTATCAAAATATCAAGGGGGTGGATTAGCAATTGTTGTAACTACCACATTAAGTGTACTGTTTGCTCCTCAGCAAGCGCCAATTGTTTCTTGCTTTGTCTGCCTTGTGATTGTAGGCTCTTATTCCTTATATATGCTCTTCCATACAGGATGGGCTACGCCCATGTTAGCCTGCAGTTCTCACAAATCTGCTAAATGACACTTAAGTGGATAAATGAAGTACTAACAAAGGATGCACTATACTATCCATGTTTCTAATGTATGTACATATGCTGTTAATTAACTTACCACATGGAGCATAGCATACGAAAGAGTTTTTAATTGCTTACTATATAATTTATATTAAATTGTATAATGAATGAAAATGAAATAGATTTGTAAGAAAATGAGTAGGCTATTTGAAATTATCAAATGTATAATATGGAATATTATATAATGTTAAAAGTTGTAAAAGTTTGTTGATCGAACTAATAAACAACGGTTTGAATAAAAAAAATAAAAAAAAGTTAAGGGAACATGTGAGGCAAGCAGAAGTTGACATAGAGCAGGCAGCACAGGCCAAAATTGCACAAGGGCGGATATTAGTATCCTGAAAAAGAAGCGGTCTGAATATGCCCAGACAATACAAGCCTCACAGCAGGAAAATTAGTCCCTTTGTGAGGAGAACAAGCGACTCAGAGACCAAGTACTGGCACAAAATAAAGTGCGGAAGCTACTCAAGCACTGGTGTCAGAGTTGAAAACTCATACCTCTATATATCACCAAGAGATAGGGGCTGAGAAAAACAAATGTGAGAGGTTGGAAAAGGAGATAGCCAAATACAAACAGGCTTTGAGGCACCACGACCAGAGTATGGAAAAGTACCCCGATCACAGAGTGATGACCTCTTTACCAGGGTCCTCAAGTCAACTGACAACCTCATATGTACAGGGTGCAGATAACTTCATACCTGCCAGTTTTCAAGAACAGGGAAACATGAGTCAGCTGGACCCAACCAGACCTAGTCCAACTGAGCCCGAGGGCCAGTCCTTATAAGATATTGACAAATATAGGTCTCCATGGAATAGGGATTTACCACTGTTGGTGGCACCTGGAATATCAGGCACCAATTACGGCAAGTCCGTTTCCCAGTATCCAGTGGGAATTTCTGGCGGTATATCAGGAAACTCGTAATTACCTCCATTAACTCTCAGAAGACTGCTTTGAAAAAACACTGGCTGGCACTTGGAGTGCAATGTTTGATGGTAAGACTTGTTTAAAGCGAGCTCAAAGAGTTCCCACAATGAGGCGTTTTGAGCTGGGAGGGAAAGGAACTGGGTGGGAATGGCCATAGGGATTAGCAAGGCCATGGGCAGTCAATGGGTGGGCAAATAAACAAACAACACCTACAAGCTTTGTGGCCCTCCTCATATGCCATTTCTACCTAGTTGTACTCTAATGCAATAGTTTCGGCTTATAGGTGTCGCAAGTGACACCTAATAGCCCAAACTAATAATGGGCTGAAAGAACATATGCTAGTAGTAGTATAACTTTGTAGTCAGTCACACCAACAGCACTGTTTTCTTTTGAGGAAAGCCCTGTACCAATTTGAGTCCCTCTTCCCTCTGGGCCCAATTGAGACTGCATCATCCACAAGTTTGTCAAAGGGAAAGGTGGTCAGGCAGCCTCCCATCCTTTACCCATAGCCAATGGGCATATTTGGACCACTACAACAGGCTCATTGCTTGGAAGTCCATCGAGCAGTTTCCTTAGATGATGAAGATGTGTGTGCAAGCCGGCTACAGTCATGCGGATGGAGCGTCATGGGGAAAAGTAATGGAGGCTTTGGATCGGACAGTACAATTTCTACACCGATTTGACTACCACCTCAAACTATTGGAAGCCATTGACTCGACCATCTTGAATGACGTTTTGACCTAATGGGGGGCCGCACATCAAACTGACTCGATTCCACGGCCTTGCCATTCGGACCACATGACTCAAACTTGATTGTAGTAAAAGTACCTACAAGCCTGGGTCAATGCTTTTGAGCAACTAAGACAAGAACTAAAGGTATATTAATAGGCCCTATCCCACTGGTTCACTTTAAGGGACCAAACTGACTCTTAAGCCCCCTTCATTGCCTTTCTGCGAACATATCCTTCAACATTGACATTGCTACTTATGTATTCTGATTGAATATCCCTGCGTAACACCCCAGAGTGACCTTTGCCATTCAAAGTAGGCATTCTCTGTGTTTCTCTTACATGGGTTGTCTTTACAGTTTTTAATTAGGTGTGTGCAATGATTGCTTTTATTAAAGTTCCTTTTCTTTCTAGAGCCTCGATTGGACATTCTTTTATGTTGGATCAATTGTACTAACACTGTTTGGATTTCTACTGTTATAAGCTCAGACCCCTCCTGAAGTTATAGCCTGCGCTCGGCCTGCGCTACCAAAAGAAGTGAAAAAGGTATATCATTCGGCCTGTGCCTGTTTCACTTTTATGATTCAGATCATTGCTTGTTTGGTACTAGTAAAGTGATGAGTAGGCGGTACCACCACTGCTCATTCCTCTGCTCATGTAGTATGCCAAAGGGATGTTTCCGCAGAGTCTGTTTGGGAAGAGATATTTTTGCTACAGGTTATTTCTGATGGACCCCGCTTGATCTTGTGGTAGACTAGGATTCATCTTACAAACAGGCAAGCAGAGCAAACAGAGACCCACACATTAACCTACAACGTAGAGTGCTCTGTTGCTCCCCAGGCAGGTAAGTGTTCTAGAAAAATCTTTCATACTTACATTCCCTACAGGGAAATGCAAAGGCAGGATCGGTTTCTCAGGGAAAGCTGATGAGCTAGATGCTGTAGGCAAGGACTCTTGAAATGGGAAAGGAAGCCTAAAGGACAAAGGCAGGCGGTTTCCAAACTATGGTGGCCCATCAATGACATAAAGGTTAGCTCACACTCCCCAAACACAGCCTCCAGAATGCTCCTCGTTCCTTGAATAACCACAACTTCCTGCAATGTCAGAAATATGCCTCCTCTTAGCCACCCCTTTTGCTCTATGGAAATTATGAGAAGTGCATGTGTACCTTTGAGGTCATGTTGGTAGTGCTCATATAATAAATAAGTAACCGGCGAGGGGGGGTGGTGGCCTCCCAGCCAATAAGAAGGCTCGGAACGTGGTCTTTACCACACAGGGAAAGACCCCCTCCGAGCCTCCTCAGAGCGGGAGGACGCCATCTTCCCTCGCCGGGAATCAAGTAAGTGCACTGCCCGCGCCCTAGCGCATTTTTGCAAAGTAGTGTTGCTGGCACATCTGTATACATGTAGTGCCTTCTCCCCGTTCCCTGGTGGCCATTTTCTTTGTTTCGTTTTTTTTTAACACTGTTTAATGGATGCCATGGAAAGGGAGAAGGGACTTTGCATAGTTCCTGCTCTCTGATCCATGGCAGCTATTTTATTTGCTTTTTTTTCTTGAGTTGAGAAACGGTTTACCTGCCGTTTCTCAACTCGAGAAAAATATTATTACTACCCCGGTACAACGTGCTGGAGTACTAATAGCTATAGAACGCTCAGAGGGGGGTATTACCAGACCGGTAGTGACCCCCCTCCTCGGGTTCTATTGCTTAAATACATACCACAAGAGATGATGCCAGCACCAAAGCTGCTATATTAGACCCTTTGCAAAAACCTTACCAGTGTTCTTCTCCTTGGGCGGGGGGGGGGGTGGGGAGGGGGCGAGAGTTCTCACAGAATCTAAGAATGTGATGAGAAAATACTAAAATATGAATGATCCAGACAGGGACATACAACCAAAAATTCCCCTGACTGCATCTTCTCTTTAGTAGGCGCCCACCCTAATAAGCAGGGCACCGTCGTACATTTTTCGCAGGTAACGGGCCAATGAATTGTTGCTGATCCCAAACCCACCAGGGATTAAATGAAATTAAAAGAAAATTCAGAAAGTTGTTGGATCCTTACCTGACTTGAAAAGGCACTTCCAGGTTTTACATTTTTTCTCTGGAAAACAAAACATAATGCCCATTTAAAACAGCAGTTCGAGCATTTTAGGACTGTGTATTGAGGAGAGGAAGTGGGAGGACTGTTGTGTGAGTAGAACATGCTGTACAGTAACAGTTGCGTACTACACGTTACCAACATGTAGGGGACTTTCTAGGTCTGGAAAAGACCCGGGGCTAAGCTGATGTCGGAACTGTTGGGACTGGGGGCTAGCTAGTCTAGCTCCTGAGATTGTATCCAGGGCTACAACCAAAAGATCAGGGGCTATAGCCCCCTTAGCCCCCCCACCAACTCCCCCAGCAACGCCCCTGCCAACATGGTTGTACCCTATGCACTTAAACATGTCTGGAGAAATCACAGCGCAGGAACGTTTACATGCATTACACATTAATGACCCACAGTCGGTCTCGCTGTTGTTAGGTTAATCACTGCATGGTGTCACAGCAGCGTCAAGCGTCCAAGCTTATGGGTTATTCTGGGTGAAAATGAAAAGACAAATCGCAGATGGGTGCGAAAAATCCACCTTCTGCCCACCGTTGGCACGTTTTTCTTTGTACTGGATGCCCCGCACTTTTCACAGTAAGAGTAGGATGCCCGTGTGTAATACCCCCATAAACCCCTGCAATATTCACGCCGGCTCATTAGCTGCCAAAGCCACCAGCTGTTGTGGCAGCTCTGGCGCCTTTATCCCGTTTCCGCTGCGAAAACGGCAACCAGGAAATAAGCGGTGAGTTTGGGCGATTTTGCTGGAGCAGCAGAGCTTGTGCCCACGTGCCCACCGCCAATGACAGGCACTTCCACCATCTCCCACTGCATGACATATAATAATAATACAGTATTTCCTATATAGTGTTACACACCAATAGGTCTCAGAGCACTCAAATAACAGAAGACATTATTATTCCTCAGTGTGGTACTCATATTATCGACCTCGGAAGGATGAAAAGCTGAGTTGATCCTGCCACAGCAGGCTGCACACAGATATCAGGGGCGAGCGCTTAGCTCTCTGTGCTATCTGTGCTGTCGAATACATGCCCTATCCTTTATAACAGGGGACGATGTGTCTAATCAGAAGAGTAGGCCAGCAGTGTCTCCAACACCCCCACATGTCCCGAAAAGACCTGGAGCACTACTAATGCTAGAGAACCTTTGGGGGTTTATCCCCTTTGTACCACAAAACCCTGCAAGCTCTCCACATGTTTTTTTTGCAATATGAAATGTGTCTGACAGGTCCTGCGTGCACATGACTGTGACCCATACAAACGAGACTAACATGTGACTGCTTTAGTAGTAATAGCAAATATATACCAGCCCCCCAATACAGCTCTGCATCTCTTTATTCAGCTGGGCCCTTCTTCTCTGATGAGGTCTGAGGAAAGGAAATGACAAGACTGGAGAGGAGAGGGCAGAGGGGTGGGAAATGACAAGACCAGAGAGGAGAGGGCAGAGGAGTGGGAAATGACAAGACTGGAGAGGAGAGGGCAGAGGGGTGGGAAATGACAAGATTGGAGAGGAGAGGGTAGAGGAGTGAGAAATGACAAGACTGGAGAGGTGAGGGCAGAGGAGTGGGGAAGGGAGTCACCGAGAGGAGGTCAGTGGAGAGGGAGGGCAGAGGAAGATACGAGAGCAGGCTCGGAGAGGGGAAACAGGAGCACTCTCCTGCACTCTCCTGCACTCTCCTCTGCTTCTCTGTCCATTCCTGTATTCCACTTGTCCAGCTGATTCTGCTTCTCTCCTCTCCAGCACTCTACTCTACCTGCCGTACTCCTCTTGTCTACGGTGCTATCCTACTCCCGTCTCTCTCCCCAGGATAGTTCACCAGTGAAGTGTTCCCCTCTCCCATGGGGCCAGTCTGTACGTCACAATTTTGAATCCCATGTCAGGGCCAACTAAGCCTTTTAGCCTACCAACGTCTATGGATTGGGTAGCATCCAATGTGACCTAATAACACCAGTTATTACAGCGCTCAGAAGTGGGAGAAGTCTGCTGTGAGGCGCTATATAAGAACACATCTCTTCTTTATACGGATGGCCGTGCCCATGCACCCAGCACGTCCTCCTCTCCTGTGCAATCCACGCGGTAATTCTAGCTTGAATCGTTAACCTTTTCATCAGTAACTAGAAATACAAATAAGGACACATACAAAATATTATTATTAATAATGAGTATTATCTCTTCTCATTTCCTAGTTCTCCTAGGATCCCGACTCTCTTTATTTCCCTCCTGTCCATTCCTGCACCTTATTTTCCCTGTGTGTCTCCCATCCTTCCCTGTACTTTACACATGATCCAATAGACACATGAACAAGGGAGCTGGGGAGAACAAAGGAGAAATGGAGAGAGTAGAGGTACCAAGGGAGGCATTGAGAGAGTAGAGGAGTCAAGGGAGAAATGGAGGAGAGAGTAGAGGAGTCAGGGGAGAAATGGAGAGAGTAGAGGAGTCCGGGGAGAAATGAAGAGAGTAGAAGTGCCAAGCGAGAAATGGAGAGAGTAGAGGAGTCAGGGGAGAAATGGAGAGAGTAGAAGAGCCAAGCGAGAAACGGAGAGAGTAGAGGAGTAAAGGGAGAAATATAGAAGTAGAGGAGTCAGGGGAGAAATGGAGAGAGTAGAGGTGCCAAGGGTGAAATTGAGAGAGTAGAGGAGCCAAGCGAGAAATGGTGACAGTAGAGGAGTCAAGGGAGATATGGAGAGAGTAGAGGAGTCAGGGAGAAATGGAGAGAGTAGAGGAGTCCGGGGAGAAATGAAGAGAGTAGAAGTGCCAAGCGAGAAATGGAGAGAGTAGAGGAGTCAGGGGAGAAATGGAGAGAGTAGAAGAGCCAAGCGAGAAACGGAGAGAGTAGAGGAGTAAAGGGAGAAATATAGAAGTAGAGGAGTCAGGGGAGAAATGGAGAGAGTAGAGGTGCCAAGGGTGAAATTGAGAGAGTAGAGGAGCCAAGCGAGAAATGGTGACAGTAGAGGAGTCAAGGGAGATATGGAGAGAGTAGAGGAGTCAGGGAGAAATGGAGAGAGTAGAGGAGTCAAGGGAGAAATGGAGAGAGTAGAGGTACCAAGGGAGAAATGTAGAGAGTAGAGGAGTCAATGGAGAAATGGAGAGGGTAGAGTAGTCGGGGGGAAACGGAAAGAGAAGAGGAGGCCAGGGAGAAATGGGAGAGTAGAGGACTCAGGGGAGAAATGGAAAGAGTAGAGGACTCAGGGAGAAATTGAGATAGTAGAGGAGTCAGGGGAGAAATGGAGAGAGTAGAGGAGTCAGGGGAGAAATTGAGAGAGTAGAGGAGCCAAGGAGGAAATGGAGAGAGTAGTGGAGTCAATTTAGAAATTGAGAGAGGAGGGGTCAATGGAGCAATGACGAGAGTAGAAGAGTCAAGGGAGAAATGGAGGGAGTAGAGGCGTCAATGGAGAAATTGAGAGAGTAGAAGGATCAAGGGAGACATGGAGAGAGTAGAGCAATCAAGGGAGAAATTGAGAGAAGGGAGGTGTCAAGGGAGAAATTGAGAGAGGAGAGGAGTCAGGTGAGAAATGGAGAGAGTGGAGGAGTAAGGGGAAAATGGAGAGAGACGAGGAGCCAAGGGAGAAATGGGGAGAGTAGAGGAGTCAATGTAGAAACTGAGAGAGGAGGGGTCAAAGGAGCAATGAAGAGAGTAGAGGAGCCAAGGGAGAAATGGAGGGAGTAGAGGTGTCAATGGAGAAATTGAGAGAGTAGAAGAATCAAGGGAGACATGGAGAGAGTAGAGCAATCAAGGGAGAAATTGAGAGAAGGGAGGTGTCAAGGGAGAAATTGAGAGAGTAGAGGAGTCCGGTGAGAAATGGAGAGAGTGGAGGAGTAAGGGGGAAATGGAGAAAGAAGAGGAGCCAAGGGAGACATGGGGAGAGTAGAGGAGTCAGGGGAGAAATGGAGAGAGTAGAGAACCATGGGAGCAATGGAGAGGGTAGAGGAGTCAGGGGAGAAATGGAGAGAGTAGAGGAGTCAGGGGCGAAATTGAGAGTGTAGAGGAGCCAAGGGGGGAATTTAGAGAGTACAGGAGTCAAGGGAGAAATGGAGAGAGTAGAGTTACCAAGGGAGAAATTGAGAAAGTAGAGGAGTCAATGGAGAAATTAAGAGAGTAGAGGAGTCAAGGGGGAAATGGAGAGAGTAGTGGAGTAACGGGAGTAATGGAGAGAGTAGGGGAGGCAAGGGAGAAAGGGAGAGAGTAGAGGAGTCAAGGAAGAAATGGAGAGAGTAGAGGTGCCAAGGGGGAAATGGAGCGAGTAGAGGAGTCAAGGGGGAAATGGAGAGAGTAGAGGAGTCAAGGGGGAAATGGAGAGAGTAGATGAGTCAATGGAGAAATGGAGAGAGGAGGAGTCAAAGGAGCAATGAAGAGAGTAGAGGAGTCAAGGGAGAAATGGAGGGAGTAGAGGCGTCAATGGAGAAATTGAGAGAGTAGAAGAATCAATGGAGAAATGGAGAGAGTAGAGCAATCAAGGGAGAAATTGAGAAAAGGGAGGTGTCAAGGGAGAAATTGAGAGAGTAGATGAGTCAAGGGAGAAATGGAGAGAGTAGAGGAGTCAAGGAAGAAATTAAGAGAGGCGCCAAGGCCGAAATGGGGAGCAGAAAGGGGCAAACGAGAGGGAGTAAAGATGAGACGAGAAGACAAGATAGTCAAGAGAAGACAATGCAAAGGACACACAGGGACGGGAAGAGACAAGAAGGCAAAGGTGATATCGGGGTTGGAGAGAGGCAAAGAGAGGACGTAGAGAAGGGGATATTATATTTAATTGGATGGGAAAGGAAACATGAGAAGAGCATATGATATGATATGATATGATATGATATGGCATTTGTAACGCGCCTATACACAAGTGTTTCAAGGCGCGACGAGGCAGGGAGGGGGGAACAAGGGGAAGACAGACAACGATCCTACTAGGCCAGGTGTCATTCAGATCGCGCAAGTGCAGGGGTAGGGGGAAGGGAAGAAGTGCAAGGGGAAGGGGAGGGGGGAAGGGCAGTACAAAGTAAGTAGAATAAAAATAAATAAATAGAGCCAGCTGGTGGAAAGTGCAAGGTAAGTGCAGACAAGTGCTGGGAAGGGGGGGCTGTAGGGATACAGAGACAGCCCCGCAGTGCAGGGGTTGCCAGGGAGGCAGTGCAAGTGGAGAGTGGCTGGGCCCAGGACCGAGGTCGCTGAGAGTGGCCCAGTTGCAGTTTCAGTGCAGTTTCAGTGAAGAATTTAGCAGTGGAGAGGGAGAGAGAAAACAGAAGCAAAGAGGAAGGTTTTGTGGTGCTTCCGGAACCGGAGATGGTTCTCCTCAAGTTTCAGGGAGGCAGGAAGGCTGTTCCAGAGGGAGGCCCCTGCAGCGGAGAGAGATCTACTCCCAGCTCGTTGCTTCAAGAAGCGGCTGACCCTGAGGGAGTTGGAGACGGATGAGCGAAGGTCTTGGGACGGAAGATATTTAGGAAGAGAGAGTTGAAGGTATTTAGGCCCCAGGCCCCAGAAGGCCTTGTGGACAATGCAGAGAGTTTTGAACTTAATCCTCGCAGCCACTGGGAGCCAGTGTAGAGATTTCAGTCCTGGAGAGATACAGTCCCTGGGCTTGAGGCCAAGGACAAGTCTCGCAGTTCTGTTCTGGATGAGTTGCAGAGGGCGGAGAGTAGAGGCAGGCAGATTTAGATACAGGCTGTTACAGTAGTCCAGCTTCGAGAGAACCAGGGCTCGGGAGACAGTGAGCTTCTGGTGGAAGGAGAGTAAGGGAAGAATACCTCTGAGGAGGTGCAGCTGGTAGTGTGACTTCTTAGAGACATCAGATATATGAGGAGAGAAGGAGAGTGTGGAGTCGAAGATGACCCCGAGGTTTTTTGCCTTGCAGGTAGGAGCAGGAAGGGGGCCAAGGGAGGCTGGCCAGAGAGCTGCAGGGAAGGAGGGAGTGGGTGTGCCGATGAGTAGAATCTCAGTCTTACTAGAATTAAGGCAGAGGTAATTGGCGGCACACCATTCCCGGATAGCAGACAGACAGTCAGAGATGAGGGAAGGAGAGGAGGAGGCCGAGTTCCACTTGAGCCAAGATGTAAGGGCCAGAAAAGGGAGAGGAGGGTGGAGGTGAAAACAAGAGCAGGAAGGAAAGGGGATGATGGCAGGGTTGGGTGGAGATAGGTTGGGTTGATTTAGGGGAGGGCTGGGTGGAGAAGAAAGAAGCTAATAACATAGGTGAAGCCAGTGGTAGTTCTAGGAAGTACTCTGGCTGGTGGAAGTGCCAGGGAACTGGCATAACGATGTTACTGAGGTTGATATCCAACACACATCATGCTTCTTGCACAGCCACACCTAAGCCACTGTCTCTTTAAGCGTGTCTTTCATTGTACTCGGTCAGGGCCAGTTTTCTGTGGGATGCCCCCCCACCCCCCTGCAATATGTGCTGTACGATTGTAGCAAGAGGTTCTCTGAGTTTACTTTGCTTTGATGCGGTATTTTTGTGCATTTATGTTCTTTAATCTGTTACTTGTTTGTATCTGGCCTATTAATTTGATTTCTACTGTTTGTTTTACTGTGTACAATACACTCCAGTCTTCTGGTAAGAGGGTGATCGACAACAGTACTGAATAAAGTAATTAGAAGGGAGGGGAAGAGGAGAACAGAAGAAGAGAGAAAGGGAGTGGAGATAACTTGACTAGAGGGTAGGAGAGGAAAAGGGATTGGGAGCAGGGATGGCAGGAGAGGAGGAATGGAAAGTAAACTGAAGACGGTAGCGAAGAAGTCCCCAGAGGGCAAGAGACAGAGGTAAGACATGATGGGGGGAGATGAAAGGAGAGGTAACAGACAACAGGAGAGCATGAGAAGAGTGAGGAGAAAGGAAAATAATTATATATAATTAATCAGCCAGGCAGAGAGGAGATGGCAGAGGAAAATGTGAGAGGAATGGGGGCAGAAAGAAAGAGCAAACTAGAGGAAAGTAAGAAATGGGAGGTTTTGGCACAGCAGGGGCTCCATTGCACAAACCATATGTGCAGCAGAAGTGATGTCACACTGCACTCCATCCTAAATGACATTAGAATAAGTGGCGTTGTGTGCATTTACTGAATTTGTGTCGAAAGCCTGAAGATTGTAGTAGATTCATAACCAGTGATTGATTACAGATGCATGCAAGCAGCTGATGAGCTAATGACCTAATAGGCTAATGGCACACAACCCTAAAAAGGATCATTGGTAAGTCACAGAATGTGTGCTCGCCACTCGAGTAAGAAATGGCGTGCTGTGTGAGGAACTGCCACTCCGGCAAGTGGCAAGTAACTTTTATGCCTGGCTTGTAGATTGCAACTTCAATAGCTCTATAGATTGTGCCACCAGATTGGATGCCTAACACTATATAGTGGTTGCAGGCAACTATAGGGGTAGCAACTGCTTCCCTGCCCAGATGCAAAACTACACTAAATAAGTGGAGAAGAGTTGTGTTGCGGAGGTGTGCATGAGACAGAATGCAAATACCTCAGTGAAAACGACCTGTTTTCCTACAAATTGCTCTGCAGTTAAACAACACAAGGCGTGTAGGCAATATTGACTCGCAGAAAATGGTCTCATTGGCACACAAGTGGCTAATGTATCATAGTGAAAATAGCACTGCCTTGCACGTGTGATCTTGTGACACTTGGCTGAAAAGCAGGTTGTGGGAAACTATAGAACTTTTAATGCCAGAAAGCCACGTGTAGTAGGGCTCTTGCTCTTTAACATAACAAGAGGTATTACCCGGTTATAAGTGATCTTACCTACCACAATTACAGAGTGGTAAATTTCATTGCGGACAAAATAACGAAAAACACCAATTTGTTAAAACATTTAATTTGGGGGGTTTCCCCCCAAACCCCTTACTTTTTACCCTTATAACGTCACCCCAACTCCTCCCCGACCCATTGTAACCCCTTTACCCCTCTAGCCTTTATTTATTTAATTCAGGTTTGCAGTTTTTTCGGTATTATGGTCCACTCTGACATTTACCACTCTGTAATGTTTTAGACATCTTGACTGGATGCTGCATAACCCTCATTCAACTATTCAGTGGTAAGAGAGCGTAATCTACATAGTGCCATGTGATATCGCTAGATATTGCCTTTACATAGCATGCCCTTGCACCCTATGCCAGGTGTTGCCATTGCATTTCAGGTAGTCCCATCAAATGCCCAGGAACCCCATCCTATGCCAGGTTCAACATGAAATTCAGAGGTACTCAGACCCCATTCCACAAGGTCCTACCAAGATGTCCTGGTACATAGTTATACCCATCGAATTCCCTGTATCTGTCTCAGGATCCAGGCATTGTCATTAAAAGCGATGTCCTTAGACCACAGGGAACTCTCTGCATATTCTGGGAATGCCCATCAAATGCCCAGGTATTCATAGTGGCATGACTACCAAATGGCAAGGTGCACACCTAGCTATACTCCTCGAATGCCCCCTGGTGGTCACATCATATCACAGGTTTTGCCATCCAATGGGATATACTCGTATCATATTCTAATCATTGCCATGAAATGCCAAGATCTCTCATGATACATGATGCGCTGCCATAACATGCCTTTGTACTCAAATGCTATGCCAGGCAGTCCCGCTGAAGGCCCGCGTGCCCATGCCACTGGTCGTTACACTCTTGCAGGACTGTTTCTGGTGATGTGAAGCTACCCATTCCTAGTACTGCCTTAATGGACTTTACAGCATTACTACCTGGCATGTGGCACCTGACAGTGCACATTAGTTCTGGGTGATAACTGACCTTGGACATGTACATGCTTAAAAAAGACCTATAGCTAAACATACGGACATGTCAGCCGCTGGGCACGTGGGACTGGCAAAGTCTACTAATGTGGGCAACGGTCAGATTTGCTGGGAGTGGATGTTGGGGACTAGCAATAACTGTTGCTCGACTTGCAGACACTGGCAATGTCTGTTTCCCTCTGGGGAACCCCCAGATCAAATATTCAATATAAACATATTACTCTTAGAAACAATGTGCTGCTTAAATGCACCAGTCCTAAAATGTCCCAGAGGTGGTGCAGGGGGCTGGCAGGGATTGGGGGGCAGGGGGACTGGCCACCCCATCCCCTGGCTCTCCCCTGGTGTCCAGTGCACCCCCACAGCCTCCCGCTGGCACCCTATTATCCGCTGCCCCTGGCACCAAAAGCTGCCTCGGCCAACAGGTACATCATAAGGGTTTAGGCCAGTACTACTGGACTACTGTGCTTCAATAGCCCCCAATTACCACTTAATCCCAAATTAATTAGTTGGGTTGAAAATTGCCAGGGCCTAGTAAAATGTTGTTCAAATACCAACAGGTTTAAGGACATTTTCATGGTACAAAGTCCATTCCAAATTGTATGTTACACATCCCACACTAATAATACATATTTTGCGTGACGAACTCCACTGCCAAATTAGGGCTCCGTATTTTCAGCAAGAGCGGTGTATATTTATGGCAGGCCGGTTACACCTTGGAAATATGAGGGATGTCCACAACCCATATTCTACACGGAGGCTTCCTGGCCATTCTGCATTACATTGATGAAGGGATCATCAGGCATTTGATGGGAATACCTGGCATATCATGTGAGTTGCTAGCATTTGATGGGAGTAGCTGGCATATCACTAGAGCTGCTACATTTAATGGGAATACCTGGCATATCACGTGAGTAGCTGATATTTGATGGAAATACCTGGCATATCATGTGAGTAGCTGGCATTTGATGGAAATACCTGGCATATCATGTGAGTAGCTTGCATTTGATGGGAGTAGCTGGCATATCATGTGAGTAGCTTGCATTTGATGTGAGTAGTTAGCATATCATCTACGTAGCTTGCATTTGATGGAAATACCTGGCATATCATGTAGGTAGCTTGCATTTGATGGGAGTAGTTGGCATATCATGTGAGTAGCTTGCATTGATGGAAATACCTGGCATATCATGTGCGTAGCTGGTATTTGCTGGGATTTTGGTATACCATGTGAGTATCTGGCATTTGATGGGAATACCTGGCATATCACATAAGTAGCTAGCATTTAATGAGGATAGTTGGCATATCATGTGAGTAGCTTGCATTTGATGAGAGCACCTGCCATATTGTGTGAGTAGCTTGCATTTGATGGGAACACCTGCCATATCATGTGAGTAGCTTGCATTTGATGGGAGTAGTTGACATATCATGTGAGTAGCTGGCATTTGATGGAAATACCTGGCATATCATGTGCGTAGCTGGCCTTTGATGGAAATGCCTGGCATATCATGTGAGTAGCTGGTATTTGCTGGTATTTTGATATACCATGTGAGTAGTTGGCATTTGATGGGAATACCTGGCATATCACATAAGTAGCTAGCATTTAATGGGAATACCTGGCATATCATTGAGTAGCTTGCATTTGATTAGTGCACCTGCCATATCGCGTGAGTAGCTTGTATTTGATGGGAACACCTGCCATATCATGTGAGTAGCTTGTATTTGATGGGAGTAGGTGACATATCATGTGCGTAGCTGGCATTTGAGGGAAATACCTGGCATATCATGTGAGTAGCTGGTATTTGATGGGAGTAGTTGGCATATTACTTGAGCTGCTGCCATTTGTTAGGAATACCTGGCATATCACGTGAGTAACTTGTACTTGATGGGATTACCTGGCATATAATGTGCGTAGCTTGCATTTGATGGAAATACCTGGCATATCATGTGAGTAGCTGGTATTTGATGGGATTTTGTCATATCATGTGAGTAGCTGGTATTTGATGGGATTTTGGTATATCATGTGAGAAGCTGGCATTTGATGGGAATACCTGGCATATCACATAAATAGCTAGCATTTAATTGGGATAACTGGCATATCATGTGAGCAGCTGGCATTTGATGGGAACACCTGGCATATCATGTAAGTAGCTGGCATTTGATGGGAGTAGTTGGCATATCACGTGAGTAACTGGTACTTGATGGGATTACCTGGCATATCATGTAAATAGCTTGCATTTGATGGAAATCCCTGGCATATCATGTGAGTAGCTGACATTTGATGGAAATACCTGCATATCATGTGAGTAGCTGGTATTTCCTGGGATTTTGGTACACCATGTAAGTAGCTGGCATTTGAGGGAATACCTGGCATATCACATAAGTAGCTAGCATTTAATGGGAATACCTGGCATATCACTGAGTAGCTTGCATTTGATTAGTGCACCTGCCATATCGTGTGAGTAGCTTGTATTTGATGGGAGTAGGTGACATATCATGTGCGTAGCTGGCATTTGAGGGAAATACCTGGCACATCATGTGAGTAGCTGGTATTTGATGGGAGTAGTTGGCATATCATGTGCGTAGCTTGCATTTGATGGAAATACCTGGCATATCATGTGAGTAGCTGGTATTTGCTGGGATTTTGGTATACCATGTGAGTAGCTGGAATTTGATAGGAATAACTGGCATATCACATAACTAGCTAGCATTTAATGAGGATACCTGGCATATCATGTGAGTAGCTTGCATTTGATGAGCGCACCTGCCATATCGTGTGAGTAGCTTGCATTTGATGGGAACACCTGCCATATCATGTGAGTAGCTTGCGTTTGATGGGAGTAGTTGACATATAATGTGAGTAGCTACCATTTGATGGAAATGCCTGGCATATCATGTCAGTAGCTGCATTTGCTGGGATTTTGGTATACCATGTGAGTAGCTGGCATTTGATGGGAATACCTGGCATATCACATAAGTAGCTAGCATTTAATGAGGATACCTGGCATATCATGTGAGTAGCTTGCATTTGATGAGAGCACCTGCCATATCGTGTGAGTAGCTTGCATTTGATGGGAACACCTACCATATCATGTGAGTAGCTTGCATTTGATGGGAGTAGGTGACATATCATATGCGTAGCTGGCATTTGAGGGAAATACCTGGCATATCACATAAGTAGCTAGCATTTAATGTGAATACCTGCCAAATCATTGAGTAGCTTGCATTTGATTAGTGCACCTGCCATATCGCGTGAGTAGCTTGTATTTGATGGGAACACCTGCCATACCATGTGAGTAGCTTGTATTTGATGGGAGTAGGTGACATATCATGTGCGTAGCTGGCATTTGAGGGAAATACCTGGCATATCATGTGAGTAGCTGGTATTGGATGGGAGTAGTTGGCATATTACTTGAGCTGCTTCCATTTGTTAGGAATACCTGGCATATCACGTGAGTAACTGGTACTTGATGGGATTACCTGGCATATCATGTGCGTAGCTTGCATTTGATGGAAATACCTGGCATATCATGTGAGTAGCTGGTATTTGATGGGATTTTCGCATATCATGTGAATAGCTGGTATTTGATGGGATTTTGGTATATCATGTGAGAAGCTGGCAATTGATGGGAATACCTGGCATATCACATAAGTAGCTAGAATTTAATGGGGATACCTGGCATATCATGTGAGTAGCTGGCATTTGATGGGAACACCTTGCATATCATGCAAGTAGCTGGCATTTGATGGGAGTAGTTGGCATATCACATGAGTAACTGGTATTTGATGGGATTACCTGGCATATCATATAAATAGCTTGCGTTTGATGGAAATACCTGGCATATCATGTGAGTAGCTGGCATTTGATGGAAACACCTGGCATATCATGTGCATAGCTGGCATTTGATGGAAATACCTGGCATATCATGGGAGTAGCTGGTATTTTCAGGGATTTTGGTATACCATGTGAGTAGCTGGCATTTGATGGGAATACCTGGAATATCACTTAAGTAGCTAGCATTTAATGAGGATACCTGGCATATCATGTGAGTAGCTTGCATTTGATGAGAGGACCTGCCATATTGTGTGAGTAGCTTGCATTTGATGGCAACACCTACCATATCATGTGAGTAGCTTGCATTTGATGGGAGTAGTTGACATATCATGTGAGTAGCTGGCATTTGATGGAAATACATGGCATATCATGTGCGTAGCTGGCCTTTGATGGAAATGCCTGGCATATCATGTGAGTAGCTGGTATTGGATGGGAGTAGTTGGCATATTACTTGAGCTGCTGCCATTTGTTAGGAATACCTGGCATATCACGTGAGTAACTGGTACTTGATGGGATTACCTGGCATATCATGTGCGTAGCTTGCATTTGATGGAAATACCTGGCATATCACATAAGTAGCTAGCATTTAATGGGAATACCTGGCATATCATGGAGTAGCATGCATTTGATTAGTGCACCTGCCATTTCGTGTGAGTAGCTTGTATTTGATGGGAACACCTACCATATCAAGTGAGTAGCTTGTATTTGATGGGATTTTGGTATACCATGTGAGTAGCTGGCATTTGATGGGAATACCTGGCATATCACATAAGTAGCTAGCATTTAATGGGAATACCTGGCATATCATTGAGTAGCTTGCATTTGATTAGTGCACCTGCCATATCGTGTGAGTAGCTTGTATTTAATGGGAGTAGGTGACATATCATGTGCGTAGCTGGCATTTGAGGGAAATACCTGGCATATCATGTGAGTAGCTGGTATTTGATGGGAGTAGTTGGCATATTACTTGAGCTGCTGCCATTTGTTAGGAATACCTGGCATATCACGTGAGTAACTGGTACTTGATGGGATTACCTGGCATATCATGTGCGTAGCTTGAATTTGATGGAAATAACTGGCATATTATGTGAGTAGCTGGTATTTGATGGGATGTTGACATATCATGTGAGTAGCTGGTATTTGATGGCATTTTGGTATATCATGTGAGAAGCTGGCATTTGATGGGAACACCTGGCATATCATGTAAGTAGCTGGCATTTGATGGGAGTAGTTGGCATATCACGTGAGTAACTGGTACTTGATGGGATTAGCTGGCATATCATGGAAATAGTTTGCATTTGATGGAAATACCTGGCATATCATGTGCATAGCTGGCATTTGATGGAAATACCTGGCATATCATGTGAGTAGCTGGTATTTGATGGGATTTTGGTATACCATGTGAGTAGCTGGCAATTGATGGGAATACCTGGCATATCATTGAGTAGCTTGCATTTGATTAGTGCACCTGCCAAATCGCGTGAGTAGCTTGTATTTGATGGGAACACCTGCCATATCATGTGAGTAGCTTGTATTTGATGGGAGTAATTGACATATCATGTGCGTAGCTGGCATTTGAGGGAAATACCTGGCATATCATGTGAGTAGCTGGTATTGGATGGGAGTAGTTGGCATATTACTTGAGCTGCTGCCATTTGTTAGGAATACCTGGCATATCACGTGAGTAACTGGTACTTGATGGGATTACCTGGCATATCATGTGCGTAGCTTGCATTTGATGGAAACACCTGGCATAGCATGTGAGAAGCTGGCATTTGATGGGAATACCTGGCATATCACATAACTAGATAGCATTTAATGGGGATACCTGGCATATCATGTGAGCAGCTGGCATTTGATGGGAACACCTTTCATATCATGTAAGTAGCTGGCATTTGATGGGAGTAGTTGGCATATCACGTGAGTAACTGGTACTTGATGGGATTAGCTGGCATATCATGGAAATAGTTTGCATTTGATGGAAATACCTGGCATATCATGTGCATAGCTGGCATTTGATGGAAACACCTGGCATATCATGTGCATAGCTGGCATTTGATGGAAATACCTGGGATATCATGGGAGTAGCTGGTATTTCCTGGGATTTTGGTATATCATGTGCGTAGCTGGCATTTAATGGGAATACCTGGCATATCATTGAGTAGCTGGTATTTGATGGGAGTGGTTGGCATATTACTTGAGCTGCTGCCACTTGTTAGGAATACCTGGCATATCACGTGAGTAACTGGTACTTGATGGAGGTAGTTGGCATATCATGTGCATAGCTTGCATTTGATGGAAATACCTGGCATATCATGTGAGTAGCTTGCATGTGATGGGAGTAGTTGGCATATCATGTGCATAGCTTGCATTTGATGGAAATACCTGGCATATCATATGAGTAGCTGGTATTTGCTGGGATTTGGTATACCATGTGAGTAGCTGGCATTTGATGGGAATACCTGGCATATCACTTAAGTAGCTAGCATTTAATGAGGATACCTGGCATATCATGTGAGTAGCTTGCATTTGATGAGAGCACCTGCCATATCGTGTGAGTAGCTTGCATTTGATGGGAACACCTACCATATCATGTGAGTAGCTTGCATTTGATGGGAGTAGTTGACATATCATGTGAGTAGCTGACATTTGATGGAAACACATGGCATATCATGTGCGTAGCTGGCCTTTGATGGAAATGCCTGGCATATCATGTGAGTAGCTGGTATTTGCTGGGATTTTGGTATACCATGTGAGTAGCTGGCATTTGATAGGAATACCTGGCATATCACATAAGTAGCTAGCATTTAATGGGAATACCGGGCATATCATTGAGTGGCATGCATTTGATTAGTGCACCTGCCATATCGCGTGAGTAGCTTGTATTTGATGGGAACACCTACCTGCCATATCGCGTGAGTAGCTTGTATTTGATGGGAACACCTACCATATGATGTGAGTAGCTTGTATTTGATGGGATTTTGGTATACCATGTGAGTAGCTGGTATTTGATGGGAATACCTGGCATATCACATAAGTAGCTAGCATTTAATGGGAATACCTGGCATATCATTGAGTAGCTTGCATTTGATTAGTGCACCTGCCATATCGTGTGAGTAGCTTGTATTTGATGGGAGTAGGTGACATATTATGTGCGTAGCTGGCATTAGAGGGAAATACCTGGCATATCATGTGAGTAGCTGGTATTTGATGGGAGTAGTTGGCATATTACTTGAGCTGCTGCCATTTGTTAGGAATACCTGGCATATCACGAGAGTAACTGGTACTTGATGGGATTACCTGGCATATCATGTACGTAGATTGCATTTGATGGAAATAACTGGCATATCATGTGAGTAGCTGGTATTTGATGGGATGTTGGCATATCATGTGAGTAGCTGGTATTTGATGGCATTTTGGTATATCATGTTAGAAGCTGGCATTTGATTGGGACACCTGGCATATCATGTAAGTAGCTGGCATTTGATGGGAGTAGTTGGCATATCACGTGAGTAACTGGTACTTGATGGCATTACCTGGCATATCATGTAAATAGCTTGCATTTGATAGAAATACCTGGCATATCATGTGAGTAGCTGACATTTGATGGAAATACCTGGCATATCATGTGAGTAGCTGGTATTTCCTGGGATTTTGGTACACCATGTAAGTAGCTGGCATTTGAGGGAATACCTGGCATATCACATAAGTAGCTAGCATTTAATGGGAATACCTGGCATATCACTGAGTAGCCTGCATTTGATTAGTGCACCTGCCATATCGTGTGAGTAGCTTGTATTTGATGGGAGTAGGTGACATATCATGTGCGCAGCTGGCATTTGAGGGAAATACCTGGCACATCATGTGAGTAGCTGGTATTTGATGGGAGTAGTTGGCATATCATGTGCGTAGCTTGCATTTGATGGAAATACCTGGCATATCATGTGAGTAGCTGGTATTTGCTGGGATTATGGTATACCATGTGAGTAGCTGGCACTTGATGGGAATACCTGGCATATCACATAAGTAGCTAGCATTTAATGTGAATACCTGCCATATCATTGAGTAGCTTGCATTTGATTAGTCCACCTGCCATATCGCGTGAGTAGCTTGTATTTGATGGGAACACCTGCCATATCATGTGAGTAGCTTGTATTTGATGGGAGTAGGTGACATATCATGTGGGTAGCTGGCATTTGAGGGAAATACCTGGCATATCATGTGAGTAGCTGGTATTGGATGGGAGTAGTTGGCATATTACTTGAGCTGCTGCCATTTGTTAGGAATACCTGCCATATCACGTGAGTAACTGGTACTTGATGGGATTACCTGGCATATCATGTGCGTAGCTTGCATTTGATGATAGCGCCTGCCATATCATGTGAGTAGCTTGCATTTGATGGGAACACCTACCATATCATGTGAGTAGCTTGTATTTGATGGGAGTAGTTGACATATCATGTGAGTAGCCGGCATTTGATGGAAACACATGGCATATCATGTGCGTAGCTGGCCTCTGATGGAAATGCCTGGCATATCATGTGAGTAGCTCGTATTTGCTGGGATTTTGGTATACCATGTGAGTAGCTGGCATTTGATGGGAATACCTGGCATATCACATACGTAGCTAGCATTTAATGGGAATACCTTGCATATCATTGAGTAGCTTGCATTTGATTAGTGCACCTGCCATATCGTGTAAGTAGCTTGTATTTGATGGGAGTAGGTGACATATCATGTGAGTAGCTTGTATTTGATGGGTTTTTGGTATACCATGTGAGTAGCTGGCATTTGATGGGAATACCTGGCATATCACATAATTAGCTAGCATTTAATGGTAATACCTGGCATATCATTGAGTAGCTTGCATTTGATTAGTGCCCCTGCCATATCATGTGAGTAGCTTGTATTTGATGGGAGTAGGTGACATATCATATGCGTAGCTGGCATTTGAGGGAAATACCTGGCATATCATGTGAGTAACTGGTATTTGATGGGAGTAGTTGGCATATTACTTGAGCAGCTGCCATTTGTTAGGAATACCTGGCATATCACGTGAGTAACTGGTACTTGATGGGATTACCTGGCATGTCATGTGCGTATCTTGCATTTGATGGAAATAACTGGCATATCATGTGAGAAGCTGGCATTTGATGGGAACACCTGGCATATCATGTAAGTAGCTGGCAGTTGA
Organism: Ambystoma mexicanum; assembly: GCF_040938575.1. Lineage (NCBI taxonomy): Eukaryota > Metazoa > Chordata > Amphibia > Caudata > Ambystomatidae > Ambystoma > Ambystoma mexicanum. The sequence continues at coordinate 1,031,485,638 of NC_090941.1, read as the reverse complement.
TGGGAGTAGTTGGCATATCACATGAGTAACTGGTACTTGATGGGATTACCTGGCATATCATGGAAATAGCTTGCATTTGATGGAAATACCTGGCATATCATGTGCATAGCTGGCATTTGATGGAAATACCTGGCATATCATGTGAGTAGCTGGTATTTTATGGGATTTTGGTATACCATGTGAGTAGCTGGCATTTGATGGGAATACCTGGCATATCACATAAGTAGCTAGCATTTAAAGGGAATACCTGTCATATCATTGAGTAGCTTGCATTTGATAAGTGCACCTGCCATATCGCGTGAGTAGCTTGTATTTGATGGGAACACCTGCCATATCATGTGAGTAGCTTGTATTTGATGGGAGTAGGTGACATATCATGTGCGTAGCTGGCATTTGATGGAAACACATGGCATATCATGTGCCTAGCTGGCCTTTGATGGAAATGCCTGGCATGTCATGTGAGTAGCTGGAATTTGCTGGGATTTTGGTATACCATGTGAGTAGCTGGCATTTGATGGGAATACCTGGCATATCACATAAGTAGCTAGCATTTAAAGGGAATACCTGGCATATCATTGAGTAGCATGCATTTGATTAGTGCACCTGCCGTATCTCGTGAGTAGCTTGTATTTGATGGGATTTTGGTATACCATGTGAGTAGCTGGCATTTGATGGGAATACCTGGCATATCACATAAGTAGCTAGCATTTAATGGGAATACCTGGCATATCACTGAGTAGCTTGCATTTGATTAGTGTACCTGCCATATCGTGTGAGTAGCTTGTATTTGATGGGAGTAGGTGACATATCATGTGCGTAGCTGGCATTTGAGGGAAATACCTGGCATATCATGTGAGTAGCTCGTATTTGATGGGAGTAATTGGCATATTACTTGAGCTGCTGCCATTTGTTAGGAATACCTTGGATATCACGTGAGTAACTGGTACTTGATGGGATTACCTGGCATATCATGTGCGTAGCTTGCATTTGATGGAAATACCTGGCATATCATGTGAGTAGCTGGTATTTGATGGGAATGCCCGGTATATCATGTGAGAAGCTGGCATTTGATGGGAATACCTGGCATATCACATAAGTAGCTAGCATTTAATGGGGATACCTGGCATATCATGTGAGTAGCTTGCATTTGGTGGGTGCACCTGCCATACCAAGTGGCTTTGGATGGGAACACCTGCTATATCATGTGAGTAGCTGGCATTTGATTGGGGTAAAAAAAAAATAACCAGGGCGGGCTGTTCTGAGAATATATTTACACTTATAGTGTCAAGTGACTTGCCAGCTGGTGCAAATGATCCATCCTTAAGTAGGATCTGTTTTTAGATGTTCCTAGTGTCTAGTCTAATTTATCACATGGGTTTCTTCTTTCTATCAATGGGCCTCATTACGACCCTGGCGGTAAGGGGTTAGCGCCAGCGTTAGCTGCGCCGACCCCTTACCGCCAATTACGAGGTCCCTTAGCGCCATGGCGCTTTTAACACCTGCTTTTAGCAGGTGTTAAAATCCATGGCGCTAAGGGACCATGGAGTTAATTACGCCACCGTAATTTACGGTGGCGTAATTAACGCCTTCCCCACTCCCATTATGCCCTATGGGGCAAAAATGGGAATGGGGAAGGGTAAATGGGGATTGGGGACTTACCGCCCCGCCGACCTCGGAATGGGGCGGTAAGTCCGCCAACCACCATGGCGTAAACGTAGTTTACGCCATGGTGGTAAAGTCACGGCCCAGGCGGTAACTTACCGCCTGGGTCGTAATGAGGCCCAATGTGTTCTAGTGTACTGGATGTTCCTGCATGGCCCCATCTGGTTTACAAAGCCATGACTTGGACATGCGCTAATATTTTGTAACCCTATAGCTTTTAATTAATTTTGTGCTAAAAAACCCAATTTATTTCAATGTGTGGTTTTTAACTTGTGATAAATTTGACGACAGAGGGGCAGATTCTCAAAAAAAGGGCACATGAAAGGAGTGCAGGGAATTCCCTCGTTTCATTTGCGATATTTTCATAAATGATCAGGTCACCTTATGCACAAAGGTGTTCTGGAGCACTTATGGAGGGGATGAACAGTGGTGCAAAGATGCGCTTTCCAGCCCCCTTGCATACATTTAGTGATGGGAGGGCGTGACGGGACCCTTAAGCTGAATCTTCTTCTCTTGCTATATTCCAGGTATCTGTGGAATTAGATTGACCCATCTCACAGCCCTCTTATCCTTTTTTGTCAAGCATTTTTTCCAGGACATATATATGATGCATTAAAGTGACCCGCTAGGAAGAAAGGGATATTGACCCAGCAATGGTGACTCTCAACCTACCTTTTAGATATTCGCAGTTGTAGACGCTGAGCTTATCCACGGAGTGACCCGCTTGAAAAAAGTGATATTGACCCTGCAAGACATCGCCATGGGGACTCTCAACCTACCTTTCAGATATTCGCAGTTGTAGAGGCTGAGCTTATCCACGGAGTGAAGGTGGACCAGATTTTGCTTCGGCGTTCGAGTGAAATTCATCACCATGAATTTCTCGAAGGGCGGGATCAGCAATTCTTTGGTCTCTGGATAGGATGAGAAGTTCTTAATGTTGACTCCGTAGCACGTCTCTATCTCGAAGACTGTGTGTTGGCCAAACCTCAAGCCATTCCGTTGGCTGAGGGATGAGGAGACGAACTGTCCGAACCGGACAAGTTTCCCCTTCTTCGTTTTGTAGCGTATGTCCCTATATCCTCTGTACGCCTTAAAGCACCGTGGGGTCTCCTCCTGTGCTTCCAGTAGCTGGAGAGCTCTGGTCAAAAGAAAGTGGAGCGTTTTAAACTTAAAATTCTTTTGGTAATGTTCTGGAGATAGCCCACCTTCCCTGACGGCTTTGTTGAATGCTTTGTAAAGTTCCCCATGGGACGTGTACGCTAAGATGGCGATTGCATGCTCATCCCTGAAGCCGCTGGACAAGACTGTGGTGTGGTTCCTATTCTCCCATTTTGTTCTGGCAGCCTCCCAGCCCCTGGCAAAGTACTTGTTCTTTGCATACTCCGTCCTGTTCAACGCTGGGAGAGCTGCCTCCATAGCTTCTGCGCAACCTTCATATTGCTCGTCAAAGGCGGAGAGCCGCAAGTCGATTGTAGGCTCCAGTAAGAAGATGTCTCTTTTGTAAAGCTGATGACATGCCGTCTAGACAGGAGAAAATGCATAAGGCAAGGTTACTGCCCATTGCTACAGTAAATGAACACACAGGTTTCATGCATGCCCCATTCTCAGTCATCCGGGTACAGGTCCAACCCACAGCTAAACAGAAGGATAAGCACAATGTACACACACTGGTGCCAAACCACCCCAATTAGCTACGTTATTAGCACGGTGGAGCGCACAGATTCCAGTCATCAAGAACAGGGTGCTAATGAAACCATAGTCACTAGTCACGTGGAGACAGGAGTAGACCTAAAGAGAAAATATATTCAACCTAAAACCAGTCTCTCTGGTAAGCAATACCATTTCCGAATATCAGTCCCAACCTGAACCCACCAGATCAAATAGATTCAAGCCACATAATCAAAGCGCATCCCATACTAATCCTATCACCACCCATTACAGCAATTACCCCCATGTTCGGGCTTCGTATATGGCTGGTAATGGCCTGCCAGCCTATGCCTATGTAGGCCCGAGCGAGGACAAGTTGTTTTTTTGACAGGTTGGGTTGGCTTTTCATGTATATGTTAGAAGTCATGCCTCCCCGCCCCACCCCAACATTTTCAGCAAAGTTACTCCACTGTATGTATTGCACAAACCCAATCTGGAAAAAAACAAAGGTGGCCACCACCATAGAAAGCAGAAAAGGGACACATGCCCTTTTCTATTTCTATGGCCAGCTTGTGGGAATGGGGAGGGAGCATGTCGGATGAACCAGGAAGCATTGTGCCAGCAGGTACGTCCATGGTATGGGGATGGAAGGGGGGGGGGTGTTCAGTATGTCATCGGGGCTGGAGGGAAGGTGGGGAAGAAAAGGGACTGGGTAAGGGGTCAAGGAACGGCCAAAGGCTGAGAACAAATAAATATTGTGGCACCCGAGGAAAGGGCACAGGCAGACACTGGAAGTTTCTGCCTGCATTCCAGCCACGTGATTGGCTGCACGCCCTTCCAGAGTGTGAATAAGTGTGATGAGTCTGTCCATGCCTAATGACTTGGGCTTTGACAAGCTAATCTAAGATAACTCTGATCCCACTGCTAACTATTCAATGCCTCCATGCATATTACCGTTGCGTCAATAAACAAACCCTGGGTCAGTCCAACCAGATCATCCACTATTACTCATGCATGCCTATAGACTTTGACTATGATAAGAAAGCCCCGGATCACTCCAATCCAATCCCCATCAAGAAAAGATCTCCATACCTATAGACCTTGGCTCTGAAACGCCCAGATGACTCCAAGTCCATGTTCACCAAGTAATTCCCTTCATATCGATAGACCATGCCTCTGACAAGCAAACCCCAGATCACTCCAGCCATGTCATCATCAATTATATATCAATACACCTTGTCTACGAAAAGCACACTCCACCAGCCATTAAATAAGTCAATACCTACAGACTTTGGCCCTGATAGGCAAAATCCCAGTTCACTCTCAATGCATCACCCTGGGCTTTAAGTGGATCGGGCCTAACCGGGGCAGAGCCCTGGCAGGCTCCGAATATTGTCTTTGAGACAGGGCGATGGTGGGACCCCTGGAGTCCCCTGCTAACGGCAGTCCACCTGGCTCATTACAGGCAATGCTGTTTTTGTAAAGTGTGAGCTCTCTCGTGTCAGCGAGAGCTTCAGGCTTTAGAAAAAAAAGACTTGTCTTGTCATCGTGTCCCTGCATCTCTAGTGGAGGGGTGTCTGGTGGGGGTTGACAACACAATCAAAAGGCGAGGTGTTTTCTTTGTAAAGCCTAACACTGTTACGTGCAAGCGAGAACTTCAGGCTTTACAAAAAAGAAAAGTCCAGTGTTTCATTGGATCATCACCTTGGTGATTATCCCCACATCTCCAGTGAAAGGGGTGCCTGTCAGGGGGTCACCACCACAATTAAAAGACAAGGAAACACTTACCTGACCTGAATGGTGCCCGTTAGGCCACGGAGGCGTGGTTCTAATCATTATCTTTTCTCTCTTTTTAACAGACAGAACACTAGGTTTTCAGGCGCATACTCAGGCAAGGGTCAAAATAATTACTAAAATCCCTGCCTGGCTGCTCTGAGATAATCGCTTACCAAAATCCACAGAAGTCTTCGTGACTCTTTGGTATGTCGCTTGGAAGGATCATCCAATATGCGCCAACTTGCAATTTAGTGAAAAAAGACACTTTCAATCTTAAGGGTGATTTCAAATCAATGTAATTCTCAAAAATCTTGAATTCCAAATGTTGAATTGCTTAGTCTTAGAAAGTATCAACTTTTGTTTGTGACCTCTGCCAACATCTATTTGTCGCCACTTGGATAGTATCAACAGATTGTTGGTGGCCTCTATCAACATCTATTTAGAACCCCTACACGCGTTTCTCCAATTTGGGTCCAGTGGATCCCCAGGAGGTTTTTGTACAGTTGTCAGGGTGTCCTTCGTAGATTCCTGTGTGTTTTTAGTGGTTTTATCCTAGCTTCCAATATGTCTATTTGGGTTTATAGTGTCTTTTTCGAATGGCATTTTTTCGAATGCCATTATGTGGAAAAATGTTTTTTAAATGGAGGGGTTCCCCCTAAACCCCCTGTTTTTTTTAAAACACATTTTTTTACTTTTGAAACCACAAAAAATATTAAAAAATATAAAATAAAAAAATAATACATTCGAAATATTTTTTTTCGCCAACATTTTTTCTACATAATTGCATTTCAAAGAAATGCATTTGAAAAAATGACCGGATACCGTCTATTTGATATTGGTGGCATTTACCATAAAGGCTTGACCTCTTTAACATTTCCAAAGTCATCATTAATGTCTATTTCAACAGGACCATCATGGTTCAGGGTCCTCAACCCAACCTTCTTCTCTTTAATAGGCTCCTCCCTCGCCTCTCTAATCTTACCTCCCTCTCCGGCCAGGCTCACTTGCCTACTGTACCTTCCTCCTCCTCTACACTGGCCCCCTTGCCCACTACGCCTTCCTCCTAATCCTTTTTACAGGCACCTGGGCCCTGCCCTACTGTCCCGGCTCCCTTGTCGGCCTTGACTCCTCCTCCATCCACTACTATTCCTCTGGCCCTCATGCCACCCTCAGGGGGGACCAAGGTCCCATGCGCCCCCCGGCAGAAGACCTTTAAGGATGGCAAGCTGCTCCACATTGCCACCATTAACACTTGCTCTGCTGTAAAACACTCAACCGATATCTGCAACCTCCTCGAACTCATGGATCTTGATGTGCTCGCCATCACTGAGACATGGTTCAAGGATAGCTCGGTCACAAGCTTTGACACTCTTCTCCCTGAAGGCTAAACGATCCTCTCTGTGCCCAGGCTGAAGAAGGCAGCTGGTGGAGTAGCACTGATCTTCCCTGAATGGATACCTGTGCCTATTGTCCCTACTCAGGCTGACCCTTCTTCGAGTGCCTAGTCTGTAGGCTCTCACTCTCTCCTAAATCCTCTCTCCTCATGGCTACCTTCTATCGGCCTCCTGGACAGCTCACTCTCTTCCTTTCGGAATGAGCTGACCTAGTCTCTTCTCTACTCTCCTCTTCCTCTCCACCCCTCCTGTTGGGCAACCTCAACATCCATGTGGACTCTCCTGACTTGTCAGGACCTTTCCGCACCCTATGTGACTCCCTCTCCCTCTCTATTCTACCCTCTGGTCCATTCACACTGAGGGCCACACGTTAGATTCTCTCATCCCCACTGACATTCCACTCGCTATCCCTCTCACCATCTCTCTCTCTTGGACTGATCACTCCCTGCTACCAACTCACCTGAAGCTCTCCTCTCCGCTGGTTCCATGTAATAATGTCCCCACAAAAATATCGGCATGCAAAAATATTGCCGAAAAATGGCCGTTTTTTGTGGGGACATTATTGCATGGAACATTTTTTTTTTTTGGCTGCCTCTATCCCCATATATATGGTCACCCATATGATATCGCCACGACCTTTTCCCGGCGATATTATGTACGGCGACCATATATATATGGGGATAATATTACCTGATACCCTCTCCTCTGGCAGCAACTCAACCTGCACAGCCACTCGGCATCATGGTCACCAGACCCATGAAAAAAATGACAGTGGCCGCCTTTGCCTCCACCTACTCTCCTCCTCCCACTCCTGTGGCTGACTCCCACCCTGACAGGGCCCTCGCTATCCTTAATCTCTCTATCTCCAACACTCTTGATATTCTTGTCCTTGTCATAAGGGTCCGACTGAAGCCTTCCGAAAAGTGCAACTCTTGGTACAACTCCTACCTGGCTGGCCTTAAACGCAAGTGTAGGGCAGCTGAACGGGAATGGAATACGTCGGGTGGACCATCTGACAAACTGGCCTGCAGCCTCCTACAAAGGCAATATTCACTCTCCATCCACGGTAAAAAAAAAGAGTCTTTATTCAAGCCTGCACCTCCGCGGCATCAAACAACATCTATTTATTAATTTTTATTTATTTATTGTATTTATAACATGGACAAACTTTTCAAAGTCTCCAAGGAACTGGCCAATCCTGCAGCAGCCTCCTCATCTATCACTCCCACCCAGGACCTCCGCTTGGCCCTGACAGCACACTTCACCACAAAAACCCAAGACATCCCCTCCTCGCTTCAACCCACACAACAGCACACATCAGCACCCGTGTCTCCCTTGGCCTCACCTCCGCTTCCACTCTCCTCACTCCCTCCCGTCACACCTGATGAGGTTGGCAGACAAGTCCAGTCTATGAAGGCCTCACCCAAGCAAGTGGACCCTTGCCCTTCCAAACCCACCAAGGACAACATTGACTCCCTGGCACCAGTCTTGGCTGAACTTTGCAACTCTCCTTTTCCACTGGAGTTTTCCCAACTGCTCTTAAGCACTCCCTTGTGTACCCTCTGCTCAAGAAACCCTGTGCTGACCCTTCCATTCTGTCAAACTACCGCCCAATCTCCATCACTCCCTCCCTGGGCAAACTCCTGGAGAAGCTGGCTATCTCTCAGCTAAACCTCCACACGGAATCAATCAATTGTTTCCACGACTATCAGTCTGGCTTTAGAGCATCCAGAGGCACGGAAACTGCTCTTCTGAACACCTGTGAAGACCTGCTCTCAGATCTTGACACTAAGACTCCCTCTGTCCTCATTCTCCTTGATCTCTCCTCCGCCTTTGACATGGTTAACCGCAACATCCTGATCTCACAGTTTTGTGACACCCTGGAAATCACAGGTCGGCTCTGGCTTGGTTAACCTCTTTTCTCTCTGACCACCCATCCCAGGTCAAACTTGGTGAGAACTTCTCTCACCTATCACCCTCTCAACCTGTGCCTTTCCCCAGGGTTCTAACCTATCCCGCTGGTTCTTCAATGTCTACATGGCTGCCCTGGCACATGTGACTGCCCCTTTCACCTCTAATTTCCAGTGTTATGCGGATGATAAGCAACTCTCCTTCAGGCTCCCCTCAGCTGCCTCCTCCTCCTCCTCCTCCTCCTCCTCCTCCTCACTCATACCTGACTGTCTGTCCGCTATTTAGTCATGGTGTGCTGCCAACAACCTCTGTCTCAATGCCAGTAAAACTGAGATTGTTAGCATTGGGACGCCTGCACCCACTTTCCCCTCTCACTCTGGCCGGCCTCCCTTGGCCCTGCGCCCAGCCCCACCTTTGAGGCCAAAAACATTGGGATCATCTTCGACTACTCTCTCCTTCTCCTCTCACATTTCTGACATCTCAAAAAAGTCCAACTATCAACTACACCTCCTTAGAGGCACTCTACCTTTTCTCACTTTCCCCCAGTGGCTGTCATGATCTCTGCTTCCAAAAGGTCAGGGTTTTCCCAACTCCCTTGGAAGCAGATCCATAACCCAGGTTCCGAGTGCCAATCAGTCCCAATTGGGACCTTTTGGACCCAGTCCTGGCGCCAGTGGCACCAGGCTCATAAATATGCCCAGTCCCAGCGCTGGAAGCGCCGGGCTCATAATGCTTGGGTGGACTTACCTGCAGCAGACCATGCTGCTTACTTACCTGCCAGTTGAGCCTCTGATCCTCTTCTGTTTGGGACTACTTTTCCTGTTGGGTGGGGCAGGAGCCACTCCCTAGGTTCAGAACACTGGAACTCTTCTGGAAAGCAGGAACTCTTTTCTTACCTAGGCGAGGCTGTGGAAGGAGACACCTAAGCACTACAGGAGGCTATTTAAACCACACCCGATGGATGGATCTTGCTTTGCGTTATTCTGCATCCTCTGCAGCAGAACGCTCATCGTGTCTTCTGCATCTGATCCTGGGCCTAAGGGAAAAAGGCTTACCATCCTGAATCCAGTCTTCAGCAACACCTATAAAGACAAGAAAGAACAGGTTAGCATTACGGTCTTCAGTGACAGCTCTTCACTAACCTGGTCCATCGGCTGTCACCAACGCCTCGCGCTGCATTCCGACATCTGCAAGACAAAGGCTTACCTACTCTTCGTGCGCTCCGGAGGTCTTCACACTGCATTCCGGCATCTGAAAGACAAAAGCTTACCAACTCTTCGCACGCTCTGGAGGCCTTCGGCGCTGCATCCCGCATCTGAAAGACAAAACAAGGTGCGTTTAAAGACATTGGGGAACTTTAATACTCACGTGCCATTACTCCTTTCCACATCTAACCCAGTGGGTATTCCGGCACCCTGCAGCCGCTCCGAACTTGTACCTGCAAAATAAAAAGACAGTTAGAGCGCATCGTGAAGCAGGCAACAAGCGCTTACTTACGTGCTTCCAGGCGCTTCTATTCATCACACGGGCTCCATCTTCAACTCACTTCAGCCCGTCATCCACCATCGCCGGAACCCTGCAAAACAAGAGACATCATTACTAAAGACTTTAAAGACATTAGAAGTACTCGAAACTTACCGTTCGTGCAGTAAACGACGGACAGCAGTCCTCTGAAGTCAAGAGGCCTGCTCCCCTTATCCAGTGAAGAAACTGGTTACAGCACCCTGCCCCGAGGCAGATGGAGAGCACGGCGTTCACTTACCTAAGACATCTTACCCTTCGAGTCAGACATACAGTGCACAGAGGTCCAGCCCAAATAGCCAGCCGTGTGGTACACATCACCTTTGAAGATACGGTATACGCCCAGTCAAGACCGGCGCCTCTACGGGAATCAGGTGAGCGTTACAGAACGCAAAGCCTACCACAAAACTCCCGTCCAGGCGCTATGGAAACCTCGGATACCGACCAACTAGCCCAGTTACTTGGGGAACTAAGGGCAGAAGTGCATGCAGCCCGTCAGGAAACGAACGCTCTAAGAAGGGAACTGATTATTTCCAAGGAGCGAACAGGTGATCTCGCTAGACAATTGCTACAGTCACAAGCCGGACAGACCCCGTTACCCGCATCTGGGGGAAATCTTCCTTCTACATCCTCTATGAATCCAGTGCAGATCAACCTACCTGGGAATGTACCTCTGGCTCCGCCCGAACGATTTTCTGGTGACCCAAAGAGGTTTGCAGTATTTATCAATCAGTGCCGGTTGCATTTCTTATGCCGGCCAGCAGCCTTTCCAACTGATCAAGCTAAAGTAGCTTTCGTGCTTTCGTACCTTAGTGGCAATGCGGCAGACTGGTCGATCCCTTTAGTAAATCAAGATGATCCGGTCCTCCATGATTTTCAAGCTTTTCAGCTCAGTATGGAAAAACTGTTCGCAAGACATTCACAGGGGCAGGCCTTGGACAATGAGCTTCTTTCGTTGCGACAAGGTAATCAAGACCTTTTGGCTTATATTGCGTCTTTCAACAGACTGATAGTGGAAACTCAATGGTCTGAGGACAAAAGGATTACGCTGTTTTATAGAGGTCTACGTGGAGAGCTCAAAGATGTGTTAGCCCAAGTAGTGAATCCCCCACAAGATTGTTCGGACTATATAGACTTAGTCGTTCAAATAGATCACAGACTGCAGAACAGGAAGGCCGATCGTTCCAAGTTTGATGCTCGAGTATTTTCCAAACCGCCAACTCCTTCCAAAGGAGTAGACTCCGGGGAACCCATGCAAATAGGGGGTCTGAAAGGTCCTCTAACACAAAAGGAGCGGGAAAGGAGAAAACAGTTGCAATTATGCCTCTATTGCGGAAACTCAGGGCACTTTCTTCGAGACTGTCCGGTGAAACCTGCCAAGAAGGCAGTAGGAGCTGCAGTTACCAAAGTTACAAACTCTGAGCAGGGAAACGACCTCGCCCGACAAGAATAGAGGTCCTCTTGCCGAGCTTGAAAACCAGTTCCGTGACCTCGCATTTCGTGATACCTATGGTCCTCATTAGCCCTGATAATCCGGATCGATTACATGCAATTGAAGCTTACGTCGACAGCGGTGCCATCGGCAATTATGTGGATCATGAAATGGTTTTGAGGATGAATCTAACTCTTTGTCCTAAGGCTGTAAAGGACGTCATTACTACGGTGGATGGTACGGAGATAGCCTCCGGGCCAGTAACGCATACCACTCAAGAAGTGACGCTAGTAAGTCAAGATGGACACCATGAGAAGATCGTGTTTGATGTGATCAAGGCCCCTCAGTTTCAGATTATTCTAGGAATACCTTGGTTAGAGAAACACAATCCTCTGATCGATTGGCGAGCAAGAACGGTCCAGTTTCCAGAATGTGTCTCTACTTGTCACCCTCCACCTGGTGTTGCACTGGCAGCAATTTCTTCAGAGACTCCCCAGTTACCTCCCGAATACCTAGAATACCAAGATGTGTTCCGGAAGGATCAGGCTAACTCTCTACCTCCTCATAGGTCTTATGACTGCCAGATAGACCTGATACCTGGATCTACTCCTCCTTGTAGTAGAATTTATGCCCTCACCGAGCCTGAGAACCTTCACCTTCGACAATACCTGGATCAATACCTGGCAAATGGGTTTATTCGTCCTTCCAAGTCCCCTGCTTCTTCAGCTTTGTTCTTCGTTCCAAAAAAGGAAGGAGACCTTAGAACTTGTATAGATTATCGCTCCCTGAACCAGATCACCGTTAAGAATAGATATCCGTTACCTTTGATCCCTGAACTCCTGGACCAAGTCAGAAAAGCATGCATATATACAAAGCTGGATCTTAGAGGAGCTTACCACTTGGTACGAGTAAAAGAGGGCGATGAATGGAAGACGGCCTTCCGCACCAAGTATGGGCTATTTGAATATCAGGTCATGCCCTTCGGACTTTGCAAAGCCCCGGCCGCCTTTCAATATTTTATGAACGATGTCCTCAGAGAGCTCATAGATGTGTGTGTTGTTGTTTACATTGACGACATCCTCGTTTATTCTTCATCGGAATCTGAACATCGGAAACACGTGAAAATGGTCCTCGAAAGATTGCGTCAACACAAACTTTTCGCTAAGTTGGAAAAATGTGTTTTCAACGTGACTGAAGTTGAATTCTTGGGATTCATATTATCACCTGGCGGAGTGCGTATGGATTCAAAGAAGGTCGATGCAGTTCTCAAATGGCCATCACCATCCTCCGTAAAAGGTGTGCAAAGCATGTTAGGCTTCGCTAACTTTTACCGCAGGTTTATCCCCGAATTCTCTCGAATAGTCCAGCCCATCACTGCCTTGTTAAAGAAAAACAAACGTTTTGAATGGTCTACCGAGGCGGAACAAGCTTTCCAGGATTTAAAGACTAAATTTATCTCTGCACCAATCTTAAAACACCCTCGCCCCGAACTCCCCTACATCGTGGAATTTGATGCTTCAAGCCTTGCCATGGGGGCAGTTCTATCACAAAAGGACCCGATAACCAATCAGTTGCATCCCGTGGCATTTTGGTCCCGCAAATTCTCGCCTCCTGAAATCAATTACACGATTACTGACAAGGAACTTCTGGCTATCAAGTCTGCCTTTAAGGCTTGGCGGCATTATCTGCTGGGGGCCCGAAACAGCGTGACTGTGATTACGGATCACCGAAACCTGCAATATTTGAAAACCGCAAAAGCCCAATCCTCTAGACAACTCCGTTGGGCATTATTCTTTGCCGAGTTTGACTTCATAATTACCTATCGACCTGGTACAAAAAACGGTAAAGCTGATGCCCTTTCTCGGATGGGAGTGGAAGAACACTTGATCAACCCTAAACCTGTACCAATCATTCCCGAACAAAGAATTCTGGGTGTAATCGCCACACAATCCATAGAGGAAGTTAAGGATAAAGCCAGGCAACTTGTAACTCCAGCAGACATACAGAATTGGCATCTGCAGGGAAAGGACTTTGCAGTAAAGGACAACTTATTGTATTTCCAAGAACGATTATACCTACCCAGCACAGATTTACAGAAAAAAGTAATCTCTTGTTATCACGATTCTTTAATGGAAGGACATCCCGGTATAGCCAAGACCTCAGAAAAGATCAAGCGCTACTTCTGGTGGCCGTCTTGGAAAAAAGATATCAGAGACTTTATAATGTCCTGTGGAGTATGCGCCCAAAACAAGAGTCAAAAGGAAAGACCAGCAGGCCTCTTACGCCCTATTGACATCCCACCTCGCCCTTGGCATACGCTTTCTATGGACTTCATCACCGATCTACCTCCATGCTCCGGATGCAATACGATTCTAGTAATCGTGGACTTATTCTCCAAGATGGCGCATTTCATTCCGCTCAAAGGCTTGCCAACAGCAGCAACTCTGGCCCGAGAGTTTCTCGAAAACATCGTCCGACTGCACGGTTTTCCTTCGGTTCTAATTTCGGATCGAGGTAGTCAATTTATTTCTCATTTTTGGCGAAGTTGCTGTCGGTCGGCTCAAATTGAAGTGAGACTATCGACCAGTCACCACCCTCAGACCGACGGACAAACCGAGAGGACCAATCAAACTCTGGAACAGTATTTACGCTGCATGCTGCAACAAACTGAAAAAACTTGGAAAGACATCCTTTGGATAGCCGAATATGCCTACAATAACTCTGTCCATTCGGGAACTGGGAAAACCCCGTTTTTTCTTTTGTACGGCAGTCACCCTCGAACCTCGGAGTTGGATCCTCTCCAAGATCTTGAAACACCAGCAGTAGACTACCTGCATTCTACAATCACCCAAGCCTTTAAGGAAGCAGTTTCTCACCTTCAAAGGGCTAAAGAACAATACAAGAAAGGAGCAGATCAACATCGGAAGGAAGCCCCTCAATATCAATTAGGGGATCAAGTCTGGTTATCCACCAAATATCTACCTCTAAAAGGGCCACGCACATTCAACCCAAGATACCTTGGTCCCTATTCCATCACTACCATAGTAAACCCAGTAGCGGTCAAGTTGGACTTACCCCCGCACATGAAGATACATCCGGTCTTCCGGTCTTCCACGTCTCTCTATTAAAACCCGTGCAACCTCAAACCCGACTAACTAAATCTCCAAAACCTATCCTAGTTGATGGAGAACTCGAGTTTGAAGTCAAAAGCATTCTGGACTCCAAGATCTCCAAATCTAAACTATTTTACCTAATTGACTGGAAAGGCTACGGCCCCCAAGAGAGATCCTGGGAACCTGCTGAATATGTCCATGCTCCTCGCCTAATCAAAAGATTTCACCGAACATTTCCTGACAAGCCAAAACCCCTGGAGAAGCCCGGTTTGGGAGGGGCCTTGAGGGGGGGTACTGTCATGATCTCTGCTTCCAAAAGGTCAGGGTTTTCCCAACTCCCTTGGAAGCAGATCCATAACCCAGGTTCCGAGTGCCAACCAGTCCCAATTGGGACCTTTTGGACCCAGTCCTGGCGCCAGTGGCACCAGGCTCATAAATATGCCCAGTCCCAGCGCTGGAAGCGCCGGGCTCATAATGCTTGGGTGGACTTACCTGCAGCAGACCATGCTGCTTACTTGCCTGCCAGTTGAGCCTCTGATCCTCTTCTGTTTGGAACTACTTTTCCTGTTGGGTGGGGCAGGAGCCACTCCCTAGGTTCACAACACTGGAACTCTTCTGGAAAGCAGGAACTCTTTTCTTACCTAGGCGTGGCTGTGGAAGGAGGCCACTAAGCACTACAGGAGGCTATTTAAACCACACCCGATGGATGAATCTTGCTTTGCGTTATTCTGCATCCTCTGCAGCAGAACGCTCATCGTGTCTTCTACATCTGATCCTGGGCCTAAGGAAAAAGGCTTAACATCCTGAATCCAGTCTTCAGCAACACCTATAAAGACAAGAAAGAACAGGTTAGCATTACGGTCTTCAGTGACAGCTCTTCACTAACCTGGTCCATCGGCTGTCACCAACGCCTCGCGCTGCATTCCGACATCTGCAAGACAAAGGCTTACCTACTCTTCGTGCGCTCCGGAGGTCTTCACACTGCATTCCGGCATCTGAAAGACAAAAGCTTACCAACTCTTCGCACGCTCCGGAGGCCTTCGGCGCTGCATCCCGCATCTGAAAGACAAAACAAGGTGCGTTTAAAGACATTGGGGAACTTTATTACTCACGTGCCATTACTCCTTTCCACATCTAACCCAGTGGGTATTCCGGCACCCTGCAGCCGCTCCGAACTTGTACCTGCAAAATAAAAAGACAGTTAGAGCGCATCGTGAAGCAGGCAACAAGCGCTTACTTACGTGCTTCCAGGCGCTTCTATTCATCACACGGGCTCCATCTTCAACTCACTTCAGCCCGTCATCCACCATCGCCGGAACCCTGCAAAACAAGAGACATCATTACTAAAGACTTTAAAGACATTAGAAGTACTCGAAACTTACCGTTCGTGCAGTAAACGATGGACAGCAGTCCTCTGAAGTCAAGAGGCCTGCTCCCCTTATCCAGTGAAGAAACTGGTTACAGCACCCTGCCCCGAGGCAGATGGAGAGCACGGCGTTCACTTACCTAAGACATCTTACCCTTCGAGTCAGACATACAGTGCACAGAGGTCCAGCCCAAAGAGCCAGCCGTGTGGTACACATCACCTTTGAAGATACGGTATACGCCCAGTCAAGACCGGCGCCTCTACGGGAATCAGGTGAGCGTTACAGAGGCTCACTGTCTGCAGAGCCCTGGTTCTCTCTAGGTTGGACTACTGCAACAGTCTCTTCCTCAACCTCCCTCCTTCTGCCCTGCGCCCTCTGCAACTCATCCAGAACAGAACTGCAAGACTTATCCTTGGCCTCAAGCCCTGGGACTGCATCTCTCAGGCGCTGAAATCCCTTCACTGGC
This sequence comes from Ambystoma mexicanum, assembly GCF_040938575.1. Lineage (NCBI taxonomy): Eukaryota > Metazoa > Chordata > Amphibia > Caudata > Ambystomatidae > Ambystoma > Ambystoma mexicanum. The sequence goes on along the minus strand of NC_090941.1, from coordinate 1,031,469,349 downwards.
TCCCCGTGGCTGTAAGGATCAAATTCAAGACCCTCTGCATTGTCCACAAGGCTCTCTGGGGCCGGAGACCTACTTACCTTCAATGTTTCCTACCTAAATACTGTCCCTTTCGTGTCCTCACTCATCTACCTCCAATCTTCTGCGAGTGATCAGGTTCTCCAAGCAGAGAGTTGGAGGGAGATCACTTTCCTCGGAAGGCGCCTCCTTCTGGAACAACCTCCCTGCCACCCTCTGTCTTGAGCCTGATATTTTTAAGTTCCGGAAGCTCCTCAAAACCTTCCTCTTCTCCTCTTCCTTCTCTCTCACCTTACCCTGCTAATTTAGCCCTCTACTCCTCCTTCTCTCCCTCCTTCCCATTCAGCTTACTGACTGACTGGCCGTCTGGTGTACCTCAGAGTCTCACAGGTCCCAGGTACCCCTGACAGTCCTATGCACTTTCCTCAGGGTCCTGCACCCCTCCCTTCAATGCACTTGTGATAAATCCTTGAGAGCTTCTCTCACTGCACTTCACCAGTCTCTACCGACTGGGCGCACTTGGTCCCCTGCCCTCCCTTGCCCTGCCCGCACTTGCACAATCTGTATACAGCCTTGCCTGAAGATCATTCTGTCTGTTCTCCCTTGTCTTCACCGCTTAATGTGCACTTGAAAACAGCACAGAATCGCCATAAGGCCTATTTGCTGTATCTAAACTGTTAAATTTATCATAGTCACTTAATCTGCCTGTACAGACAGTTATCGTCTCAGAAATTCAAGGACTCTGAGCCACTGTTGTTTTTTCCCTGTGTACCCACCCTCCTTGAGCGCATTGAAACACTTGCCTGTGCATACGCGCTTTATAAATAAACATTACCATACCATACCAAGGCTGACTGTTTGTCAAGATGTCGCTCATGTTTTGATGGTTGCCCTTATTTGATCTAACAATGGGATTCAATAGTCCCATGGAAATTGGAACACCGATCCATGCTGCGGTTCATGACTCGTTGGCTTTGAGTAATTTTAATGCTTGAGTTTAGTTTAGCTTTTAGGGACATTTTCTTCGTGCTATCCCTATTAGGCAAGCGGCACATCACAGGGGGACTAGGCACAGCAGAGAATCAGGATTAGTTATTTCTTCCTGAGGGACAGGAGAAGCTTAGCATTGGGTTCTCAAATAGATAATACACATATTGTCCAACCTTCAGAGTTTAATCATTACCTGCAGGCAGCAGCTATGTGTATGCAATGCATGAGGGGTTTTCAGGAGTGTTCTGGTGTCCCAGGGATGCTCATATCAGCTCTCAAGTGAAGAAACAGAACCCAACCACAGACCTGATCCCTGAAACAAACTCAGTCTCTACACAGCTGTAGTCCAAATCCTTGCACCCCACATTTCACGCATCCCGAGACCCAATCACAGCTGCATGAATCCTGCAGGATGGTGGGATGCATCACTGCTTCTGGAGATTGGTGTAACCAACACAGGCCAACAGCAAGTTAGAAGGACATGTTATAGTGAGTTAGGTTCATGATGTTCTCAAAAACACACTTCTTCACCCCAGGGCAAAAAATGCACGCCTGTGACAAGAGTTCTCTTCTCACACTCCAGACAATATCTCATTACAGTTCCACAGACACCCACAATCAAACAAATGTCAAATTCCTCTCCCAAGATTGCCCATTCATCAATGATTAATTGAACTGGTCACACTTTGAGAACGAAGAGAGGGAACCCCACAGGGCTTCGAGGTTACCTGAGGGATTGCCGCCAATATCACAGTAACAAAGAGAAGACGGATCAGAGTTGATGGCCACATTTTCACTACCTGTTTCAAATAAAGAGAATAATTATTTGTGCACTGACATAAATCATGCACAGAAAGCCCATCAAATGTAACAATACTTTGATGCAATACGCTATCTTATAGATTTCAAAAGCATGAACGTTGGCAGTTATCTCTCTTGAGATGGGACCTCAGATGACCAGGGTTGATTATACAACTTCCTATGTATCCTATTATTTTTAGTTCAATCATTTTAATCACATATGCTTACATACCCATGAATCCCCTTACGACTAAATTAATACACACGATTGATATAAGATAATTTTAAGCAGATCACAATGTGGCTATGATAATCTAGAAGGTACTGTACTTGAGAGCAACTCCAAACCCTGATGGACCAAGATGCGGCCTAGATATATACATGCGCAGCACTGTCCATCACTTGGCCTGCACATGCATGGCCTGTCCACAACGCACATCGGTGCACCAACACGAAAGCACTAAGGTGCACCTCAAAGCATGATCATTGGTGGATTAGATGTTTGAACACCTGCCTTGAGAAGCAAACATATATGAGTGCTGGGTTCGGTCCTCCTCACCGATACTTTTTTATTTCTAGATTTTTAAAGAACCGTGTACGCGTAGCGCTACAGCCATGATCACGTCATAGATGGCATGACATCACATGCAGCTGACGTCACCAACTGTAATTCTGCCAATTTTCGGCAGAATTATTGTTACCGCTGTATGTTGATGGAATTTCCCAATGGAAATTCCGCTGGCAGAATTACCGCCAAATGGAAAGTCGTCATGACGCGAGCGGGAAGTATGGGAAAATCATGTCAGAGGCAAAGGCAAGGGAAAGGTGCCTGAAATGCAGCAACACAAGCAGAAGTTCACTGAGCAGGAGCACAGTGTGCTTGTGGAGCAGGTGGTGGCCCAAGCAGAGGAGCTGTCTGGGTCACAAAACATCACAGCAGCAAAAGAACGCCATCTGGGCCAAAATCAGGGACAAGGTGGTAGGCACAGGACATGTCCCATGGGACAGTGAGGACATGTGGAAGAGGTAGGACAACCTCAATGTCCAAGGCAGTACCCTGATCTCCAACCAGTGTCTGAATGCAGCAGCCACTGGTGGAGGAACAGTTTCCCCACTGCAGCTGATCCCCTGAGAAGAGACGGTGAACAGCAACCTCCAAACGGCAGGCCTGGAGGCTGTGGGTTCAGCAGAGGTCAGAGCCAGGGAGACCCCCATTGGGTACATGAGCGAATAATGGGCCCATTGTACGATAACCCTAATAGCATGTTGACATACGCATACTTCCATGCATCCAGCTGTGAGTAACCCAGACAATGCACAAGTCATCAATGTGATACCACAGACCAGTACTTCATGAGTCAAGGTGTGAACTCCCTTAAATACTCCCCATGTAGAATGAAGAGGCCATGATGCAGGACACATACAACTACCATGGAACAGCAAGTATCATGGACAGTCACACAATCGCATGTCACATCGCCATCCCCTCTTGCATACCGGGCACCCATGTACAGACACATCAGACAAACTGCTGCCCCACACGTAACGTATGGCCGTAAATCAACATCACTAGAGATGTAGCTCAAACTTACAACTAGTGACAAAAAAGACAAAGGACATGTCGCACACATGAAGGGGAGTGCACACAAGACACCCAAAACACCCCTGTCTAAAGGCACTGCTTCTGCCACCACTGAGGGCACTGGCACATCTGCCATGATCGTGCCACCAACACCGGCCATGATGGGGGCTGCAGGACCTCCCACCACTGACCCAACTTCCACCACTGCGGAGCAGTCAGTGGACCAACCACCCACCTAAGTGGCAGCAGCATGCAGGCACAGAACCAGGCAGCTGCACCCGCGGACACTGCGCCACTGGAGTCTGCCACCACTGCCTCAACCTCTGCAGCTTCTCCTTCAAAGTAGATGTCTTCTGATTCTTACCCCCTGCCCAGCATATCAACCATGCATTCCTCCCCCTCCACCTTGTCATCTCGCTGTGCCCTCTGTTACCTGTAAATGGTTTCCCAAGGTCAGGATGACAAGGAGCAAGTAGGCGGAGGCATATGGCATCGAGGGAAGGCACCCCCATCCCTCTCCATGGCCAGTGCAGGAGCACACACTGAATGCCATCCGGCAGAGGCTCACCCAGATCAAGCAGCGGCAGGAGTCAATGCAGCAGATATCCCAGGAACAACTGTCACACTCCCAGGCAATGTGTTTTGCGGACTGGTTGCCTCCAGACAGGTGGCCACTTCCCTTGAGCGTCTGTGTTGGCGTGCAGCAGAATCCAGTGCCAGCAACACCCTAATGAGTCAGGGGGTTAGGGAGTTGGCTGAGTAAACGTCGGCCTCACATGAGACAATGGCCAGGGCCAGCACCCTTAAAATTCACCACCTCCGGTGCAGTGAACCTGCTAGTTATACGTCAACTACCCCTACTGAGGGATCAGTGGCAAATACATCATCAAGGAAATCCCAGCGCTTCACATGTTGTGCAACCACTCCTACCAGACAGACAGGAGACCACAGGGTGTGGGGAGGGGGATGGTGTTGTGGATGAGGGTGTAGGGAGGGAGATGGTGATGTTGATGAGGGTGTTGGGAGGGTCATATTGTTGAGGATTAGGTGCACAGTTGAACAATAAATCACCTTGAAATACATCTAGTTAAATTTACTGTGACATGTGCTTTCAGAAATAGTTGTCAATGATGTCCTGTCAGACAATACGCCCTTCTCCCAATTCTTCAAGTCTAATGTGAGGTACCCTGTCGTCACTTGCATCTTCTTCACCATCTGAGTCCGGCGTGACATGTCCTTATCTGGAGGCAGGGGTATATTCTGGTATATGCACATGTTGTGCAGCGCAGCGCAAGTGACAACAACCTTCCCCACTTTTTCAGGAGTGTGCATTAGTGCCCCACCTGACTGGGGTTGCACCTGTACCTTCCATTGATTAGTTCTAACGTGCATTCTATGCATGTCCTGGTCTTTCTGTGTGCCTCATTGCAGGCTGTCTCCCACAGTGTACCAGGGTTCCTCACCTGCGTCAACAACCACGGTAGCAGTGGAGAGCCTGGGTCACCTATAGTAGGTAATGAGAAGAGTGTTTGGCATTACAATGTTGCTTCTGCGTACTAATGTTATTCACTATTGTCCTTGTGACCTTTGTATGCCGAAATGTGTGTAGGGCTCACTTCCTGAAGTGCAGTGGGGTGGGGTGGAGGGGTTGTAGTGGCTGTGTGTGGGCAGATGCAGGAGTATGATATGATATGGCATTTATAACGCGTCTGTAGACAAGTGTTTCTAGGCGACACAAGACAAGGGAGGGAAGACAGTAGGAAGACATGACAAACGATCCTACTAGGTCTTGTGTCGTTTGGATCATGCAAGTGCGACAACGCGAGTTGCAAGGTTTGAGAGCGGGGGAAAGTGCAGAGGAGACAGAAAGGAGAAGTGCATACAGTGCAGCAACTCTTAGTAAGTGCAGCTAGGGCAGCACGACTCTGGGTAAGTGCAAGAAGCAGGGGGGCTGTAGGAGTTACAGTTACAGCCTCTAAGTGCTTGGTAGTCCCGGATGCAATGCAGGGAAGACTGGTCATGGAGGGTCCTGGTACCCAGTGAACTCGGGCAGTACCAAGCACCCAGTTGGCGTAGCAGAACAGGTATGTTAGCAAGGAAGTGAGAGAGAGAATGCAGAGGAGAAAAGGAAGGTCTTGAGCTGCTTCTGGAACTTTAGGTGGTCTGGCTTAAGTCTGAGAGGGACAGGGAGGCCATTCAAGAGGGAAGCACCTGCAGAGGAGAGAGGTCTACACCCCACTCTCTTCTTGGAGAAGTGTCTGACCCTCAGAGAGTTGGAGGTAGTTGAGCGAAGGGATCTAGATGAGAGGTATTTCGGGAGAGAGAGTTGGATGTAGTGCGGGCCGTGGCCCCAGAAAGTCTTGTGGATGATGCAGAAGGTATTGAACTTGATCCTTGCAGCCACCAGGAGCCAGTGGAGAGATTTCAGTCCTGGAGGGATACGGTCCCTGGGCTTGAGGCCAATGATAAGTCTTGGAGTCCTGTTCTGGATTAGTTGCAGACGGAAAAGTGTAGAGGTTGGCAGATTGAGAAAGAGGCTGTTGTAGTAGCCCAGCCTGGATAGAACCAGGGCTCTGGTGATGGTGAGATTCTGGGGGAAAGTGAGAAAAGGTAGACTACCTCTGAAGAGGTGCAGCTGGAAGTGGGCCTTCTTGACAAGGACTGTGATGTGAGGAGAGAAGGAGAGAGTGGAGTCGAAGATGACACCAAGGTTTTCTGCCTCACACAAAGGTGACGGTATAGGGCTCAAGGAGGGCGACCAGAGTGAGAGCGGGAAAGCGGGAGCAGGGTCCCAATGAGAAGGATCTCCGTTTTACAGGCATTAAGGCAGAGATCGTTGGAGGTGCACCAGTCCTGAATCGTGGATAGACAGTCAGGAATGAGCAAGGGAGGAGAGGAGGCTGAGGGAAGCCAGAAGAAGAGCTGAGTGTCATACGTATAACACTGACAGTTAGAGGAGAAGGTGAAGATCAAGTGGGCCAAAGAGGCCAGATAGACATTGAAGAGCCAGGGTCAGAAGATAGAGCTCTGTGGGACACCACAAGTGGAGAGAGTGTTGGTGGAGAGAAAGGACACAAATTGGACTTGGAAGGGACGGTCCAGGAGAAAGGAGGCCAGCCACGCCAGGGCCTAATCCATTATCCCCAGGTTCTCACAGAGTTGATTGACCTGGGTGGCGTGATTGACCATGTCGAAAGCAGTCGACAGTTCAAGGAGGATGAGGACAGAGGGAGAGCTGGAGTCAATATTAGAAAGCAGATCTTCAACGGGTGTTCAGGAGAGCAGTTTCCGTGCATCTGTCTTCTCTGAAGCCAGACTGATGGTCATGGAGACAACCCAAAGATTCAGTGTAGAGAATAAGCTGGGAGATGGCCAGCTTTTCCAGGGGTTTTCCCAGGAAAGGAGTGATAGAAATCGGGAGATAGTTTGCCCGACAGGTAGGATTGGCATAAGGCTTTTTTAGGAGGGGGTGTACAAGGGAGTGCGAGTGTGGCAATGTGGTCCTTATTAGTTCTGGAAGAGCAGGGGAGCACCTGTTTAGACGACACTTTCATAGATCAGACTTGTCTAAAACATCACCAGGAGTTGTCAGTGAGAAGGAGGAAAAGGAGGAAAGGGAGAGGTGACCAACAGGGGCCTGAGTGAGCTAAAGGGAGAGGAAGAGGAGAGTGAGGACAAGATGTCCTGAGTTTTAGTGGTGAAATGAGAAGCCAGAGCCGTACAGAGGGCCTGGGAGGGAACAGGAGAGGTGGAGACTGCAGTAGGATTGGCCAGCTCCTTGCAGATTTTAAGGAGTTTGGCCATGTTGTTAGAGGGCTTGGATATGGATTCTCTTTTTGGAGAGGACAGAGAGTCTGTATTGCCTTTGGAGCAGGCGGCAGGCGGTAGGTCAGTTTGTCAGAGGATGCGTCTGAAGCCCTCCACTTCCTCTCAGCCACCCTGCATTTGCGTTTCACGGCGGTGAGTTCACAGTCATACCAAGACTTGCACCTGGAGGTAGGCTTCAGACGGATTCTCATGACAGGGACAAAGATGTCCAGGGTGTTGGAGATAGAAAGATGCAGTTTGGAAAGGGCTGTGTCAGAGTGTGAGTCAGCCGAAGGAGTATGAGTAGCAGAGAAGGTAGAGGCCAAGGCATCTACTGACACATGCTTCATGGGCAGAATGGCTGAGAAGGAAGGTGGCAGTGCTGGGGTAGGCTTTGCCTGAAGGACACAAAGTTTCAGGTGAGAGGAGAGCAGAAAGTGATCAGTCTAAGAGAGAGCAGTGGTGAGAGGGTTAGAGAGGGGGATGTCTGACGAGATGAGAACATTCAGGGTGTGTCAGGCAGAGTGAGTTGGACCAGAGGGAAGAATGGAAAGGGAGAGAGAGTCGCAGATGTTGAAGAAGAGCCCAGAGGAGGGACTAAAAGCATCCAGGTGGATGTTGAGATCGCTGAGGAGAAGTTGAGGGGTAGAGGCAAGGAGAGAGGAGCAGAGGTCAGCCCACTCTGAGAGGAAGAGGGCGACCTGGCCAAGTGGCCTGAAGATGGTGGCCACAGTCAGAGAGAGGCCAGGAGAGATAGAGAGCCTGCAAACAAGGCATTCAAAGGAGGAGTAGACCTGCATGAGAATGGCAGATGCAGGGACCCACTCTGGAAATATCAGGGCCATTCCACCTCCGGGTCAGTTGATTCTGGGCCCAGAGAGGATCTTGCAGCCCTCAGGGAGGAGAGTGACAAAACATAGCTGGCCATGAACCATATCTCGGTGAAAGAGAGGACATCAAGATCAAGGTCTTCTAGCAAGTGGCAGATGCCAGAGGAGTGTTTGACAGCAGATCAAGAATTGAAAGTAGCGATGTGGAGGAGGTTGCCACATTTGAAAGGCTTCTGGGGAGGGGTACCAGAGTGAGGAACGCTCAGCTGAAGCAGTGGAGGGGCACGAGAGTGGGTGAAGGCAGTAGCAGGAAGTGGCATAGGGGTCAGGCAAAAGGATGTGGGTGCCAGGGAGGCAGCGGAGGAAGAGCATGGCGGAGAAGCCAGAGAGGTGTTACAAGTAGCAGGAGAAGGGAGGTCGTTGATAAGACGCAGGAGACTACTATCAAGAAGGAGGTGGTTGGCCTGTTCCATGGTAGTGCCATTCAGATAGACATTGATGATGGTCTTGGAGGAATGGAAGGAGGCCACAATAACCTCCCACCAGGTGTCACCATTATTGGAAGAAAGAAGAGAGAACAGAGACCATATGAGGAGTCCATAGATCAGGAGAGGGAACAACAAAGAGGACTGACTTCTTTCCTCTCTGACCGACCCTCCAGGTCCAGCCTGGGTCCTTCCTCTCCACTATCTTTTTTTCTTCCTGTGGTGTCCCCCAGGGGTCTAACCTCTCTCCCTGGCTGTTCAGCCAATACCTGGCACTCGTTGCCCACCGCATCACCGCTCTCTGCCCCAACTTTCAATGCTATGCGGATGACACCCAGCTCATTTTCAGGCTACCCTCTGCCTCCTCCTCTCCTTCCCTCATCTCTGACTGTCTGTCTGCTATCCAGGAGTGGTGTGCCACCAATGACCTCTGCCTTAATGCCAGTAAGACTGAGATTCCCCTCATCGGCACACCCGCTTTCTCCTTTCCTGTTGCTCTCTGGCTAGCCTCTCTTGGTCCTCTTCCTGCTCCCACCTGCAAGGCCAAAAACCTTGGGGTCATCTTCGACTCCACACTCTCCTTCTCTCCTCACACTACCAGCTGCACCTCCTCAGAGGTATTCTGCCTTTCTTCCCCTTCCCCCAGAAGCTC